>NC_138240.1:4496843-5026843 GCF_964197995.2 Scardinius erythrophthalmus | reverse complement strand
GGCTTAATTATCATGTAACATAAAAACAGCCTTAGGCATGGCCTACACACATAGGAACATTTGTTAAACGGATCATTTTTATCCTAGACTACAGGCCATTTAAACATTTAAAATGTGATCACCAAAACACGAAACGGTCCCACATTAGGCCTACGAACAGCATAATATTCACTAGTAGGCTAACAGTAACCAAAAAAAAAAAAAAAAAAATTTATTCGATTAGGTAATATTATTATCTATCTAATTTAAATAATTATATATTAGATAATGTTAGAATGTTATTGCTGTCTATTTTGAGCTTTCGAGTTCGAACACGGAGCAGCGGGAAGGAATTGTCTCTAAACAAGTGTGCGTGAGATTAGGCCCCGCCCGTACTCCAAAGGACAACATCCACAAGTTTAGGCTGCTTAAAACGTTTTTATTGCTGCCAAACAGAATCTCCCTCAAAACTACAAATTATGTACGCTACTTTAATCATTTATATATTTTACTTTACACTCATATTTAATTTGCGGGAGTGCAGCGTATCATCCCTCCCGCCCGCACCCGCAAGTGCACCTCCATCATCCCGCCCGCGCCCGCAATGACCTTTCAAAATTTGTCCCGCGCCGCACTGTTTTGCGTCGCAACCCGCGGGTCCCGCGGGACTCCCGCGGGAGTGCAGACCTCTAACTGAAAGCTCTTATTTAGATATAAACCCTAAATTTGGAACACAACTTGTTTAGATTTATGCCTTGATTTTCTCACAGTTTTAGATTAAAACATGTTTTGAAAAATATATTTCATAAAAAAAACTTAAACCTTTAAAACCTTTTTCCACTTCATCAATAATCTGCCAAGTGTCTTTAAAAAGAGACCAAACTAAAGTCTTGCTTCAAAGCATTTAATATTTACAAGTTTAAGTTGGAAATTTCATTTTCAAGTCTGCTCAAAAAAGTGATTAACAGTTAATAAATGGATCCTAACTATTTTTATAAATATAATTTAATTTAAATTATATTAGTACCATAAAATGCAAAATATTAAATAAAAATAAAAACATCAAACAAAATCTAGTATTCAAATCATTTAAATAAAAAATAATAATAATTGGCCATTTTTGACTGCTACGCAAACAGTATTTGCATATCGCTTTTAACAACAAATATTCCAAAACGAGATGTACAGAAGATAATGTTGCGTCTGAAATCGCATACTGTCTGAGTAGGTACTACATTTGAATTTACTTTATGAACGTTAAAAAAATTTGTTCTATATAGTATGAATGTGTAGCATGAATGAAATTCAGAGGTACTATATCAGCCATGTTGTTTCTGTCACATGACCTACCACTGTCAGCTGCGTCGCTTCACTGCCATTCAAAAATCCTCTTTCGTGGCCTCATGGGACAGTAAAGTGTCCATCGTATCAAGGTAGGTACTCTGTTGGCATACTGATTTTCGCATATTATTTAGTGGGAAGTATTTGATTGTCATACAACTCCCAATATACATTTAATTCATATCACGTTAACAGATTACCCAGTTTGAAACCCCCTGCTTTACACCAAGGACCAAGAATGATTTTGATTCACTTCAGATGATAAAAAGACCAGAGTTCTCAGTATTTAAGAAAAAAAAATCTTTATTTTTACCCACCCTTCATAAAAATCTTACTTTACAGTGTTTCAAAAACTGAACTCAGTGGTTGAACAGACCAAAAGAGCAAGATTTACAATACAGAGATGCTCTCACAAACACCTCTAGCTTACATCCTCTATTTATTATAAATAATTTCAGACAATTACGTGTTTTACAGCTCATTTTGTACACATCTCCAGGGGAACAGGTTAACAAATTTGAATTATGCTGCCGATATTTTAATTAAATCACTCAGGAATGAAAAACACAAAACGTTGCTCTAAAATAAAAACAAGGTCTAATTTTGTCTGCATTGATTTAACATCTCTAAGGGAGATTTTAAATATGCATAAAGGCCAATCAGTGTAATAAAAGATGGCGTTCACCAGGCCTTCTCCGGTCGGACGTCTACACTAGGCAGGGATTAATACACACAACAGCAGAAATGCACACAGATGCAATGCAGTTTGCAATTGCCATTAGTTGCACTTTATCATGCGTAACACAATTCAGTCACATGAAAGCAGGTGTGATTAACAACAGGACAAAAAAAGACCAGAGTTCATCTTTCTTTCCATATAACGCTCAAACAAGAATCCTGCAAAAAGAACGGGGGAAAAAAAGACGTAAAAACACATTATGAACGATTGTATGCTTGCTTTGGGGTACAAATTAAATACAGTGTAAGCTATCAATAAAAAGCAGACTATTTCTAAAGGTTGAGTGATTTTGGTTTAAAATTGTGTTGAAAGAGTTTAGGTTTGAACATACAACCCCAAATTTACCACAACAAAGGCAGTTAATAATACTATTTTCATTGTACAACAATAAACATGTTCACCAAACAGCTCTGAATCAATAACTCAGCCTGAATAAGGGCACCTGGGAAGTTCAAGGTTGAAATTGGTCCATAAAATGATCGAGAGGTAGTTTAAATGAGAACTGGAGTGACGGAAAAGAAAGGATTTTGGCAAAACTCAATGTTTTTTGTGAGTCCGAACATTTTGCCGCATCACTAACTTCCACATTTCTGAAAATAAAACAAACAAAAAAGAAGCACCATTTTGGATGTTGATTGGGACGATGACGTGAGGTTGGTACGGAGCCCCGCACATGACATGCTGAAAAAAAAAAAAAAAGTATATCGTGGCCATGAATTAACCATTTGTTCCCACGACTCGGATTTGCTAATACGTCAGCATGTTTTAGACGGTATCATTCGTTCCCCAATTTACTAAATCATGGCTGCATTGTAACGATTCATTCCCTTGTTTTAGTGCAATCAAAATGAGGGAACGTATTAGTTATGTCATTTGTGGGGCTCCGTAAGTTGGAAACGGCTCTAACTGCACTATAAGCTTAAAAACTGGTGGAGGATTTTTCAAAAACTACAGTAAATTCTCGTGGAAGAAGATTCACCCCTCCACAGGCTGCGTGCATTTCACACAATGTTCTTCATCCTTGGAAATGAGCAAATCGCACAGAGCCGCTCGGACGCACATTCTGGGCTCCCAGGGCGAACCCATGTCGAGGCTCTGGTAGCCCTGACACACACCCAGCCCTTCCAGGTCTAGCAGGAGCGACACCACATGGTCGAGCGTCTCGAGGCAGGTCGGGTGGCGCGAGTAGACGGCGTGCATGAGCAGGAGAGGCTGGTTCTGGACGCTGACCTGGTAGAAGAAGCCCTTCTCGATCTGGACGATGGTGTCAGCCATGGTGGAGAGCTTGGAGCACTGCAGGAGCTGGAGGACGGGGCCTTTGGCCATGACACACACCCAGTGAGCGGGCAGCACCGTCTGGCCTAGGGTAGTGAACAGCTCCATCAGGCCTTGGTCTCGGTCGCAGTCACTCTCTGCCGCCGCCAGACTGAAGATCTGAGTGATCTACAAAAGCAGATGTGACATTGACATTGTTGGTATAGCTGTGGAAATCTCTGACTGCGCTGAAGGTTTCATGCACCTCTCTCTCCAATTGACCGTTCGCAAAGACCCGCCCCCTTTAGTTACTGTTACTGTTTAGTTAATGTCCGACAAGCCACGCCGCTCTCACGCCACACCAGCAGGTTACTTTTGATATGAAACAGTCTCAACTTTCAAATTTGGGAATTTTTTAAAGAAATTTCTAGCCTGGCTAACGTCAGACCTCTTCTCATTGAGACGTGGTCTGGGAACCACATGTTCATTTTCTCGTATTTGAGGCGTGGTTTACGAATGCCCAGAGCCGTTTATTGGGCGCTACGAATGTCTATCAAATGCGCCTGCACGTAGCTCATAGCCAATCGTTTCAATTATACCAGATGACGTATGTAGAGCGCCAGAAATTCGACGAGGAATAAGACAAAATAAACTTGCGTTCTCTACTTAGAACACTATCTTTGGGGGCATCGAAAGGTAACTTCGCGTCTGATGCCATGTTGGATCCATAGATGTAAACAAACTCTGTCGGTGTGTCGCGTAGACGTCGTCATCGTCTTGCTGCTCCCTCCCCGACCCGTTCTGTGATTGGTTCCCTTTTTGAGGGGCAGTTTTAACAAACCGGATATCTATCTGATCATTTAAAACGCATGAATGACCAGCAGTTTACGGGCCCATTGGATCAAAATCCAATTTAAAACTGAAAACAAAAAAACAAAAGGATTTTGACAAAAGTAAAACATATTCTATGAAAAATTGCTTCAGAAATAGGCCTATTTAAGGTTCTGCACCATTTCTATGTTATTCATATTTAAAATATGTGTATGTGTATTAATATTGGGGTGGGGTTATGGCACAGTGATAAACTCAGAAAGTTAAAAATGGCACTTCATGACCAAAAGGTTGCCGACCCGTGCTGTAGACTGACTCTCATGTGAGACTAGGGATGTTTTTGCCTGGAAAAATCTAATGGATGTGACGTTTAAACTGACATTCTATGAGACATGAAATGAATGCTTATACAATGTTCAGGATAATGCAAAAAGAGTATGAATTCATGTTAATTCAAACTATAGTCTCACATAACCAGATCTTTATAGTCTATAGTCTCAAATATATAATCAAACTATCATAACAGTTTAATTTTAATGACCTCATCTGTCGACATGATGCCTGTGAATTACAGAGCTTGTGCAAACACATCCACATCACTATGATCAGATGCTTTCTTAACTGCTGTTTTCTCACCTCTGTCATTTTCATTTATTTTGTTATTGAGAGGAAAGCACACAGCACATATTTACATATTCATCTAAATGTCACTCTGCAGTAGGGCTGCACAATTAATTGCAATGAAACTGCACTAGGGCTGCACGTTTTCAAGTTTTTCATTAACCGTTAACCGAGGCCGTTAGCGGTTAATACTCGGTTAACCATAGTGTGCGCGCCGCAACCCCGAGATAGGCGTAATTTGCGGGTGGGACATCCCCACCACTATTTTCTAAGGTCGATATTGTCCCCACCACTTTTGAAACATCTCGCGGCACAAATAAGTGATCAAAGTGCTCGTTGCTGCTGCGATCGAGAAGGGTCTTGTAAAACGTGCTGAGGTATTATTAATTCGTGGCCACGAAACAATTCACCTGAATATTCACCAATTCACAAAAAAAAAAAAAGGAATAAAAAGCTGTACGAGAATAGTCGGCCTTCACTGAAGAGCTATCTTCACAGGTAAGAAAAACAGTTTAATAATTATTAATTCGTGGCCACGAAATAATTCACCTGAATATTCACCAATTCACAAAATAATAGGTCTTTAGCATTCACTAATTAATAGAATCAAACTGTTTTTGGCCACGTTGTAATTTGTTAAATCAAAATGAGGGAGGGAATTAGTTCAACGTGTCCACGATTTATTAAAACGAGGGAACAAATAAGTCGTCGTAACAACTAATTATTTAGATCAGTGGACAGGGCGCATAAGAACAAACAGTGAGAGAGCACCGGCCGCGCGCGCGCGCACTCTCACCGCCTTCAAACAACACGAGCGCTGTATTGCTCTCTCCCTCGCGCATATCAACACAAGACCGATTGTGTTTTATAGATTAGTAGTTTGTTCATATAAAGTGTTTGATTAGCAAGTACATGTTTAGGAAATGCATAATACAAATTGTATGGGTTAATGTAACTGTAAACGGACTCTGCGGGTAAAACTGTTGTGATGAAACTGCGCATGCGCGGGGTAAAACTGCTGGGGTAAAGCTGTGGCTCTGCGGCTCTGCAGACAGATATTGTGCTGCGATCAGTGGCGCGGATACTATGTTTGTTTCTGGCTCGCGCACAGCCTTCACTCTCGGACGCGCGCTTTCTTTGCCCGCTTCATATTAGAAAACTGGTCTAGCGGCCAGTGTATTACAACTAAATTCAATGCACTCCATTGACGCCACTTAACCGAGCAAAATGTTTCACTCGGTTACGCAATTTTTAACGGTTAATCGGTTAACCATGGACACCCCTAAACTGCACGCAATTTGGCAAAGGCTGTGATTATTTTATGCGCAGTTTGTCTGTGCAGCGCGGCTCTGTGATCACTAGTAAATGCTGCTCCATCTGAACGCCAGAGGGCGCTCTCACGCAGATTGAAATGCTTTGATTGATTAATCATGACTAATAAACACACAACTGCCTTATTCTGTGTAAGAAGCCACATCATCTCATTGAAGGATGCTCAACTGTTGTTATGAAGTGAGTTTGAAGTAAAAGCATGTTATTAAATGTTGTCTTTTGTTAAATGTTGTCTTTTGTTAGGTTCATAAATGCTTCTCATGTTTGGAAAGATGTTAGATGTTATATACATACATACATACATACATGCATACATGCATACATGCATACACACTTTTTTTTCACTTCTTTTTTTTTATAATTATATTATTATTTATATAATAATAAGCAGTTTTATTTATTTTATATTATTATTATTTACTTTTATTTTATTATTTCAATTTTTTGTTTTATTCAGCAAGGAGGCATTAAATTGATCAAAAAGTTAAAGACATTCATAATACAACTAATCGTCAAAGAATCCTGAAAAACATTTATCACGGTTTCCTCAAAAATATGAAGCTGAAATAATACTTAACAATATTACTGTTTTATGCTATTTTTGATCAAATAAATACAGCCTTCGTGTGCATAAGAGCCTTCTTTCTAAAACATAAATCTTAAAGACCCCAAACTTCTGAACGATAGTGTATTCAGTCGTAGTGAAGACAGATGTCCGGCGAGACTCACCACCGGCGTGGCCTCCTGTTGATGTTCTGACACGTGGTGTTGTGTGTTCTGTGGTTCTTCTGTGAAATGTGATGGTGGTGACCCCACTCTCACCATCTCAATCTGAAGAAAACCATTCTGAGTCGCGTCATCCATCGGCAAAGAACCGATGACCTCACCCAGCGGCATCTGATTGTTGTTGCACAGAGGTACTGATCCAAGCATATGAGGCGCCACCGGCATGCCCGGCATGTTGTAGTATAATCCCTGTGAAACATGCAGACATCGAAACAAACGTCAGCTTTCAATAGCCATCAACATTTGCAACATCTATAATTGGATTTTGTAAATTTAACATTCTGCTGAAAAACTCTGATGGAAAACTAAAAATAAATCCAAAAAATCATGTTTAATAGGTCAAAATGCTGGTGAACTATCCGCAATTCTGAATCAAGATTCTCCAATCAGAGAAATCACTGTTATATTAGAAGTGGGAATCACTACATACAAGGTTGTGCTGAGATGGCAAGCAGGAAACACCAAGGTAACATGCATCTACCTAATGTTATTTATGGGATGTTTAACTGCTAAAAAATACTACTACTAATTATTATTATTATTGTGTAGCCATATTGATATATAATCATAAAATGTTGGCCAAACTGAGCAACCCTACAAACAAGCACAGCAAACCTGAAACCATTTTTAATCACACAAATCATGCAGTCCTAAAACACTGAATGCAATTGCAAAAATGCATAAAATGCTTTAGTCTAGATTTTTTAATGCCAATTAATTAAGAAATTAATTCCAGAACCAAGGCTGGAGAAATCAAACAAATGAGAATGATGTAGAAAGTCTTACCTGAGCACCGAGTCCAGAGGTGTTGGAGTACATCACATTAGACGCCATCATTGACCTCTCACTGTCCAAAATATCAGGATCCTATGAAAACAGGCAACGAGATAATCTAACATTAAACATATTTAATAACCTAATAAACATGATTTAAAATAATTGAATTAAAATAATTCATATTTCTTGATTAAATTAGATTTGTTGAGGGGACCTTCTGCTGAAACTTTAAATCTACTTTTAGTCTAATGCTGCAGTCAAGTCATAAATTACCATAATTACTGACAACTTTCTGACTCATAAAAACCATTAACGTCATTGTTAATCCCATAAACACAAACTGAAAATATGTTCTGAAATTTATGACAGCTCTGATGTTTCTACCTTCTAACTTTTAAATGTTATGGCATTTTATTATAGCCACTGTATACGTATTTTACACAAGCATTGAGTTGTGAATAATGTAGTTATGAAGCACTTTGCTGTCATCAACAACAAATTTACACAATAATTTGAGTCTAAAATAAGTCCAAAAATGTAAACGGCATAAGAGCTGTCATCATGTATGATGTGAATGCAGACTAGACTTAGACCTTGTTTTGTGTTTTGGTTTGCAAAATTTAATTCTGACTGCAAACATTTAGAAATCAGAAACCTCCTCTATGTTGGATGGTTCGTCATCCTCAATCACGGCCTCAATGAACATGTCGTCGTCCTCTTCCTTAAAACTGTAATTCCATTTCTTCCTTCCTCTGGCCTTGGAGCCATTCATTTTATACAGTCTCACATCTTCTTCATCATTATCCTTATCAGACATTTCATCTTCATCATCATCATCATCATCATCATCGTCGTCATCATCCTCCCAGGGTTTGCTTCTGAATCTCCGCTTTTTTCCCGGTCTCCCACGCCTCTTGAGCTTGGGTTTCACGTTTCTTCTTCGTGGAAGGGACGGATTCAGCTTTCTCTGCATGATATGATAAAACAAAAAGATCTTGCAAAATGCACCTCCTAAATGTGTATTAGGTGCCTGATGGTGAGGTGATAACCAGTGTTGGGAAAAGTTACTTTTTAAAGTAACGTGTTACAATATTGTATTACTCCCTAAAAAAGTAACTAATTGAGTTAGTTAGTTACTTTTTATGGAAAGTGATGCGCTACGTTACTTTTGCGTCAGTTTTTCTCACCTAGGATGGGTTTGCATGTTTGTTTAAAAGTTCTATTTTTTGCCATTGTAAAGTGTCAAACTGGTAAACTTCATTCTGGATCGCAGAAGAATAGGATACAGAAGAAGGAAGTTCAACACTATTACTTTAGCAATAACATTTTTTTTTAACTCAAATGTGATGTTTATCTAAGACATTTTGGATTTTTAGCTTATTAGTATCCATTTCAGATAATTGAAGGTCAGCAGCAAATATATTGGTTAATAAAGTGAGATTTAAAGTATATTTAACATATTTAATTATTGCAGGTTTGCATAATATTCTGAGTTTGCATTTCACTATTTATTCATTTTGAGGAATACTGAATAAGTCAAATGAGTAAATGCATGCTCACATATGGAGAGCTGTCAGTCAATAAATGGGAAAACGTTACTTATTTAAAAAATTATTGTAAATTCAAAAGTAATGCATTATTTTACTAGTAACTTGGAAAAAGTAATCTGATTACATACCGCGGGTAACAAGTAATGTGTTACACCCAACACTGGAAATAACCTAACTCTTGAGTGATGCCATTAGATGTTAATCATACAAATACGTACATTTGCACTTTGACCATGAAGCTTTGACTCAAACTTGCACTGACGCAAGCGACATTTCTGCCTTTTCTTGTTACTGCCACCATATTTGGGCTTGTCCATGCAGAAGTCGCATTTGCCACAGTCGTCTTCACGAAGACATGCGACACACTGCCGACACATTCTGCGGTTCCGTTTCTTTTGAGCCTAAAAGCGAGAGTAGACAGAGAAAATTAATAAAGGACTAAAGATTTTTTGACATGCAGTAAAGACATGACTAAAGCTTTTTAAGGGGTTTTATGAGTTCCGCTATAATCAGGAAAAGAATATTCCATGCTAAATCCACAATGTAAAGCCTGACAGATGCCTGAAATAATAGTGAGAAAAGAATTTTTTTTTAAATGCAAATGTTTATTGAGCCTTTAAACATCTCATTAAGTATAAAATAAAAGAACGTATAGCTCATACTCCGCAATTTTATTCAGTGGCACAAACTGAGCAAAAATATGCTATTTAGTGCAGTTGCTGATATTTTTTATGGCCAAAAAGTAAGATGAAATTCTAATAGCTTTCAATAAAAAATCAAAAACATAAACGAGATCTTTATAACAATAGTCAACCTTAGGGGTGTCCATGGTTAACCGGTTAACCGATTAACCGTTAAAAATTGCGTAACCGAGTGAAACATTTTGCTCGGTTAATTTAGTTGTAATACATTTTTGCACCACCAGAGACCGCTAGACCAGTTTTCTAATATGAAGCAAAAGAAAGAAAGAAAGCGCGCGTCCGAGAGTGAAGGCTGTGCGCGAGCCAGAAACAAACATAGTATCCGCGCTACTGATCGCAGCACAATAATATCTGTCTGCAGAGCCACAGCTTTACCCCAGCAGTTACCCGCGCATGCGTTTACCGTTACATTAACCCATACATTTTGTATTATGCATTTCCTAAACATGTACTTGCTAATCAAACACTTTATATGAACAAACTACTAATCAATAAAACACAATCGGTCTTCCGACCTTTTACTATTGTGTTGATATGCGCGAGGGAGAGAGAGCAATACAGCGCTCGTGTTGTTTGAGGGCGGTGAGAGTGCGCGCGCGCGCGGCCTGGGCTCTCTCACTGCTTGTTCTTATGAGCCCTGTCCGCTGATCTTAATAATTAGTTGTTACGACGACTTATTTGTTCCCTCGTTTTAATAAATCGTGGACACGTTGAACTAATTCCCTCCCTCATTTTGATTAAACGAATTACAACGTGGCCAAAAAACAGACTTTGATATTATTAATTAGTGAATGCTAAAGACCTATTTTTTGGGAATTGGTGAATATTCAGGTGAATTATTTCGTGGCCACGAATTAATAATTATTAAACTGTTTTTCTCACTAGTGAAAATAGCTCTTCAGTGAAGGCCGACTATTCTCGTACATCTTTTTATTACTTTTTTTTTTCGTGTGTGTGCGAATTGGTGAATATTCAGGTGAATTGTTTCGTGGCCACGAATTAATATTACCTCAGCACGTTTTACAAGACCCTTCTCGATCGCAGCGGCAACGAGCACTTTGATCACTTAAAAAACAAAATATTTCAGCGCTAGATCGCCTAAAAAAAACGAACGAAATGAATGCTCTGCTAGTTAACTGGAGATGTGTTTTTTTATTTGTATTGGTAACGTTATTCATCCCGCGAGATGTTTCAAAAGTGGTGGGGACAATATCGACCTTAGAAAATAGTGGTGCTGGGGACATTCCCACCCGCAAATTACGCCTATCTCGGGGTTGCGGCGCGCACACTGTGGTTAACCGAGTATTAACCGCTAAGGGCCTCGGTTAACGGTTAATGAAAAACTTGAAAACGTGCAGCCCTAGTCAACCTACATAAAATGCATATAAATTTAAGTTATCACTCTATATCTGCCAATAATATGTCTTAGTAAGATGATAGTTAAACGCTTATTTTAATGATCAAGTATGGGGAGTTTAAAACATATAATGCAATGCAATGCGATACAATGATGACCGAGAGATGAACCAATAAATGGTTACTCAAAAGCCTAATGGATCATATTTGATACTCACATTTTAACATCATTTTTCTACATAATGGAGTCTGGATAATCAAGTATTCTTAAGTCGCTTCAGTCCAGTAAGTGTTCATCTTGAAATATTACTAAGGATTATAAAAGTTATTCTTACATATATTTTATAAAAAATCATTAAAGGTTTCACAGCAAAAATACATGTACCACGACATGAACAGGGATGTTTTTACAATTATACTAAAAGGCCTTTTACTTGCTAAAAAACTATCAATCCAGCAAGTTTTGGTCATGTTGATCATTTAGACTACAGGACTTAGACGTTTTGCATATCAAATAAGATACAAAAGGGTTAAAAATCATCCCATGCCACAATCATTAGCAGAGTCAAACAAAACTACAAAAGATTAGTGCTATCCGTGAGATTCCACTAGTGCTGTCGGTGCGAGAATGTGATGATACACTCACTCACCCAATCATCTTCATCACCACCATCAGGAGCAAAATCCTAAACAGCACATACAATAGAAACCGGGATCAGTATTTTAAGCACAGCACTCCAACATGAACAGGGTGCAACAGTGGTTAAGCGTGTAATAACTATTTCAATATGAACAGCACAAAATGAAACGATGACTATTTCCTAACAGGTCTCCAAAATCTATAGTCAAAGTTTCAATGACGTCAAGATGCATATGATCCAAGTTTGCGTTTACACTATTTTTAAATTATATAGACATGATAAACATGTCAAACTGCTCAAATAGCACAAAGTTCAGAAAGAACTCTTCTTTTAAGTTATCCAATGAATGATTTGCTTATTTTTGATACTATATTTTAAGCTATGACAAAGTATTTAAACACTGAATAAATAACACTTTACTTTTAATACTCCTAAAAAACAGTGTAAAAATGAATCATTCCTAATGTTAAATTAACTCTTGATAGTATGTAGTAGTGGTATGCAGTTTCTATAATTTAATATCATTAAAATGCAGCGCTGACAGTTTCATGAATGAGCAACTATACATTGAATTGATTTACCTTTTAAAAAAGAAGCTACATGAAAAATAAACTCACCTTATTTACAATTTTCTTGTATTTGGGATGTGGTTTCTGCAGGAGATAGTGGCATTATGTTTTGGTGTGCAAGTAGTTCAGCTACAGACAGATTATTTGATGATCTTTGGCAATGCTTTTGTGTATGCTGCAGCCCATAAATGTGTCTGTATGATATTATATGTTTATTATTACCAGTATTTGTTTTCTTGGATGTTTTGTTTTCCCAACCTCCCACTGATCCTGCCCCACCTTGAAAATAATAATAAAAAAAAACATGCAAATGCATAATAAAAAAGAAGCAAAAGAAATATGATAAACAAAGGTGCTACTTTCAACAGAATCATAAATAAAAGGAAAATAATGTTTCTAGAAAAGAATATTCAAGAAAATAAAAGAATGAAGTAAACAATGCTACTAGAGAAATGAAGGATAATCTGGACTTTGTTCAGCTTCTTAAAGTGAGCAAACAACCGTTATTTGGCTTGTAGACTGAGAGCAGAACAAATGAGAAACTAGCTTGTGTTAGTTCAGATATTAAGACCCAAAAGTATCGCCAAAGCTACCTCTCATACAACTAACGTGAACACAGACACAGCAACACCGCAGTGCTTCTCTTCCCCTTCACAACATCAACAACAGCACAGATGAATGATTCCTCAGCACAATCTTCCAAAAACAAAAACATAATACAGCAATGAGACATGGGATAACTACAATTTTCTTAACTATATTTAATTTTCGTCTATGTTAGCAAAATTACTGCAATATTCCTCACTACCCTAAAACAGAAAATGGTGGCTGTATTTAATACTTGTGTTATAAACAAAAAGATTTTTGTCAACACTGTCATTTGTCAACACAGGGTTTCAGATGTAGTATTTCTCCAATTGATGAAGCTAAAAATCAGTTTTACACTGTCAAGTGTCAATATATGATGAATGACAGAATGAATATCGGTGAGTATTAGAGAAAGCAAGGAAAAAACAAAAAATAGAGGAGGCAGAACCACAAGGTAGATAAATATTAAACTTGTTTGACAGATTAAAGTCAGAATGAAATGCAAGTTGCAATAGTGTTTTCTTAGTGTTGGACGTATATCCAAGGGAAACGGCTTCTCGAACAAGAATAAATGTATGGCGGGACATGATTTTGTCCATGAGGAATTGATTGGATGGTTGTGGTTTGCTATTGGTGGATCTCATGTGAGTGACAGGTTGCCCCGCCCTCGTGCCAGTAAACACGTCATCATAGAAAAGATGTACAAGAGGGAGGGGAAGCTACTTTGATTAAAGATTATGAGGGCACATGGTTTTAAAAATAATAATAATGATATGCACAGATTTATAACAAATACTGCAATCTTCCATTAAAGAGCAACTTGCAGGTTAGAAGACCCAACAAGTCAATGTATAGAAAAATAATGTAGGAACTAGATTTTCTTAAAAAAAAATTTATAAATACGCTACAGTGGCTTCTGGAGTCGTTTTTGTGAGAAAATTTTACTTCCGCATCTGAAAATGGGCGTGACGGGCGAGAGTCGTGACGTAGCACGAGGGAGAGCGGTCGATTCAAACAACAGAGAAAAATGGATTGCAATGACATTTCGGACGCTGAGGAAATTGTTGACGGACCACAGCCATACAATTATGAGCCTGCTAGGCTGCCAAGAGAGCAGGGACAGGCCAGGATTAATGTTAGACAGAACATATTGGAACTTACAATAACAGAAACTAAGCTTTGATCAGGCGTTTGTCATGCTCATTAATATCCGCCCAGACTAACGTTACGTGATATAACTTAGCGGTTTCTCATCGAGAGACAGAGAGATATTTATTCCTGCAAACATTTTTTGTTCCATAGGTGCTTGTGTGGGAAATGCGAGGCAATGTTTACAGCTGAGGAAAGTCAGTGTTGCAGGGAGGTGGATGCATACTGGGCCTTAGTGGAAAATGCCCAACTTCCATGGTTGCAGTTAGTGTTACTACAGTAAAGCCATGGTGAATGTTGCTGATCTGTGGACACTGGATAGTTCGTTCATTCATTGCACAATGTTTATTCCTGGTTTCCACGTCAGCGCTGTTCGATCCGTTAATAACGGAGAAATGTGAATATTTCTCACTAGATCTCGCAGCGATGTTATTACTTCAGTGGCGAATTCAAATGCTTTATTTACTGGATCTCGCAGTTAGGCTACAGTGTTGCTTGATCAGGCTCGCGCTGCACTGGTCCAAACTGATAAACGGTCCACACAAACACAATAACGAGTAGCTCAGTTTCGTTCCGCTTACATTGCGTTTGCCAGTTGATGTTGTGCTCGCGCCTACATCCGGCGGGAGAACCCGAAGATGTGTGCATAATTCTCCGGAGTGAAATGTGCGCCACAAACGACAGAGTGTGCGGTGACAGACGCGGCAGTGAAGTCTGCTCTCTTCACCTGAACAAAACGCACCCAAGAACGAAAAGCCTTGTTTTTCCTAGAAGGAAAATGATGGACACGATGTCCTGACAGGCTGGATTTTGTGCAACCAGCACAAACACAATCATTTACCATTATGGCTTCTCTAAAACTCGATCTAAAACTTTCTCTGTCGCTCACTACTGCTCTAACTACTACACCCACAATGAGAGCGCTGGCTGAACGCGAGCTCATATTTACCTCGGCATACGTCATATGACGCGTTGCTATAGGGGGAAAGGCGTATTCCAGAGCCTAGCACATTTTCATCAAAATCTCTACAACCAATTAGATTTCATTAGTAATTTCTACATATGTGTTTTTAAAAAACCTCTTCAGACAATATCAAGTATTAATTCAGTTATAAATTTAACCTGCAAGTTGCTCTTTAATTTTGATTTCATGGTGACTTTAATTCAAAATCATTTTCGCAACATAAACTGTATTATCCCAGGTCTCAAGAATCAGTGACAGAAAACAAGGAAAGGCAGGACTGACAGGTCTTGCAATGAGAGAAATACATACCTTCCTAAACACAATGTTTGGAGGAGAGTACTTCTTCTCTGCTGCAAAATGAGAACATGTAGAAATTAGACTACAAAAAAGGCAATAGCACACCTTAGAATTACTACAGAATATCATGCTTGCTGAAATTAAAGGTGTAATTATAAATTCACATACATTTAGGCCTACATCTGAAGCACATCGTGTCTCCAGGCTTCTGAGCAGAAAACGGGTTTCCACAGTTTTCACATTTACTGGAGAAAGAGAAACAACTAGATTCGTTACTACATTCATGAAGGCCCTAGTTGAAACTACAGCAAATATTCAAGATAGACTTTCTGGGCAGTATGAAATGAGTCTGATTGTGTTCACCTGAGCATTGGATGGCTTTCCTTCAGCGCCATTGTTCCATTAAGCCTAGTCTCCGGAAAATCTGGCGAAATTATAGTCTGATCTGAGATCAGTGCATCCTGAGTTTTTGTAGGGCTAATGGGCTCCAGAGATGGATAAAGCCAGAGTCGAAGGGGCAGCTCAGCGCCGTCTTTCCCAGGTTCGCTAGAGGAACTCACTATCTGTTGGGAAACATTCCCCACTTTTACTGAAGGAGAGTGAATGTAATCCCGTGTCCTGGACGTGTCGATGTTGAGCGGCGAGACTCTCGTGAGGCGCGGGGGGCTGTTAAATTCTGCGTTGGGTGTGTTGGAGAGGCTGCTGAGTCCTGCAGGTGAGCAGGGGGTGAGTCGAGGTCTCTGGGGTGTGGATGTCGAGCTGTGGATGATGCTCTGGATTGTTCTGGGTAAAACTTCAGGCATGCGGGCTGGGTCTGGGAGGGGAGCGGCTGTTCCTGATGAGAGACTTGAACGTTTGGTAATTTCCAGCTGGGAACGAGCACTCTATATATGACAAGCAACCACAGAGAAAAAATAAAGTATTAAAAGAAATGTATTCAAATGTTATAATAATATAATTTATGATTAAATTAAAAGCAGATTATATTTAACTTAAAATTTCATTTAAATTAAACCTAATTCTGTAAATTGCACTCATGATTATTAAAGTGACCCTATTATGCTTTTTTGGATTTTACCTTTCATGCAGTGTGTAATATAGCTGTTTGAAAATTGGTTTAAAGCTCAAAGTGCATAACAAATAAAGTTATTGTCTCCCGAAAGAAAGAACCAATTCTGAACTGCCTGAAGCAAAGTGAATTTTGCACTTCCAAAGGATGAGGATACAGGTGCTAATTGATTCGGTAAAACGGGCGGCATCATTACAAGGGCTGAGGAAACCTCCCGAGCTGAAATTTAAATATGGTAATGGGCATGTCATTTCCAACATGTGCTGTAAGCTGTAGACTAATTACAACAGGCTGGGTCATCTGACCAATGAGAGCAGAGTAGACCAATCACAACAGACTGGGCCACCTGACGAATCAGAGCAGAGTAGACCAATCACAACAGACTGGGCCACCTGACGAATCAGAGCAGAGTAGACCAATCACAAGAGACTGGGTCATTTGACCAATCAGAGCAGAGCAGAGTCGACCAATCACAACAGACTGGGCCACCTGACGAATCAGAGCAGAGTAGACCAATCACAACAGACTGGGCCATCTGACCAATCAGAGGAGAGTGGACCAATCACAACAGACTGAGCCATCTGACCAATCAGCGTAGAGTAGACCAATCACAACAGACTGGGCCATCTGACCAATCAGAGCAGAGTAGACCAATCACAACAGACTGGGCCACCTGACGAATCAGAGCAGAGTAGACCAATCACAACAGACTGGGTCATTTGACCAATCAGAGCAGAGCAGAGTCGACCAATCACAACAGACTGGGTCATCTGATTAATCAAAATAGACCAATCACAACAGACTGGGCTGTCAGTGCAGAGTAGCTCTCAGAAAGGAAGGGTTTAGAGAAACCGGATCCATGATCGAACATTAAACACTGAGAGAAAAGAGGTGATGCTGCAATTTATGTTATGAGAAAATTAATGTTTTTTATCTTAGACACATGTAAAACTATTGTAGGAGACTCCAAAACAAAATGAGGAACCTTTAATTTAACATAATAAGGCCATTTTAGGATTAGCAGTAGCCTTAGCAAGCATAACAAAGAGCTTTCAACAAAAAACAAAAATGTTAAATGTTCTATAAATAAACAAAACATATTTAAACCACTATAAATATTATATGATATATTATTTCTCTTACTGCACATAATATTCTCTCTAACAATGCAAACAAAAGACAGAAAAAGCTACACAAACCTTAGTACTCCTAGTGCGATCCATGTGTATTCCTTTCTTGAAATCTAAGCGAGAAAGCCCTTGTCTAACATTTCTGGCACTCGGGGGCCGACCTCTGCGTCGTTTTACTTTCGGACTGTGAGGATATGAGAAGTACAAAAGTCGTTTTATTAACTGAATATGATCAACAGGTGTGATATGAATGTCTGAACATGTTCTGCAACTGAATCTGATTTATCCATTTCTTCACTTCATGACACATTTATTCATTATCAAATAGATTTCAATGTTTATATGAAAGAAAATCAAGGTCTTAAAGGGATAGTTCACCCAAAAATTCTGTCATCATTTACTCACCCTCATGTCGTTCCAAACCCGTAAGACTTTCATTTATCTTCAGAGCAAAAATTAAGATATTTTTGTGCTTGAGCTTCCTTTTACCATATCTGATGTGTGTGTTGATGAATGTTAATGTGAATAAAAGCCTAAATTAAATCTGTTCATTATATAAAGCGATCGTGTCTCTTCAGAAAATTTGGACTAAACTGCTCTATTCATAGTTTTACAATCTCTTTATGAACTTTTTGAAGTGTCAAAGTGGTAGTTGCGTAGCTGTCAATGGAGAGACAGAAAGCTCTCAGATTTCATCAAAAAGATCTTCATTTGTGTTCAGAAGATGAACGAAAGTCTTACAGGTTTGGAACGACATAAGGGTGAGTAATTAATGACAGAATTTACATTTCTGGGTGAACTATCCCTTTAAGGCCCGTTCACACCAAGGACAGCCACTATAACAGTATCGTTTTAAAAATCGTTCTAACTGTTAAAGATTAGCAGAGTTCACATAATAACGACACAGAGGAACAATATCATTGGAATTACTTTCACAAAAAAATTATTTTCCAGCTGATTATTGATAAAAAACATTGACAGCCAATCAGAATCCATCCTGCTTTAAGAGCATTTAAAGCGGCAGGCGACAAAACTGCAACATGCTTAGAATAAACAGTGTTATTGTGCACTGGTGTGGATGCTAATACAGCTATCATTCTGGTGTGAACTGGCCTTTACAGTATTATGCATGTTTTAAAGTAATAAAATGTTTCATTGCAAATATTCAGCGTAACAGTTTTAGTGAAAAATATTAACTGAATTAAATTAATGTCTTAGTATTTAGATTTCCTCCTTTTGCATTAACAGCAGCAATGATGCTGACATGAACATAACTTGATGATCATATACTCAAGCACTATTTGAGAAGCTTCAACGGAAGCAGGAAAATCTTACCTGTACAAACCTGTTTTAATTTAATGTTAAATTTTAATGTATTCTCAGACCTTTGGACTTAAAATATTTCCAGGCAACACACAGCCTATTGAATATTCCACTAAATGCAAACAAAAAGCAAGGAAGTAAGGAAAAGGCACATACATGCTCCTGACACTCTCAACACCATCTTCGTCTTCTTCCATTGGCTTCAGCCAATCAGGTGGCAACTCAACCGTCACTATTCCAGGCATGTTGTCCCACTCAGTATTTTCCTCAACAGCGGTAACATCATCTGCTCCAATCGGATGATTCTCACTCAAGAGCGGCACAGTCTCTTCCGGGTTCATCGTCTCTGGTTCAGCTGACGCCCTGTTCAGCTCATCCGTCATATCTGATCTTTTCCTCTGGCCTCGAGGCCTCTATTTTACAAGTAGATGTGTGAGACCAATGGTTTTGACTTGTGAGTCATCCCAGGAAGAGTTTGGAAATTTAATCTCTGGCTCACATTTTTAAATAGGAAAAACGACTTTTTAGTCCAAAGAAGTCGGAGGTATTAATTTCATCTCACAATGTTCCGAATAGCCTGGGTTGCATGAAATGTCAAAGATCCAACACTTCATCCATGTCTTTACTGGTTATGGATCATTACATTATACCTGTAAAGAGAATGCTGATATTAGAGAAAAACACTAAATAAGCACAGCTATTAAATTATTATTACGGCACAGTCTGATTTTACACTTTTTTTGCAGCTTGATATATATCTAAAGACATTGAGATTGATTGCAAACAAATCACACTCACATACAGCGTAACATCGTCATTGCAGTTTTAAGAAATATGATGTTGACGCACTTGTATCATGATGTGCATACAAATCACTATTTCAATCAAATATTTCAGCAAAAGCTTATAATCAAGTTTTTCCACTGTAACGTAACCGATGTGTAAATAAAATCCCTCTATTAAATTGGGCTGTTGAAAATGAGTCAAGCTAGCAGAAACACGATGAACAAGCGTGAAGGAGAATATTTATAGAACGGGGCCGAAACGAGTGGTTGCCATGGTGACAGAATTGCAGCGAGCCTAGCAGCGATGGCAGGGAGGTCGATACAAATGAGCTGAGTACATTCGATATCTGCAATGCAGCGCAATTACTATGGCAATGAAATACGTTACAGTGCAGCAGGCAGCCAACATTTGTTAAAATTTATCTAGCAGAAAATACTTCATTTCCTGAAGCCCCTTCTTATATGTAATTAAGACCATCTGTTTAAAACAACTGTTCTTTAAGAAAACTGCTGAAAGGTTGGCCAAGGTAATAGGCACAATTAAAGATTCACAATAATACAAACATGATAAAACAGATGTCAACATCTCAGTGGTAAATTCAACCTCGTTGTAGGTTTCAGCTCTAATCTGGGTCATAGAGCGATTTGTTTGAAGTTACAAATACAGCTTGTTGAGGAATATATCTTATTAAGTTAATTAGCAAGTCAGCAAGAAACTCACTGTTCAGGTAATCAGTAATATTCAAAATATCAACTGCTGAGCCAGCCATTTTCAGACCTCTCTCATTTAGTTAGAAAGTAATAATTACAGTAGCTCAGTATCAACACAACTTTATATTCTTTATCTTATCAACTACTTTCTGCTAAGAACAAAATTGACCGTTTCATATGCAACCGTGGAACGGATTCAAAGTATTTTAATTTTCCTAATAAATTATCAGCAATGACCAAACTGGAGCTTATCAGTAAGAGGGTTATTAATAAAATGCAATATCTGCTTGTGTGCTACATGTAGTTTCTCTATCAATATTGTTGCAAAATATTTCTATTTAAATTTGCTGCTATACAAATGCAGAACAGTGTACTAGAATAAACCATAATAAACTAAAAAGCAAATTTCTCTGTTAATCATTCTAAAATTCGCTTAATTCCACTCATAAGACTCAAGATATACCAAAAAGTGGAATGTTAAAAAGAACCTTTAAACAGCGTTAATCGTTTTCCTTTTAATTAAATGCAGCAGAAGCAAAAATGCAAGTATGATTATGTGATCACTGTTACATTTGTACTGTGTTTATGAACACTAAGATCGAGGTTATTGGATTGATTCTTTGGCAGTAGATTTTTATGTCAAATGCAGTGACAAATGGTCTCTGAGTATGTTGTTATTACCATTTTTTACATTAAGCATTTAGTTCGTCCCAAGAACAATGACATTTCATAAACATTAGACGTGAATGTATTTTGCATTGTGCATTATATTTAATTTAGATGTATTGCAGAAAATGTTAAAATTGACAATGCTGTATTTATTATAATTTTGTGAGATAATAAGAACGACTTCAGTGAAGCTGTTACACTTGATAACCTACATGTAAAAAAAAAATAAATTTTTGACACAATGATCGCAAGTTGATGTGCTTGAACTCGTGGCCCTGGTAGCGATAGATCGTGAAAACAGCGCGTGAACAATTATCTGAATAGCGCGATGCACTTTTTTTTTCAGCGCAAATAAACTTATCTAACTTAAAACATTAAAGTTATGTGTCTTGTCATCGCGTGCCATTCCTACCATTATGAAAACGTGCTAAAAAAAGATCGGCGAGCTAAATAAACAGATCGTAAAAAAATCGACACTAGTTTCGCCAGCCTCCATTACAGATCGCTGGAGTGAGGAATGCTGTCCCGACGAGCGATCAAAAACACGTCCGATATAACGTGACAATTAACGACATACGTAACAAACATCACGCGTTTAGCAAGATTATTTCGCTGACAACATGCTGTATTATTTGTGATAGGTTTTAAAGACACGATAAGTTTATTTTACACGACTCTACCACGTCCATTTCGCTGTGCTGCTGAATGAGCTCAGGCAGCCCCCCTTCGCTGTTGACCCTCCCCTTCCACACACTCCCCATTGCTTTGCTTTCAGCGATGCAGCCTCGAAAACGACTTTCCGAACGCTCTCTCTTGCACGGAACCACGCCGATCTTTCGATTCATTTACTAGAGCGATAGCTATAAATTATAAGGTCATCTGCGTTTTATAAACACGCGTTTTGCCACGCACAAAAACAAACACCGAAACGAATACGTGCAGCATTTTGACATTCTTACCTCATCGCGTCTCGCGCCGTCGATCGAGCCGTTCATCTGCGCCTCGTTCTCTCCGATCAGCGATACTTTCGGCGATCTACTGCGCATGCGCTGACACGAGCATCGTAGGAAGTCGATCCTGACTGAAATAAAATTTAGCGGTTGAATAGTCGCTCAGCGCTCAGTGTCTGCAGTGATATTCGCCTTTAAATGAATAAATGATACACAGATTTGGCGCTTATATCAACAGTAGCCTACTTGCAGGTCCTCGGAGATTGTTGTTGTCTTTTTTATAAGCATTTCACGAATAATGTAAACGAATATTGGCGATTCGCGCATCGCTACATTATATTTTCCCGACCCCAAATATAACGTACCATCACCCATTTGCCTTGATTAATAACCATATTTAAAATCTATTCTGAGCATATTTGACGAAGATATTCGTTAATTTTTGGAGCTTAGTGATGTTCAAATTTTCGGAGCAAAATGACTTTGTTATCGTAGGCCTACTTTAAATCTGAATCCGAGAGGGACCTTATTTTTTGAGAGGGTTCAGCGTTTACTTCTCGACACAAATTACCACAGTTAAATGAGGTCAAATAAACGTACATCTAACAGTACAACTGAGGAGCCCTTGATTCACTTTCACACATGAATTCAAAAAGACCAAGGCTGCAGAAAACGAGATATTATTATAATTACCCGTTCTAGAGAAAGATGCATTTAACACAGTCTAATCGCGTTTTTCCTACATTATAATTATTGGTTTTCGTCATCTTTATTAACAATTATTTATGACCCTAATTAATCTTATTCTTAACATGAAATTACCTCAGAATCGCGCCATTCCTGTCAGAGGTTAACGCTGCACTGACGATTACAGAAAGAGCACGGAATTTTGACATTTTACATGGACCATAATTACAATTTTGTATTATTGAATTTAAACGTATATATTTTAGAATTAGCTGATTTCGTCTGAGAGATGACCAGGTTCCAACCCTAAAAATAAATGTTTTGTGTAAATGTATGACCAAAGTTTAGGTTCACACAACAAACTTTTTGTTGCTTATTAATTAATTGTAGGAAGTTCCCATAATGTCATTACAATAATTTGGCCACATTTGGACTGAAGAAAAACCTATCCCTTACGAAAAATTAACCATGGTTTTATTATAGTGAAAGCGTAGTAAGTAACCCATGTTTTTTTTTTGTTTTGTTTTTTGCAGATTACCATTTGTATAACCAGTTTTACTGCAAATACCATGGTTAAACTATGGTTAGTGTAGCAAAACCATGGTTAATTTGTGGTTACCATGGTTTAACTATAGTAACTATGTATTTTGGTTTTATTTGTAGTAAAACCATGGTTCATTTTTGTAAGGGATATCAACCCAACTAACTACTGTAGGATCCTTAATGATAGCAATTCCTTTGTGTGGAGGCACAAGAAATAAAGACAAATAAAAGACATTTCACCAGCTACAAAATATCTCTAGATGATCTTTTTTAATGCACAATACAGGGTTATGAGATTAATTAAAAATCTAAAAAATTTAAGCACAACAAACCAGTGGGGTCACAGCACCATTCAAAGAGTGAAGTCAAGGGTTACATTAATGCAAATACAATACAGAAACAAGATGAGTGTCATACATGAATTACAGTTTCAACAAACAACTGCAAAGACACTGATAAATCTTCGCAAATGTGAGGCGACTTCAGCAGCAATTGTACGTTTTCTCTGTAAGATCAAAGACAAAACCTCAGATTGTCAGGAGGGTTGCTTCATGGTTGAACATCATGTTCAAACTGAATAGATGAATAAAAGGGAATGACAGGAACCTTATCTGTCCTTGCTGGTTCTCAGGTCTGGGGTAATTGGGTCGTGTTGAATTGTCTGGTGCAGCATGAGGGCCATGAGACCTGCACGATTCGTCATGGCCAATCTGACATTGCGCTCCTGCTCAAACAATTCATCCAACTTGTACCACTGGGGGAATAAAAGAGATAATGAGTAAATGAATGAAAGATTAAATGTAAAATTGATGAACAATAATGTGAAAATATCATCAGCTGTTAAGAACATCTTAAACCATTTGCTTCAAATAAATGATTCCTTTGCAAAGGTAACAGGCTGAAGTAATGCGCTGACCACTCTGACTCGCTCCAGGTCCACTTCAGCCCTGCGGAGCTTCTCCCAGCAGTAGTGTTTGTTACACTTGCGTTTGGACACCCTGCAATATTCTCCGGTGGGTTCGAATACATCACGAACCAGTGGACACCCACAGACCTCGTCCGCAGGGACCTGCACGCATGAAATTCACATTTATGCATACGGTCTCTAATTATCTATGCAAATTGAGTGTTCATGTATCAAATTAAAGTAACCTTGGGGTCTCTGGAGTGTTCTGGACAGAGAACCTGCAGTCTCTTACAGTAGGTTTTGCTCTGTGGATTGTAAACATCACAGAAGAGCCGTGTAGCACTAGATACAAGCAGAAAAAGAGCAGAAATAAAATTAGATTTTTTTTTTAACAGGCATTAAAGGTGCACTTAGTAACCTTTCCCTCATTTTACAGACGAATAGAAGAAATGAAGACATACCATTTGGCAAAAGCTCATTTTTGGGAGATGGCACAAAGCCCCCAACAAATAAATGTGTTGTTCTTTCTATTCATCACTGAATACTGAAAAAAATGTATCTCAGTTTCCAATATTAATATGATAATAAGAAATGTTTCTTGAACAGCAAATCAACATATTTGATGATTCTGAAGGATCATGTGACACTGAAGACTGGAGTAATGATGCTGAAAATTCAGCTTTGTCTTCAATGTAATAAATTACATTTTAAATATAAATTAGAAAACAAGTTCTTTTAAATTGTAATGTTTCACAATATTACTGTTTTTACTGAAATTTCTTTCAAAAACCTTATTAACCCCAAACTATTTCACGGTAGTGTATATCACAGTGGAAGCATCTAAATCTAGTATTATAATAAAAAAAAAATAATAATTTAACTTACCCATCTATGCGTGTGGGGTACATGGAGCCAAATGATGTCTGACTCTCATACTGGATGGAAGGAAATGATGACGTTATTAAAAGACATAACACATCATTTTAAAAACAAAACACTAAATCGTGACCACAGTTTAAAGGTCTATGCATCATGATTATTAAAACAGACAACACACCTTGGCATAGCACCTTTCCATGTGACGCAGCGCCACCTTAGGGTTAACTGGGTGACTGCAGGACACACAGAAGATTTGCAAATCAGTGTCGTCATCACCCTCGTTGGCCTTCAGGGAAAAGAAAAGCAATGTTCAGGACAGTGTAATGCGTTTGCAGTGTTAACAGCAGTGCAAATGTCATGCTGAAACTATGGTCGTGATGATCTCTCACCTCTTCATCGTACTGTACGACCTGCTGTTTGGCCTTAGCGATGATACCCTCCAGCTCATGGAACCGTTTTTCCATCTCAGTGAGTCGCAAGCGAGCCGACTGTTGCTCACGCCGGATTCGCTCCAGAAGTTTCTTGCCCTGTTCTTCCGCAATACACGGGCTCTGCTGCCACTGCTGGATGCGCTGGGGCAGGATCTCACAGATTCGACTGGCAAGACAAAAAGGCACAAATATTCAGAGTCTGTCTAATCTCCAACATACTCTACAACTGTAAAGTATTTCCAGGTTTACTTGGCAGCGAGCTTCATGCCGCAGTCATCAGAGCAGTATTTGGAGCTGGCGCGTGCAGCTTCGACACATCCGGGTCCGAGGCACTGTCTTGCTCCTCCGCTGTCTCGAACCTCTGGCCGCTCGTTGTGTCTCACCCGGTCGCGGTGCTTCTGTTTGGGTTTGTGCTTCCGAGGCTTATTCTCCTCTTTCTTATGGATGAAAACAAAGTCCAAACTTAAGTTTCCATTTTAAGCACAATGATTTACTTTAAGCCAAAAAATACTAACCCTATAAAACTAACTGAATCATATTTGATATGCAAATTTCGAAGGCCCTTTAAATTATCAACATAATCAAATCCTGTTGTACACAATCTACTTCATGCCTTCTGTCATCCAATTTATAATTTGTAATTTATAATAAACGTAAGAATAATTTTATATCGTTAGTAATATTTCGAGATAAACACTTGCTGGGCTGAAGCAACTTCTGTTTACTTGATTATCCAGACACAATTTTTCAGAAAAATCAAGTTCAAAAGTGAGTATCAAATATGATCCATCAGGCTTTTGAGGAAAGATCTCTCAATCATCAATGTATTGCTTTGAATTATATATTTTGATCAAGACTACAGAGCTTTGATCATAAAACTAAGCATTTAAATATAATTTTACTAAGCCATATTATTGGGAGATATAGAGTCACAACTAACTGATATGAATTGTAAGCAAGTAGTCTGCTATACTGTTATAAAGATCTCATTTACATTACGAGCTATCAGAATGTCAACTTTTTCATCAGCAACTGCACCAAATTTCATATTTTTGCTCAGTTTGTGTCTCTGAATAAAATTTTTATTTTATATTCTCCTATACAAGCCATAAAAGCTTGAACTTGTTTGTCAAAAAGTTCAATAAACTGTTAAATTTCTTCTTTCTGAGTATTATTTCATATGTCAGGCTTTACAGGGTTAAACAAGCATTCCATACACATATTTTTAGGTCTTTACCTTTTTTTCAGATCGCTTTTCTCTTCTTTTCACGTGCTTGACCTTAACAGCTCTCTTTCTCAGAGCTGAATCAGCATATGAACCATCATCGTCATCACTGTTCCAACCCTGAAGAAAAAAACACAAAACTCAGACACAACCATTTCTGGTTATTGGAAATACATCCAGGGGTGTTACCAAGACAGCGAAGTGGGCTAACTTCCTTTAAAAGGTACTTTTTTTATAGCGCTGAAGTGTGATGTGAGGTACCGTGCTGTGTTCTCCATACTGCCCAGCGCAGTACTGCTGATACAGCTCCAGCTCATTCTCACTGTAGTCTTCAGACATTGGGCCGTCTTGATAGTCTCTGCCCTTAGACATGGAGCACTCCTCATCCTTCACTCGCAACATTTTCTGAAAAATAAAAGATAGTGGTTAAAGAAGGGCTGGAAACTGAAAGGTTGTAGGTTCAAGCACCACAAGGGATGATCCTTAAAGTCACCAAAAAAATCAAAACAATTATTGTTTTGTTTTTTTAATGGAATACTGCAGTGTTTATTAGAAATTATTATTATGTTTTAAATTCATGTGCCCTCATAATCTTTAATCAAAATAAGTTTCCCTACCTCTTTCAACGACATCATCTTTTCCTCTGATGATGTGTTTACTGGCGGGGCAACCTGTCACTCATATGAGATCGACCAATAGCATACCACAACCATCCAATCAATTCCCGATGAACAAAACTGAGTCCCGCCCTATATTTTGACATGCTTGAGAAGCCGTTTCACTCGTATATACGTCACAAAAGAAAAGAAAAGATTATCGCAAATTCCGTTTCATGCCGATTTTTCAAGTTACTCTAGACGAATTTTCTCTGTAAAAGTGTCTGCTAAATTAACAATAAATCAATGAAAAAGCATTAAAACTTACAGAACCAATTGAGAATAATTGCTGAGTGCATCATATTGTACACAGAGGCAACAAAACATTATCAGACCATAAAGGTGTATGATAAAAAGGCAAAAAAAAGATGAAATCACAGGCAAAGCGACTCTTTTACAAAAGTGAAACTCACCCTAGCCCGCACTTCACACTGCCTCAGTCGGCATTTCTGCCTGATCTTATTCGGGCCGCCAAACTTCTTCATGTCTTTACAGAAGTCGCACAGTCCACAGTCCTCTGTGCGCATGCAGGCTTCACATTCTCCACACATGCGAGCGGAGCGCTTAATCTATGGACAAATCCCAAATACTCCCCATAGTCAGTCCAAAGGGTTAACAAACAACACACTTTTCAGTTACCGTCTTCACAAAGGTTATTTGCAGACAGCAAATTCTTACCCGTGACCCTCGTCGTCCATCTGATTTGAAATCCGGTGTGTCGGGCTGGTTATCGGTCCCGTCTGCCTCTGATTCTTTCTCTCGGCTTTTTTTGGGACGGTATTTGATCTCCAAAGAATTATTTTTACCTAGACCAAAGGATGCACACACTCAGGGTTGCTACTGACACTATAATTATTTAAAATTATTATTTTATATGTTCTAAAATAAAACAAATAATTACATCAAATAAATAAACAATAAAGTCCTTACCTCGACACTTTTCACAGTACCACACGTGGATGGTTTTGGCCGTCTTCTCGGAAATATTAATGCAGTCTCCATGAAACCACTCACTGCAGCTTTCACAACCACTGTTTACAAGAATTTAAAACATGCAATTAAAAATATTGAATTTAACAAAGTAAAAGCCTCCTCAGAAAAGGCATTCAAACATTTCAATAGAAACACATCTTACATCATAAAGCAGTTGATGTCTGGTTTGCGACAAACGCAATAAACAGGCGCGTTGCTCCGGCTTGCACTCATCCCGGGTCTGGGAGGTTTGTCAAAGTCTGACACTTCGCTGTCCTGAAACATAAGAGAAGAAACAGAACTTGCATCCAATTTAACATTTTCTGTACGTTACTACTACTGTAACCCTGCCAGCTGATAATATTACTGTATTCTGTGCTGCTCACATTTTTCAAAATGTCAGTATATACTGTATATGCACATTTTATTATGTTTCTATATACTGCATACTAAACTCTGATTCTTTGTGATGCCAAACCTTCATTTGAACGATGGCACAATTTATGC
This sequence comes from Scardinius erythrophthalmus, assembly GCF_964197995.2. Taxonomy (NCBI): domain Eukaryota; kingdom Metazoa; phylum Chordata; class Actinopteri; order Cypriniformes; family Leuciscidae; genus Scardinius; species Scardinius erythrophthalmus. The sequence goes on along the minus strand of NC_138240.1, from coordinate 4,997,924 downwards.
TCTTTTAGCTCTTTATGCAAGAGCTACTCTGAGCTGTCATTGTCATTTATATTAAATAGTATTACATTATCTCTCTCTCTCTATAACGGCTTTTATCATACTCTTAACAAAAAAAGTAGCAAGTTTTGGACATGAACCAGAGTAACGTTATTCTTTAAAGTGCCTTGGTATATTAATATGTTCATTCAGTATCAGTACTATGGTATATATCAAAGTACCACGGTATTCCATGTACATGTACAATTGTACCATGGTACCGCCCAGTTCTACTTATAAGGGTAAAACAACCAGAATGGCAAAACTAATATTTCGCTTACCATGACAGATTTGTACGGTTATTATCCAAAAGGAAGGAATGTCACGACAGTCATTCAGAACATCTGAAGCACAAAAACTAATAAGCTGTCATAACCATCGTGAACTAAACGTGTGTACAGTGAATTAATTTTATTTTACTCCTTTTGTTTACACAGCGGGACATTGCATCACAACATTTACTTCCGCTTCCACCGCTATGATTCTTCTTCTACGACCAAACGATCTACTGCCCCCTATTGGACGTGTGTGTAAGTGACCGCACCCACAGACAGGTGACAAAACTAAAAACATAAAAACATTTTTGTTACTTGAAATAATAAAATAAAATATAACAAGTCAAGACAACATTTCTCATTTTTTAAAACTGAAATAATAAAATATATAGAGAAAGAGACTAAAAATAAAAAAATAAAACTAAAACGGAAAGTATGAAAATAAAAACTTTCAAAATATTAATGAAACTGTAATAGTATCTTGGTGAGACTAAAATAAACCTGAGTATGTAGAGAATTTCATTTTGATATTATACAGTAAAAAATGTCTTTAACACTTCCTTTTGCATTTTGAATGTATTTTGTAGGCTATTGATTTCATATTTTGACTGATATGATTGTTGAAAAGTTTATTTAGATTTATTAGAATCAAATGAGTATTAGCTATATAATTACGGACTAATTAACTCTTATATAATGCCAAAATTCAGAGAGAGATCAATATAATCAGTAATATAAACAAACAATTATTTATCGTCCATTAATTTTGATAATACTCAATGACAGACATGAATGTGTTTGAAACATAGACTGTATAAAACTATGTTTGAAGACATGCAGCAAATAAACTAGAATTTCATGAGGTAATTTAGATATGTTTTTTTTTTTTTTTTTTTTTGGACCAGTACTGCAGGTAAACCATATAAATCACCAGAACTAAATTAAACAGTTCCCTGCAGTGCAGGAAGGATGTCGTGCACGCGCACGAGCTCGAGAGTTCGCAACACGCGCTGGTCAAAGCAGATGCTCGCGCTCACGAGCGAACATCACACATTCATTCTGAATTAAGGTGAATTAAAACGTCCTCGGTACAAGACTGGAGTTATTCGAGATAAGGTAAGAAAGACTTCAATTCATTTCTTTGTGTCTTCTTCAGGCTCTGGTCATTTCGCTTCATTCTGGGTCACCAGAAACAGAGTCACGTTATCGAAAGTTTACTTCTGTTTACCTCTTTCAAGGGCAAATGTAGTGCCAAAACTGTCATTTTTAAAATAACACGTGGTTAATTTGGACAAACAATATCTTGCATAATTAAATTCAAACTTTAATCCTTTTATATGGAGAGGATATACTTGATATGGTCCAAGAAATATTTTTATCTTGACATTTACGTCATTGTTTGTTGTGCTTGACTGTTAAACATCCAAAATATACATTAATCATGATTAAATAATTATACTTAATAAAAAAAATAGGTTCAAAGGCATAGACAAATGAAATAATACATTAGACATTAATCATGTTATGTATTCTATAATATCTGTTAATGTTATTATAATTATTATAAAGTTGAAAACTAAAGTTTAAAAATGAATAAGAGCAACTGTCAAGGTTTTTAAGTAATCTGCAGGATAGCAGAAATTTCCTTTAAGACAAATATGTACATTACAGTAGTAATGTATAATATAATCTCATCAGCTTCGGATAGGCCAGTCATAAGTCGCACGGGTATATTTGTGGCAATAGCCAACAATAGATTGTATGGGTCAAAATTATCGATTTTTCTTTTATGCCAAAAATCACCAGTAAAACGTCTGGACCCATTACTATTTTTAATGTTTTTGAAAGAAGTTTCTTATTATGCTCTACAAGCCTGCATTTATTTGATCAAAAATACAGAAAAAAACAGGAATATTCAGCAAGGATGTGTTAAATATATAAAAAGTGATAGTGAAGACTTTTTTTAAAACAACTTTTTAATAATCAAAAAATCCTGAAAAAAAGTATCGCAGGTTATACAATAAATATTAAGCACCATTTCTAACATTTGATAATAAATCAGAATATTATAAAGTTTTCTGAAGGATCACGTGACACTAAATTCAGCTTTGCATCACAGAAATATATTTTAAAGTATAGTAAAATAGAAAACCATTATTTTAAATTTTAATAATATTTCACTATATTATTTTTCTGTATTTTTGATCAAATAAATCCAGGCTTGATGAGCATAAGAGACTTCTTTCAAAAACATTAAAAATAGTAATGTGTCCAAACTTATTTATGTGTAAGTAAAAATATACTAAATTTAAAATTAAATGTTGTATAAATAAAAAGATTAGGAATCATATTTGTTTCAAGTGTTTTTTATTGGGGGTGGGGGGCCTCCTAATGTCTAGAACCGGCCCTGATGTTAAGTAAAGATCATGTTCCATGAAGATATTTTGTAAATTTCCTACCGTAAATATATAAAACATTTATTTTTGTAAGTGAACGCAGAACATAAATGGACAATTTTAAAGGCGAGTTTCTCAATGTTTCGATTTTTTTGCACCCTCAGATTCCAGATTTTCAAATAGTTGTATCTCGGCCAAATATGTCATATACTAACAAACCATACGTCAATGGAAAGCTTATTTATTCAGCTTTCAGATGATGTCTACATCTAAAGTTCAAAAAATGAGACTGGTTTTGTGGTCCAGGGTCACATATGAAAAAACATTAAAAATGTTACAGTAGAGGAGTGGGGACATAGAATGACTCCGAATCAGGGTTAGACAGGGACGAGCGTTGAACTAGAGAGATTCCCTACAATGAATGCTCTGTAGATAAAAAGTAGGCAGATCTTTAAAACAGCAAACAACCAGCAAAAATGTTTATTATGACTCCTTTATATTAGCTCAGGGCTTTGATGATATTGTCAGTTCTGTCTGACTCAGCAGGACGTTCAGATTAGTCACCTTTCCAACTCACTTCAGAAGCAGCACAAGCAAATGTCTGTTTAATGCACTTTAAAGTCGGCATGAAACGGAAGTTGCAATTGTTTTTTCATCCCTATTGTTATGTATATGTGAGTTAAACTGCTTCTCAAACAAGAACAAATGTAGGGCGGGGCTTGATTTTTTCTATTGGGAATTGATTGGATGGCTAAATGGTTGTGGTTTGCTATTGGTCGATCTCATGTGAGTGACAGGTTGTCCCGCCCTCACACCAGTAAACATGAGAAGTTGCAACTCGTCTTGATTGAAGCTTATGAGGCACAAAAAAATGCGCATTTATAATAAACATGGCAAAAAGAATTGTCAATTTTGATTTCATGGTAACTTTAGGTCACATTTTCAAGTGTTTCTCATGCTGTTTTGGTGATAAAAGTCATCATGACAGAGGTTTTCATTTTGAACTCTACTCCACAAACAACACCCAGACTGATTACACACCATCTATGCTAAAACTCTTCTCTTTCTGGATGTCCTCTCAGAGTTAGAATTAGGCGTCTCAAATGGAGACAGAAGCCATGGATGTCCAACAGCAGGGCAGCGTCCCGGACAGGGTCGTGGCCCAGGAACATCACGTCCACACAACACAACCACGGGCCACCAGCAAACCTGAAGTCGCCGGTGAGAGGGATGTTTATGAAGCAAATCTGTTGATTTTTGAGAGTTTTTAAGCTTTTATGCTTAATTTTACATTGGAGAAATAGTCATGACATTCAGACAGACTTAAATCATTATTTGTGACTGACAGGTCCTGTCTCGGCTGAGATTGTTCACAACGGAAGCAACGAGTCCCTGACAGACGGTGTCACATCCAGTGATGATGCTTTACTGCTTCCAGACCATATTCCTACTATTTCACGCAAAATAGACAAAGTTAACGGTATTTACATTTTTCATTATTATCATTATTAGCATTATTTAAAGAATTAATTCACGCAAAAATGAAAATCGTTCGAACCACTTATTATTTTTTTCTGTGAAACGCCAAAGGAGATACCAAACTCCATTGGTTTTTGTGTCTGTCATGAAACTTTTATTGTGTTTTTTTGTCTTTTTTGGAGCTTGCATAGACACAATCGTTATTGCAAATCCGTTTAGTGAAACTAGTGGCACAGAAATTACACACTTTCCCTTTAACTGTGTAGCAAATCATTTGGAAGAGCAAAAATTTACAGTATTTTGGAATACTTTTGACGAGACATGCTTGCCAGTTAAACTACTGTTCAAAAGTTAGGGTCTTTTTTAATGTTTTTGAAAGAAGTGTCCTCTGCTTATGTGATCAAAAATACAGTAAAAAATAACTGTTTTCTATTTAATATTGTGATAGAGACCCAAGCCGTCGCAAGGAGAAACACTCCAAGATGTAAAAAACGGGGCGATGTTGGCATCCAAAAAGATGTTTATTACAAGCCGATGTGCAAATAAAATATGGTAAAATAAATAAAACTGGTTATCAATAAAAACAGTCTAAAAACTAGAACTGGTATGTGCTTAAACAGTACAAACTCTCCTCTTCACCTATTGAAGCCAGAGTTTCAGTGCGCTCACGCAACGCTACAATAACCTTGTTCAGATTCCCTCAAAAAACACAATCCGTCCAATCCTCCCTTCCCCTAGTGACGGCTGCCTTAACCCCTTAACTCTCACCCCCCTTTTTGGACATTAAAATGCACTATTCAAACTTAAATGATTGTAATTCAAGAATGCTTTGGAATATAGACCTAAGTCTGGTCTTGTTTTAAAGAAAAAAAATTAATGTATGAAAAAGTTATGGAAGTTTAAATTTACAGTAAATCAAATATACTGTACCTACTACTTAATATTTTTTATTTTATATAAAATATATATTTTACAAAATATTTTTTACTATAAAATTACTATAAAATCCAAGCCATATATCTAACCAAGTTGTACTCCAAATTTGAAGTTGATATCACAAAAATTGAAGTTCCCATGAGATTTTGTTTAGGCGTAATACCAAAAATAGCCACCGGGGGACATACATTCCATTGAATTTAATTCTATGCATTCTGCCGTAACAAATTAATAAATATCTGTCCAAATATCACTTCTGTCACAAAATATGGAACCTTGAGACTCAGACCTTTCTGACAATATGTGTTTTGTCAAGATTAGGAAAGGTTTTGATCATAAATTATGAAACATGTTGACGCCCAAAAGGGGAGGAGCCCGATAAAGTACCGTTTCTATGGTAATGCAACATCCAATTTCAAGTTCGTAAGCTTTCAAATGATACCTAATTTATGATAACTACTAAAATATGTGATGTAATAAAAAAAGGCGATAAAAAAGATAATATTATATTTTAGAGGATACTATATATATATATTATACTTTTTAGAGGATAATATTATTTTATAATTTTTTATTGACAAATACTAGATTATATCTTTTATTATGAACTTTTAGCATGAAAACCAAAGTTTCAATTATTAAAAGTATGTGCGTCGACTTTTTGTGACAAACGCCAGAACTCCTGTTATGATGTAGATTTTTTGAGGTTCACTCTTGTCATAAATTCATCTATTTCTGTTCCTACATAATTTGTAACAAAAACAGTGCTAAAATATCTATTTAGGAGTCTTGGACCTTTCCAACCATATATAGTTTGTCATGATTAGATTAGGATTTAATTGTAAAATAGTGAAGTAAATTTAGGTGTCCCGCTGATTATTGGAGCATATCATTTTTTTCAAATTAACTCTTTCCTCACCATATGATTAATAGTTAAATACACGAGATGATTACGAACAAGAGTTAAATCAAGTCAATAAATACAATAAATAGGACGGATAAAACCAACAATATGAGCACTCCCATGCAGTTCGCCCATTCAGCTAAAACAGCGAACCTCACGCAAATATTATAAAATGAATAAGAACTGTAAAAACACAATAAAACAGTGATGGAAGACAACGTCAAGGTCTCTCCATAACAAATATATATTTTAAAATGTAATTTATTCCTGTCACTACTCCAGTTTTCAGTGTCACATGACCTTCAGAAATCATTCTAATAGGCTGATTTGATGATGACTAATTGTTAATAGACTAGATAATGCTAATCGGTTGGGCCCTAGATGCAATTGCATTGTATGTATTTGTATGAATTTATATGTTACAAATTGTAATGTGTTAAAATGCATTATTGTCTGAATTTTAATCCATTCAAATGTGAATTTAACACATTTCAGCGAAGCCCAGTTTTCCCAATGGCTCCTCTCCTCCAGTCATCAATGGCTCTACTATCATCTGCAAACCGCCTGCTTCTTCATCAGGAGGATCGACGCCTCGTGCTTCAGCACACAAGAAATGCAAGCGACATGCAAAGTGCAATGGACACAAACACCCTCACAGAAAACACACACCCTCCACTTCCGTGAGCCAGCAGAGCTTCAAAGGCGATGCCTCGCAGATACAGAGAGTAGCTGGAGACGGTAAGAAAAGCATTTGAACACACGTCATAAAAACACCTATTGGTTCAGTCCACGCTCAAATTTTAGTGTCAATATGTTTGTGTATTTTTAGAGCACGTTGGGGCATATCTGAAAAGAGGCCTCCGCCCACTGGTCTGTTCGTAAATATAGGGCCCGCTCTTATCTGTCATTGACACTGGACGGCCCGCTGGATTTATCTGCATGTGTTTTATGGTCCCTTCACGTCAGCGTTTGATAATTCTTTCCGTTAGCTCACACATCCCTGTTTGATGACTAACTCACACTAGCTGATGCATAATCTAATCTGGAGAATTTAAATACTGAGAGGGCTTGATGTTTTGACAATATCATGAGTTTGTGTGATTTTTTAACTGCTTTAAAGGAATTAAACAGATAAATGAGTGCATTCTGGTGGGATCGCTCAGGTTCGGTGTGCTTGAAATACAAATGAGTAACAAAAATGGCCATATTAACCACATTATTTATCCTCAATAATTTTGCCTTTAGAAAAACAAAGGTAACACTTTATTTATGTAATTATTATAGTGATAACATTATACATTATTACATGCAAGTAACTAAACCTTATTCCTATCCCTATAGTAAGTACAGTACATGTTGTTAATTCATATTACTCAGTTCTTGATTGTATAATTACACTGTGATCGTTGTGACGGAAGCGAATCAATCAAAACTAACTTTAGCTGGAAAATAACTTTATTAAATAACCGCTATAAAGCCAAAACAATCTCTGTTACCTTAAATTATACGTTTATCTCTAAAGCTGCTTTGAAACAATCTACATTGTTAAAAGCGCTATATAAATGAAGATGACTTGGCTTGTAACAAGGACACCTTTAAATAAACTGTAACCGACCAAAACAAAGATTTCTATGAGTTTTCAGAGGGTAATATAAGTGTAAACATAATTAAATGCTGATAAAGGCTATCAGAGAAGCGTAAGTTTGAACAATGTAGTAATTATAATGTCACCTCCTTATTAAGATGTCAGCAAGGATGCATTAAATTGATCAAAAGTGACGGTAAAGACATTTACAGTGTTACAAAAGATACAATGTTCTTTCTATTCATCAAAGAATCCTGAAAAAAATGCATCACGGTTTCCACAATAATATTAAGCAACACAACATTTTTTTAGTAACTAAATATTTCTTGTGCATATTAGATGCATATTCAAGGATCATGTGACACTGAAGACTGGAGTAATGATGCTGAAAATTCAGCTTTGCATAATATAAATAAATTACATTTTTACAGTTTGTAAACTGTAATAATAATATATAACAATATTACTGTTTTTACAGTAATTTTGATCAAATAAGTGCAGCCTTGGTGAGCATAAGAGACACCAAACCTAGTGTACAGTAAGTGACAAGTATTTACAAAATACTGTACATTTTTTCTCTTCCAAATGATTCCAAAACTTTTGCATCACAAGTGAAACAACGTATCAAAATATATAGTTTAGAAATCACGAGGGCCCAAATGTCAGTGTGTCCTGTGAATGATGATAAGCAGATCCACAAACACTGTACGCTTCTGTCTGTCTTCAGACTGCTGTGCGCACTGCATACTAGCCTGTCTGTTCTGCGAGCTGCTGTCATGCTGTTCGGCCGTGGCTCAGTGTCTGGCCTGCGGTCTGGAGTGTGACGCTCTCTGCTGTTGTGGCGAAGCAGCCACCGGAGGTCTGGCGTGCTGTGCGGAGGACACCTGCTCTGCCCTGCTGGATTGTGGGATACTGGAGGACTGTTGCCAGTCTTCGGACTGTCTGGAGATCTGTTTGGAATGCTGTTCCATCTGTTTCCCTGCCTAATGGGACTCTCTACAGAACGATATCAAGTCTCAAAGGACCGTAAGTGTCGGGTATATGTGTTAGCGTTATCCCGCATTTTGTATTTATTTAATATGAAGAAAGAATTTGTTGCATTGATCAAAGTTGGACTGTTCTGTGCGAGGCTGAATTCAGACAGGCCTTAAATCTGAAGTGTGTTCTTTTTTGTATGGTAAAATGGGTTACACTTTATATTAACGTGTCCTTGTTACAGTGTAATTATATATTTGAGTACTGGGTAATATTAAGCAACTACATGTACTTAATATAGAGTTAGGGTAGGATTAGGTTTTGGTTGAGGGTTGGTTGCATGCAATTATGCATAATTTACTGTTATTACTACATGTAACATATGTAACAAGGACACTGCAAAATAAAGTGTTACCTTAAAATGCACACAAATTCAGCTGGTCATGTGATCACAACATGGCAGCCACTATGAGAGCATACCACCTTTATGTAGAATAAAATATTCTGCACTTTTAAGAGCTTAAGTTTTGAAGTTTTCCTCCAGTAAGCTTAAAGATGTGTCAGACTCTTCTACTTAAGTAAGGTTAGAAATGTGCATTGTGATAAAAAATACTTTTGCCGTCCTTGCAAGTGTTTCATAGCGCGTATGCGACCTGCATAGGTGCATGCATGAAGCAATAAACATCTTAATGCATTGAGCATCTTCATCAACTGTGATTTTATACAATATAGATAAAAAAGAGAGTAATTTGCTTTGAACAAACATCTGTTGTAATAATTATTTCCTGTAATACTTTCCTGTAAAAACCGTTTTGCATGACAGCTGAGAATAAGGCGTAGGGATCTTTGTTCTCTGTCTGTTCTCAGCACTCTTATCTAAAGTGTGTGTGGCAGGAAGCCTGAGCGATGCAAAAATAACCAGTCAGGATGACTATAAAGCGTTCGCATATTCCTCTGGGCATGTTGAATTTCACAGCCTGTCTCCAGATGACTCTGCCCAGTGTTTAGACAGTGGGCACTGCTGCTCGAGAGAGCGCTCATGTTGAATCTGGCAGCGGGACAGAGATCTGTGTGTCCAACAGAAGCCACTGAAGCTCTACTGAGATGACCTCCATCCCTCCCTGCATCCCGCCATAAAAACATCAGCTTACAACGCCCTGTATCACTGACTTACTGATTATACAAGTCAGCAAACCACAATGTAGAATATTTGAAAATTTGTTGTTGAACAAATATGTTAATAAAGTATCGTGATGATAAACAGGATTAATAAAGTATCTATCTATCTATCCATCTATTCATCAATCTATCTATTTATCTATCTATCTTTTGTAAAAACCTAAATAGAAAAAAATGCCATTACTAATTAGACTGCTTATCATAAATCATGAAAATGCAAAACATTTATATTTTTATATATACTATAACTAAAATGAACTATACTGTTATTTTTCATCATTTATTCATAAACCGAACAGTGACAGCAAAGAAAATATAATGTTACAAAAGATTTTGATTTCAAATAAATGCTGTTTTAAATGTCTATTAATCAAAGTTCATGTATGATAATAATGAGAAACGTTTCATGAGCAGCAAATCAGCATTAGATCATATGAGAATGATTTCTGAAGGACCAAGGACTGGAGAAATGATGCTGAAAATTACATTTTAAAATAAATTAAAATAAAAAGCTTTTTTTATTGTAATATTAATAATATTACTGTTTTTACTGTATTTTTGGGCATAAGAGACTTATGTTAAAAAAAAAAAAAGTTTGAAAAAATCCTACCGACCCCAAATTTTTGCATGGTAGTGTATTTATAGAAAGAGTAAATAAATCAATATATTTGTGAGTTTTAACAGTGATGAGGTTGAGTGTATATAGAGATGAGTGTTACCTCCTGGACAGGAAGGCTGTGTTTATTGTACAGATGTGCCAAGTGGCGTCAACAGGAAGTGGAGGAAGTGACTGAAATGACAGTGCTGAGGCGACAGGATAGGCCCACACGGCCCTAATCCAGGTCCGGTTCTGACCCAGCGCTCCTGCCCTGTGTTTCAAAGCGCCGCCGCTCACAGGAAGCAGCTTTCAGCATCACTGCGCTAAAATAGACAAAACACAGTTTCACGACATCAAAGCCCAGATGTCACGCCAGAGCTCATCCAGTCACTAGAACACTGGGTCTGGTCTGGTTACATCTTTAGATTTGATTTCTGTTACAGTAAACTAGTAGCAGAAATGAAACTGAAGATCATATTTTACTTTTATTCATTTACAACACCAAGTCCAGAAAAGTTGGGACATTTTGTAAAGCGCAATATGTGATTTGTTAAATCTCTTTTAAACCTTTATTTAAAATATTTAATTGTTTTCACTGGCCAATTTTTTTTATATATATATTGACAGCTGCAACACACTCTAAAAAAGTTGGTACAGAGGCTAAATAAAAGTGAAAATATTACAGAACACTCAGAAAAAAAGGTACAAAAGCTGTCACTGTGGCGGTACCTTTTCAAAAGGTACACCTTTGTGCCTAAAGAGTGCATATTAGTCCCTCAAAGGTACATATTGGTACCAAAAGTGTACATATTAGTAAATGGTACATATTAGAACCCGTTTGAAGGGTACTGTCCCAGTGACAGCTTCTGTACCTTTATTTCTGAGAGTGATTATCCAAGTTAACTCTTTTGAAACAGTCCACAATTATAAGGGAAATCGGTCATTTATAAGGGTGTTGTGTCTGGGTATAAAAAGAGCATCCAGCAAGGAAAGATGGGTCATGGCTCACCACTTTGTGCCATATGTCATGAGAGAATTGTCATTCCCAATGAAAGATTGCAACATATTTATGTCTTTCTCCATCTACCATACATAATATTGTGAAAAGTTTCAGTGAATCCAGAGAAATCTGTAAGGCAAGGCAGGAGATCTCCATTGAATGTGTGTGACCTTTGAGCCCTCAGACGGCACTGCATGAGAAACCATCCTGCTATGTGGTAAATACAGACACATGGGCTCGGGAGTACATTAGAGAATCGTTGTCACCTAACACAGTCTGGATCAAGAAATGAAACATGAATCTCTGTTATGCAAGGAGAAATCAGTTCAATGCAGAGAAGCTGCCGAGTTCTCTGAGCCTGAGCTCATCTCAGATGATCTAAAAGACTGTGCTGTGGTCAGATAAGTACATGTTTCAGCATGGTTTTGGGGTAAAATGGACATTGAGTTCTGTCTCAAAGACGAAAGGGATCATCCAGACTTTCATCAGCGACAGCTGCAAAAGAAAACTTCTACGGGGGTGCATCAGTGCAAACGGCATGGTGACTCTCGTATGTGTGAAGGTATCATTGATGTGGAGGCATATAATGCCATCAAGATGACAAGACAGTGCCAGGCCTCATTCCTCATTTTGGAGTGTGTTGCAGCCATCAAAAAAAAAACAATTTTTTTTTACAAAATACAATTAAGTTGGTCAGTGAAATCATCGGAAATCTGTTCTTTGTAATTTTGTCAGTTAAATAGACAAAAGTTAAAGAGAATTAACAAATCACAGATTCTTGATTGTATTGCATTTTAAAAAATGTCCCAACTTTTCTGGAAATGGGGTTGAAGGAGACGCTGTAATTTTGATGACTTACAAATGAAAATTTGCAATCTGGCGAATGTTGCGAGTCTCCTGTAGTCTGTGACGTCTTTCCCTCGGGCCGGCATGATGGGTTCCCAGACCAGTGACCACAATCCTCCTTTTGTTCATTCAAGGTTTTGGAGAAGAAAGAGTGCTGACGTCGTGAAGACTCTCACCCATGAAGAACAACAAACTCTGCAGATTCCTCATGGCTGAGGAGCACCGCAACATTCAAAAAGGGTGAAGAAATAATCATAACTTCCTTTATTTGGCCCTTCAAGGTTAAAAACCACACCTAACACAGGTTTAATACTTCTGTTCTCTATGTTAATGGTGTTTCTCTTCTTTGAACACCGCTAGGCAATACAAATAAGGAACAAGTAACAACACTGCTTTAAAAGATTAAAAATAAATATAACAAGTGTACAAAATAAAATTATTAATTTACTTATCAATTTTAAATGATTTGAATGCATAATATAGAAGTCAATTATTATTTAACAAAATATACCCACCTGTGCAAACAAAAAGTCAGTTGCTATTTTATTACAGGCAATTTCTTTATGATTTACGTTTCAATTACTCCGAGATCCTGATTATTTTCACACATGGGAAATAATTTTGGCCTGGCACAAGTGCTAATAAAAACAGGCCCGTTGGCATCTCATCTCAGGACAAAGAGGACACTTCCCGTCCGAGTGCTTTATATCCTATCTGTGATAAAATAACACTCCCTGATGAAGGATCAAGTGAACTATTAAAACACACAATCCAGAAGATCTACCCAGAATGCACTGCAGGTCTGAGTTACAGCGGGTGGGCTCGAGGTTTCATCCAAAACTAACACAGTTAATATGGGGAAGTGAGATTTCAGAAGAAACAGAAACACATTTTATAGCAGGGTGGTGGAGAGCTGGAATAACAATAATATGGCGTTATTCTGTGTTCGGGCTAAAGCTAACACACATTCAGCGCTGTGTTTGACAAACAACGACACACGCACTGAACAGACACACGACAAAAAGGTGAAGACAACATAACTCCCAGCAGTTTTACTGATAAATCCATAATTACTAATAAAAAAAATAAAATAAAAATTGAAGACACGAGTAATTAGACTTTTTTGAAACGATGTGCCGCCATTGACACACAAACAAAGGCGTGAGATGTCACTGCCCTCTGCTGGACAAACAACAGCGAAGAGAAACTTCTGGATGTTTTATTCTCAAACATTAGGTCAAATAACTCACGGTGTGTGAATGCTATTTAGTGAATCTCACAAAACTCGTCAAGAACACACTCTAAGAAAAGTCTGTTAATGTGAAGGAATTTTTCCTTATCGATTTTCATAGGAGTTTCTTGCGTATTTTGCATCGTTGTGTTTTAGGGTTGAAAGAAATGGACGTAAGCTTAAGGTAAAAAAGTACTGTTAATATATTCTTACAGTGCATGTCTAGATTATATTTCACTGTAAATAAATAAAAAAATGGCCTATTTTGATAGGCCATTTCTAAAAAAAAAAAAAAAAAAACTTTTTGCATTGATTTTTGTCACATTTACATTTAAATTACATTACCGTAATGCATAAAATTATATGATTGTTTAAATTACAAATTTAAATGAATTAAAGTACTTGTATAGTCTTAAATGTATTATGAGTTCGATTAAAAACATCATAAATCCTAATGCTCAAAATAGTTAATTGGTTTGAGTAGAGAAAACTTAAATTACTTCAATCAAATTAACTTTTATGAGTATTTAGAACTTTCTTTTTCATTTGACTTCATACAAGCTAAGTTTCCACTGCTAAAATATTTAAGTTGAGATTACATGATAATGTATGAATTGTCTTACACAAATATTTAAAGAGCAATTAAATGTATAATTACAAAATAAAAATCTGCAAGTTCTTTGAATTTCTTGACTTAACAGTGTTGATGTAACTGATTGCGCTTTTTTTTGTGCAAACTTATTCAGAATTACAGTGTAATTGAATCCTAACAGGACAAGATGTATTACTGTATTGCAGTAATGAAAATCTGATGAGATTCATTAATGATATTCACAAAAAACTGTGTTTTTCACACTTTTGATGTGGAATGAAAAATGACCTGGTCATTTACTAAAAAGTCAGAAAGTTAAAAAAAAAAGAAAAAGAAAGAAACCAAATAACACTCATACAAACACATAGCTGTTTTACAACTTTATTTATAATTTTTTTCCTAAAAAGTAAAAAAAAAAAAAAAAAAAAAAAATCTATATATTCAAGAGTACAAAAAGAAATCTGCACAACTGTTGCTTGTTTCAAAGTTGTTAGGAAAATACAGGGAATAAACATCCACAAGCACTGTGGAAATATTGAAATACATAACAGACGACTAACACATTCCCTTTGCTCAAGTCTGACTGGACAGTGGATGTTATCAAGAACATAATCAAGAGATGAATGTAAACGCTGCCTAATAGTCCTCCGCAGTATAGAGGGAACTTGAAGGTCTTCTAATGAATGTTTAGACGAAGCTCTCGACACGGCACCGACCACAGAACCGATGGCAGGATTGAGGAAATTTCAGCAGACAGAACTGCACGACAACCTCCAAAAACACAAATCCCATCGCTGGGCATCCAACATGGAGGCTTCAAAGAAATAAAGTACTTGATGATTTAGCCAGAAACAGAACAGATAATTCCCTATAGGACTGAATGCTGTGGTGGACACTGGATCATCACACTCACACCGCAGAGATCCTCAAGTTAACTCTTTCATTACACTGATCTGTTCATCTACAGATACAAGAAAATCTCGTTCCCTCTTTGCCAGCAAGTTTCTAAAACAATAATATCGTGATAATAAAATCACTGGATATCAATGTCTAATTTGTGTCATTTTAAATAGCAGTGAAAATACATTTTATGTCATCTTAAATGCATGATTTATAGATGTGGTAAAATAAAACTCTTCCGAATGTACATTAGTCATTGTGCTAAATCAGCACATAATATATAGATATTATATAAATGTATATATAGATGAGCTGTAATGTTGCATAACTACAAGAAGTTGCTATTACTAACATACATATTCAGATCCGTCTATTCACAACAGGGTAAAAAAAAAAAACAAATGCCAAAATAAAAAAAATAAAACAATGTTATCGTTCAGGTGTGATATGAAACACTTTCCTGTTTTCAACATGGTCACCTAGAAGTATCACGCCAACTCATACATCACTGTACACATTCATAAACCCAGTTTTCTTCAGATTTCCATCACTTTCGGCTTCAAAACGGTGTCTTTTAATCAGGATGTGACCGTTAATGCCTATTAGCACGTATGAAAAGCATCAACAGCAGAACGAGACTCGGAATAAATAAAAACAGAACTTCTGAAAGTCATCATGATCCTAATAAGGGATGTAAAGAGCGCAGTAATGAATGTCAAACTCATGATAATGACAGGTTTGATGATGCATTAATGTGATTGGTGGCTCTCTGGCAGAGAACAACAGTAATATTCAGAGCCGGAAGGTCTTTGAATGTCAAAGGAAACGCGACGGTCATCGGCTCACACAACCCTCTGCCACTTCACTATGAAAGTACTTGCATAGACAATCTGACATCAACACATGACCAGTCTCGGTCGGATCAAATCAACATCATAGAAGCCGAGACGCAACGCTGAACAATGGCGCAGATACTGTAGGTATGACATAAACTCAATTTAAATGTTTCGTCATGTGTTTACTGTATGCATCAGTGAGGTGATCCGTGTAAATCAAACATGCATGAAACAATCAACACCAGTTTCACATCAGAACACAAACGTCCCAGCAGGAAATGAAAGAAGAGCTGAACGGGATGTTGTTTTCCTGAGGACATTAAAAGCACGTTTAGGAGCTGGTTTACTGCCTTTATCAAATGCACAGCGTACAGATACACACTCTAAACTTTAAAAAAGGGAAATAAAACACAACTGTCCCTTTTATGTTTGATGAGCTACATATACGACAAACACTGACATGCAGTGAGCTCCAAAAGTCTGAGATATTTCATACAACATTTTAAATGACTGTTAAAAAGTTTGGGGTCGGTAAACATTTGTAATGTTTATTTACTTACAGTTAAAACAGTAAAACAATTTAAGATAACTGTTTTCTATATTTTAAAACATAATTTATAATTCCTGAATTCTCAGCATCATTCAATTTTCATCAGAAATCATTCTAATATGATGATTTGAGGCTCAGGAAACATTTCTGATTATTATCAGTCATTATTATTATTATTATCTTGGAAACGTTTTTGCTGCCTAATATTTTTGTGGAATCCGTTAAAAGTGATATTTGATGGAGAAATATTTTGTAACACTATAAATTAATTAACTGCCACTTTTGCCAATTTAATGCATCCTTGCTGAATAAAAGTCTTAATTTCTTAAAAAAAGAAAAACTTTTGAACAGTAGTGTATATTAGCATGATAATTTAAGTTAAAAGTTAAACTGATAACATCTTAGTATTTGGTTTGTCTCTTTTCACTTTAATGACAGCAGCTGACAAATACAGAATCTAAAATATGTTTACTCCATTTATGATTCAAAATCCTGCGTATTGCATATTTCAAAGTTTAAAGTCTCAGACTTTTGGAGCCCACTAGTTGGGAGAGGTCTGAACCTAAAAAATAATCATATATTTTACTATTCAGGCATGTTTTTTTTCCCCAACATGTCTAATAAATTCATGTGGTTTGTTTCCATGAGTTAATATTAGAGTGCTACTTTTCATCCAACTGCATATTAAAAACACAAAATAGATGTTTAGGACTAAATCTACTCTATGTACATATATTCTTCTAAATATTTATCAGAGGTCCAGATAATAAATGAGGCTCTACACACCAGGGTCTGCTCCCGAAGTCTTTCCATACTTGTGTCACCTCTAGAAAAAAGTCTTGAGAATCTCAAACTCTGTTTACGAGACTTCTACTGTACAGCGATTAATAAAGACCTCGGATTACACTGCCCTCTACTGGCCGACAATGGAGCGTGCAAGCAGGATTTGCAACTTAAAGCAAAACTATCGTCCCAATTGAAGCCATCACAAGTCTTCTTCCATGCTGAAGCTACTTCTACGACTGCTGGTTTTGGACGCTCCCGGGGAGACTGAGGAAAGCAGGGGATCCGCGCCCCCTACAGGCGACAGAGCGCCGCTGTCATCCATCAAAATATCCCCTAACCCCATTTCCGCCATCAGGGATGGACTAAACACGGAGGCAGAGGGGTCATCTAACTCGCCGAAGCTGAGTGTCCCGAGGTCCAGAGGGCTGGTGACCACCCCGCCCACTGAGGAGGTAGAAGATGGCGGAGACAAGAAAGAAGAGGGCGTGGCCTGGTTGAGGGACAGAAGGGTCTTGGAGAGGTCATGGCTGGGGATGTGATTCAGAGTTAAAGTCTGCGGCTGGAGCATTGAGTCAGAGATCTGAGATGAAGACATGCCGTGGAGACGAGCCTGCATTTCCAGCTCCTGTCGATCACACAGGCACAGTCATTAAACATGCATGTTCAATCACAACTGAAGGAACATTCGTATTAAAGTGACAGGGCGGCCTGAAGACATTAGGTTTTAATAAGAATGTTGATTTTTGCAGAGAGTTGAACAAAGGTCAGTGTTATGCAAATGAGCGATGGTGTGATGCGGCGACTACCAGTGGGAATGCAAAGTTATCTGCTGCCTGATACACAAGGATACAGCGGTTTTGCACAAACTGCTACTACTAGAAACTGACAGAAGAGACTCGCTGAGCTTTAAATCCATTTTAGTTTTTCTTTTTACCATTTTTTTGACAGTTAAGGTCTGTTCACACCAAGGACGATAACTATAAAGATAACGATAAAGATATAGTTCTAAAAATCTTTCTCAACATTAAAGAATAGCAGTTAGAATCACGTTCATAATTATTTTATGAAATAATATACAATAAGGAGTTTAATGATATCAATCAATCAATAAATCAGAAGGAATTTTCTATGCAGTTTATTTTGCATTTACACATGTAAAAAAATACATTTTCTGTTCAGTTTATTGCTTTTTTTAAATATTAAAAATGTTTTTTTTTGTTAATTAAAAATTAAGCTGAAATCAAATAAAATATAAATATTAGATGGAAAAAAATAACCATAAAAACTTCACAGATAATTAAAATTTGCTTTGACAACTAACTGAAATAAACATTTAAGTTGAAGTTTATTTTTATTTGACTTTTAGTTTTAGTAAAGCTAAATATATATATATATATATATATATTTAACAAAATAATTAAAATGACAAAAGCACAATAAATTACTAATATAAACTAAAAATAAAAAAAATAAAAAATATTTACAAAAACTATAATAGTATATAAAATAACTCTGTGGAATGAATTTACATATGGCAAAAGAGTTTGTGTGTAAATCTGTGCTGCAGAATACCTGAATGCGCAGCAGCAGACTGCGGTTGGCGTGTTCAAGTTTCTTCTGTCTCATCTCCATCTCTTTGGCTCTCTGCTGCTCCTTCTGTAGCTTGCGGATGTAGTCGACCGACGCCTTTAGGATAGTGCCCTTGTTCCAGCGCATCTCCCTGTTGAGAAAACACATGCAGATACTCTAACAGAAGCTTGCACCGAATTAAATCATCTAAAAATACTCTACATAAGACAGAAACAACTATGACTAAAAACATTTAGGACAAAAAAAATGTAAACAAATTAAATATACATTAATGGTCTTAGAATTTCAATTCAATTTAAATGATCTTTCTAACTGAATACATTCAGCAGTGCAAATTATTACTGTTGAAAACCAGAGAGAAGTGAGAATGAGAGCAGTGATACTGACGGGTCAGAGGACTTCGGAATGAGACCTCCAAGTTCCTTAATGCGGTCATTAATGTTGAATCTTCTTCTTCTCTCAACTACAAAACACACACACACACACACACACACACACACACACACACACACACACACACACACACACACACACACACACACACACACACACACACACACACACACACACACACACACACACACACACACACACACACACACACACACACACACATTAAATGGATGGGAACAACTAGACAGACAAGTTGTTTCAGATAAACAGAAATGTAATTTACTTCCTTATACACTACCAATGACGGTTAATCTTCAGGTTTTTATGTGCAGATAGTAATGACATATCTTAGAGATAAAAACAAACTGCAGGTCAAATCTTCAAGAAATCAAAACTCACTCTGGTTATGGTTGTCTTTTTTCTGCCTCTCCTTCATAACAGCTTTTGCCTCTGCATCTATAAAACAAATAACATGGCAATTTATATTACATTTTAAAGGGGAAGTGTGCAATTTCTTTGTCACTAGCAGCACCAGACAGAACTGCTACACAAATGTCATTGTTCAAACTAATAGATGGTCCCATCCAAAAATCTACGGTGTCGGGCTTGATGAGATGTGGGACTTTTTGTGGGAATCAACCAACAAATAACTCATTTATAGTGGTTTCTGATAGTAAACTGAGATACAAGGAAGTATTTCACTGCACTTTTAAGGTTTTATGTTAGCTAAATAGGCTACGTTCACACTGTCAGTTTGGGGGATTGACAACCACATTTACTTACAGATGTGAGTCTCAAAATGTCTTGTTTACACAGTAACTTACAGTAGCATCTCCAATACTGTCTGTATGAACGAGCAATGGGAGTCAAGCCAGTTGTTCAGACTGGAGTCAGTTGTTCAGACTGGAGTCAGATGTTCAGGCTGGAGTCAATTGTTCAGAATGGAGTCAGTTGACTAGAGTCAGTTGTTAAGACTGGAGTCAGTTGACTAGAGTCAGTTGTTCAGACTGGAGTCAGTTGTTAAGACTGGAGTCAGTTGTTCAGAATGGAGTCAGTTGTTAAGACTGGAGTCAGTTGTTCAGACTGGAGTCAGTTGACTAGAGTCAGTTGTTAAGACTTGAGTCAGTTGTTCAGACTGGAGTCAGTTGTTCAGACTGAAGTCAGTTGTTCAGACTGGAGTCAGTTGTTCAGAATGGAGTCAGTTGACTAGAGTCAGTTGTTAAGACTGGAGTCAGTTGACTAGAGTCAGTTGTTCAGACTGGAGTCAGTTGTTAAGACTGGAGTCAGTTGTTCAGAATGGAGTCAGTTGTTAAGACTGGAGTCAGTTGTTCAGACTGGAGTCAGTTGACTAGAGTCAGTTGTTAAGACTGGAGTCAGTTGTTCAGACTGGAGTCAGTTGTTCAGACTGGAGTCAGTTGTTCAGACTGGAGTCAGTTGTTCAGACTGGAGTTAGTTGTTCAGAATGGAGTCAGTTGACTAGAGTCAGTTGTTAAGACTGGAGTCAGTTGTTAAGACTGGAGTCAGTTGTTCAGACTGGAGTCAGTTGTTCAGACTGGAGTCAGTTGTTCAGACTGGAGTCAGTTGTTCAGACTGGAGTCAGTTGTTCAGACTGGAGTCAGTTGTTCAGACTGGAGTCAATTGTTCAGACTGGAGTCAATTGTTCAGAATGGAGTCAGTTGTTCAGACTGGAGTCAGTTGTTCAGACTGGAGTCAGTTGTTAAGACTGGAGTCAGTTGTAAAGACTGGAGTCAGTTGTAAAGACTGGAGTCAGTTGTTCAGACTGGAGTCAGTTGACTAGAGTCAGTTGTTCAGACTGGAGTCAGTTGTTCAGACTGGAGTCAGTTGTTCAGACTGGAGTCAGTTGTTCAGACTGGAGTCAGTTGTTCAGACTGGAGCCAGTTGTTCAGACTGGAGCCAGTTGTTCAGACTGGAGTCAGTTGTTCAGACTGGAGTCAGTTGTTCAGACTGGAGTCAGTTGTTCAGACTGGAGTCAGTTGTTCAGACTGGAGTCAGTTGTTCAGACTGGAGTCAGTTGTTCAGACTGGAGTCAGTTGTTCAGACCGTTTTTCTAGAGAATGCGGTTGTGAGTCCCGAAAATGTACAGGTGTGACGTGTGAGTTTGGTTATAGAATGTGGTTGTCACTCCAGTAAACAACTGAACTGTGTGTAAATGTAAACATATTATTAAGGACTCAAATACAAGACAACCATATTCTGCTGCTGTGTAAACATGGCCTAAGATTCACAAACCATATCTGCCCTCCCATCTTTCCAAAAGTCTAATAAAACACTGCTAATTTATTACAACTGCTACTAAAACACAAGTTTTACTTCTATAATTCTCTTTTTATTGCATGCTGGCCAGTGACTGATGGGTATTTACACTAACTACTTAGTCATAAGTTCTGCAAAAGCACAAATATCCACTGATACAATAATGAATCATATGCAGAGATGATTATATTTTTGTGTGCGCATGAACAGATCTTAACTGGAAACTGCAGTGAAATTGGGAACTGGCAAATGTGGTGTGTAACTCTGCTGATACAGTCAGACTGTCGACTGGTGGGTGAAGGATCAGTGCCAGAGAAATGAGGAAGAAGCAGCAGTGAGATAAAGAGATGGAAGGCCAAAGACAAGAGATACAGACCGGTAAACTCTCTCTTGACGTTGTGCAGGTCTGCAGGGCAGGAGTTGCTGACGGTGATGGTGGGCGCCGCCATGCCCTGACTGCTGTACACATCCAGGAGATTTCCTGAGATTGGCAGCTGTTGAAAACCAACCACAACGCATTAAATCAGGGCCCCGCCCACGGCATTATCTAGTGAGAGGCCCCCTCATCACACATGGTGCAGCGTATGGATAACCTTCATTCAGTTCACCACAAAAATGAACCTTCATATCTGAAGGGCGACATCTTTTAAAATGGCCAAACGGTTCCTGTGTGCATGTGTATTTGTAAAGTGAAACAAACTGGAAAAGGCAAGGACAATTATATTAATAAATATAAATTAATTTGGAGGTCAAAACATAAAATTTCATAAACCTTCCTCAGTCAGTGCTTACTAAAACTTTTGAGAACATAAAACACAACACATCTAAGCATAATTCCATACTAGATGTGACAATTTAAAAAAAAAAAAAAAAAAAAGGTTTCACAAATGAAGTTTGCTCTGCTTGCATTTCATCACCGAGCTTCAATGAACCCATAGCTGCATTGAGAGTGAAGTCAGACATTTTTTGAATTATTAAACCAGTTACATAAGATCCATAAATATGTTTGAAGTTTGAAACATGAGGGTTTAACAGAAAACACATTTCCTTCATCTTTAAAAACCGAGCTAGCCTGAAAGGTGGCTTTTGATTTGTAAAACCGATGAGGTGACAACTGTGCAAAAATCAATTATGTAAAATCCATCAAAACTTTGAGGCATATCTTGCCCAACACACGCTCAAATAAACCCATCAGGTTGTTCCCAACATGCTAAGATTATTTAAACTGTCATAAAACATGCCATCCTGTCTCTAAAGCAACTAAAACACAAACCTACCATCTTCACACAGCATTTACACAGATAGTGACAAGACAGGCAATGAGGCAGAGAGATAAAATGTGCTAAAATTACCTCAATCTGGCCCTTTTTCTTTTCATTCTCCGGCAGTAAAACCAGAATCCTCATGTTCTCTTATACACTCGCAAAGTGCTTCCTCTTTCTGTGTGTCTCTCCGTAAAAAGGGACGTTTAGAAATGGGGAAATATCTTTTGGAGTATTAAAAAGGCCACAGAAATCAGCTCGTTCACACACACAAGTTGAATGGCCGGTGTTTCTGCATGTGTGTGCGCGCGGCAGCTCTCTGTCACTCCTCCGCGGCGTGCCAACCCCACCCATTGTGAGCCATGTGTCAGAAGTTTATATTTGCTCCCAGTGTTTCAAGCCCACATTCAACCCAAACATCCCGAATGCAAACACTTACTGACAATACAGAAGCCCATGAGCCTAAGTTAACCTTTAATCATAACTTGTTACACAAGCGCCTCTACCTGAACTCCTCCCAGACTCAACTGGAAATTACTGATTTGAAAACTGAAATTGTATTTCCAAAGCAATGGCATGTCAGAGCAGGATTTTCTTGGAGACAAATTTGCTTCAATTCATTCATGGGAACTATGACTAATGGCTGTTTCCTCATCATCAGTGAATTATCCACAAAAAAAACAAAAAAACGTTATGCATGTAAGATCTGTTACAAAATGTGAGGCAAAACAAGTTTAACAAACTTTACCTAATCAGTTCTTATGAAATGAATGTGTTGCTCAATTGATCCTCAATAGAACTAAGGATGTTTCTACATACCGTGTTGGGAAGCTGCAAACCCGATTCGATCAGAGTCATAAATTCATCGTTTAAACTCGATTCCAGGCTGATGATGTCATCAATGACGTCTTCTATCTGTGCATATCGAAAAGAGAGGAAAAAACAGCTTAGCAGGACTTGTAGATGCAAATGTTTTTGAGTCCTTCTAGCACAAAAGTATGCTTTAAAGTGTGACTTCCATGCTGAGTCATGAGGCAGAAGGAAGTCTAAATAACACACTACACAGCAGTTTCCAGAGTGACACACCGGCCACATGGAGATGAGAAATACAGACATCCCATTTAAAGTCTGATAAAAATCTCCAACCTTAGCGAGCTTGTATTTCATCGTAGGGTTTTCCAGCCAGTGGTTTTGATTGAGAAGGAGAAATACAGGACTGAAAGGCTTTAATAGCCAAGCCCACACCAAGTGCAAAGTGTGCAGGGGTCATTGAGCGTTGAGTGTGATATTTACCAGCACAATGTGGTACCAAAAGCAAAGTGCCCGAGAGAGTCTGGCCGACTTCACGCAGACTTGACAAAGCGCACTATTGTATTTAGTAAATGCGAGGCAAATTCTTCAAAAGACTCTTTCCGAGTCTCAGAGCCAAACACTTAATTAGTTGTCTAGCATACTCTAAACGGCTTAAGACTTGAGATTATTAGGACAATAATTACTGGTTAGTGCAGTTTTGTAAGCATGTGAAATTCACAGACTATGACTAGCAAAATAAGCAGCCTAAAGTACAAGCTGGTCGGAGAATAAAACCTTATCCTATCAATGCAGCATTGTTTGATAACACAACACTAAACTCTGACTTCTCACACACAAGCTATATCATATACAGAATATGAAAGTGAACGGTTGATGTGCATATATCTTACTACCACAGATCTGGGTCAGATTTGAGATACTGTGTGTAAAATCCTAGTGAAAGTTATCTGGCCAAATGGTCTGTCTGAATACTCAACTCTGATTGGCTGGAAGGTGTGCAATAAAAGCGCTTAATGCACAGGTATTTCCCCAAGTAAGTTTAATCACGCTCTATATGAATGCGCTGTTTTCATTGAAACACACATACGCATACATCACTCGCACACAGAGAGCAGAGACCGAACTGCGCACACACAGAAACACTCAGGGGCACAGACACTTGTTATCAACTGTGACT
Source organism: Scardinius erythrophthalmus (assembly GCF_964197995.2). Taxonomy (NCBI): domain Eukaryota; kingdom Metazoa; phylum Chordata; class Actinopteri; order Cypriniformes; family Leuciscidae; genus Scardinius; species Scardinius erythrophthalmus. The sequence goes on along the minus strand of NC_138240.1, from coordinate 4,973,311 downwards.
TTTTTTTAATAAAAGTCTACATTTTATTTCTCAGCAATGAGGGGGTTACATCGCTATTTTGAAGTAATTAAACTCACAGCTTCATTGTTAATAGAGAGAGATGCTGAACAGACGCAGGTACGCATATCTCATATCTCTCTCTCTTTCTGTCTGTCTCTTTTTCTCTGGTAAATATTGCGCTTTAAACATCAATAACAGCTTTAAGTTGTCAATGCTGGCACCTGATCATGGTATAAGCAGAATAATCCATGGCTAGCTGTGCTTTAAACGATTTGAATGCACTTTGCGGAGGCAACCTTACCTTCCGCTTCTTGTCTTAAAATCATTTAATGCAGAGCTAACCGTGGAATATCCCATATATATATATATATATATATATATATATATATATATATATATATATATATATATATATATATATATATATACACTCACCTAAAGGATTATTAGGAACACCTGTTCAATTTCTCATTAATGCAATTATCTAATCAACCAATCACATAGCAGTTGCTTCAATGCATTTAGGGGTGTGGTCCTGGTCAAGACAATCTCCTGAACTCCAAACTGAATGTCAGAATTGGAAAGAAAGGTGATTCAAGCAATTTTGAGCGTGGCATGGTTGTTGGTGCCAGACGAGCCGGTCTGAGTATTTCACAATCTGCTCAGTTACTGGGATTTTCACGCACAACCATTTCTAGGGTTTACAAAGAATGGTGTGAAAAGGGAAAAACATCCAGTATGCGGCAGTCCTGTGGGCGAAAATGCCTTGTTGATGCTAGAGGTCAGAGGAGAATGGGCCGACTGATTCAAGCTGATAGAAGAGCAACTTTGACTGAAATAACCACTCGTTACAACCGAGGTATGCAGCAAAGCATTTGTGAAGCCACAACACGCACAACCTTGAGGCGGATGTGCTACAACAGCAGAAGACCCCACCGGGTACCACTCATCTCCACTACAAATAGGAAAAAGAGGCTACAATTTGCACGAGCTCACCAAAATTGGACAGTTGAAGACTGGAAAAATGTTGCCTGGTCTGATGAGTCTCGATTTCTGTTGAGACATTCAGATGGTAGAGTCAGAATTTGGCGTAAACAGAATGAGAACATGGATCCATCATGCCTTGTTACCACTGTGCAGGCTGGTGGTGGTGGTGTAATGGTGTGGGGGATGTTTTCTTGGCACACTTTAGGCCCCTTAGTGCCAATTGGGCATTGTTTAAATGCCACGGCCTACCTGAGCATTGTTTCTGACCATGTCCATCCCTTTATGACCACCATGTACCCATCCTCTGATGGCTACTTCCAGCAGGATAATGCACCATGTTACAAAGCTCGAATCATTTCAAATTGGTTTCTTGAACATGACAATGAGTTCACTGTACTAAAATGGCCCCCACAGTCAACAGATCTCAACCCAATAGAGCATCTTTGGGATGTGGTGGAACGGGAGCTTCGTGCCCTGGATGTGCATCCCACAAATCTCCATCAACTGCAAGATGCTATCCTATCAATATGGGCCAACATTTCTAAAGAATGCTTTTAGCACCTTGTTGAATCAATGCCACGTAGATTTAAGGCAGTTCTGAAGGCGAAAGGGGGTCAAACACAGTATTAGTATGGTGTTCCTAATAATCCTTTAGATGAGTGTATATATATATATATATATATATATATATATATATATATAGGAAATTTTATTTTAGTCTCTTTGGATAATCATGTCTGCCAAATGCATAATTGTCTTTGTTTGTGCGACAGTTGTTTTTTTAAGCAATCAAAAATTTATTGAAAATTATTTTTTCCAAGCAGACAATAAAACAGACAAGTACACCTAGGCTTACATTGAAGAATGGACCATAGCCATATCAAGAATATAACAGAGACTTTGTGAATCAGTATAAAACCACACAGAACACCCTAGCAACCGCATAGAAACACCCTGAAAAAACTCACAACAACACCTTAGCAACCGCATAGTAACACCCTGGCAACCACCCACAACAGCCTAGAATCAAGCCAGGAACAAGTAACACTAAAATCTAGTTACTGTGTAGTGAGCGTAAAGATTATTTTGTAATCGTGCATGTGAAAGTAGGCCACAGAACAGAGCATTACGTTATGCTGTCAGTGATTGTGTAAATGGGTCATCCTTTGTTATGGCATTGGCTCAAGGACTCTTATCTTTACAATAACCTAACTGTCATTATTTAGAACTGTTAAACTTACATCATTTGGAGATTAAAAATCATTGAAAGAAGTCTCTTATTCTCACCAAGGATGCATTTACTTGATCAATGTACAGTAAAAAAAAAAAAAAAAAAAAAAAAAAAATTATATATATATATATATATATATATATATATATATATATATATATATATATATATATATATATATATATATATATATAATAATGATAATAATAATAAATATATATATATATATATATATATATATATATATATATATATATATATATATATATATATATAGTGAAATATGATTACAATTAAATATTACTTTTCTATTAGAATATACTTTAAATTGTCATTTATTCCTGTGATGTAAAGCTGAATTTTCAGCATCATTACTCCAGTCTTCAGTGTCACATGATCCTTCAGAAATCATTCTGATATGCTGATTTGCTGCTCAAGAAACATTTCTTACTATTATCAATGATGAAAACAGTTGTGCTGCTCCATATTTTTGTGCATTTATTTGAAACTGAAATCTTTTATAAATGTCTTTACTGTCACTTTTGATCAATTTAATGCATCCTTGCTAAATAGTAGTATTAATTTATTTTTTAAAAATTCACTAAATCCACCACATTATTGGCAATATACATTCTATAACAGAAAGATCTGATCTGGGTTCAGTTTGTACCTCTTCTTTGTTCGATCCAAGGCTGAGCACAGCCAGTGGGCTGCTGGGAGTGCTACTGGCAGCAGGGGCCAACTCAGGGGCGGAGGCAGGCTGGGGCGAAGGAGATGTTGCCAGCGTCTGATTGGCTATTTTATTGCCAAGGGTGTGAGAGAGGTATTGCTTCACTTGCTGCCTCTGAGCTTGTTGGATGTGGTACTTTGTCGGGTTTTCCAAGTGAGTTTGAACCTGGGATTCAAACACAGGACAACTTTAGTTCCCCCTAATGAGTTTAACCATATTTAAACATCCAAATCATCATATTTGATGTTGATTTTTTATAGATTTCTCATGTGATACCTTCAGCACTTCCACGGGCACCTGGGCCGGGGTGGCAGGCATGGTGGAGGCGACGGAGATGGCAGGGGTGGCGTCAGTAAGGCGCTGTACAGCGCTGGACGCCTGTTTCTGGGCCTCTCGTCTCTCCTGGTCCTGAGCCTGCTGTCGCATCAGCTCTTGCCTCATCAACACGCGTGACGTCATCACTGAGCCGGCTGGGGTCACGGGGTCAGCAGAGGGCAGAGAGCCACTACGGGGGCAGACGATGAGAAGGTAAATAAGCTTAGAGTACCACGCTACACCCCCGTGCTGTAATCATATTACCACATGCTATTTTTGAAACACAGGGCTGAAAGTTCACCGCTAAGATAGAGATCAATTTAAGACAGACGGCATGAGAACAGCAACTTAAAACACAAGATGGTCAGAAATAATGATCTCTCGTTCATGAGATCATGAAACTTTATTAGTCATTTGTCAAACAAAACTATTGAATAAAAATAGTTAATTTCTTATATAAAAGGTCTTATTCTGCACGCTACTTTAAAGAAAAATATCAAAATGTAATGACTTTCTGTGCCTGAGGCAAAGCAGGAGAATATAGAAACCAATAAAATGATTGCCTCTTTATGATCTAATTAAATCCTGATGAATATTATCAAATCCTGCTCTACATTATTTCCTGCTCTAGAATACATCACATTGTGGAAGTTAAATGCAGTGCAAATGCTATTTTATGTTGTCAAAAAATTGACATATTTACTTAATAAACATTCCTTGTCTTATTTTCATCAGTGCATGTTATTCCAAAGAAAAAAAAGTTTAAAATAAATAAAATGTTAATAAAGTAAATTTTAAAAAACTTGCTCCGCCTCTGAAACTATCTCAAGAATAACATTTATTGTTTTATCAGACACTTTTATCCAACATAAACTTGCAAATGAGACTAATACAAACAAAATATGTCCTTTGTATCTTAGCGTGTGTTTTGCTCTCCATACGGTTTTGCATTTCCAACAATACGGCCTTCACATTTCTTTCATTTCTTTCACACGGACTCGTTTTAGTGATGAGTCATTGTGGGAAGTCCTAGAGCGAACAGAAAACAAGCAGCCAAGACCATGCTGCCTCAAACACACTGTTTGCTACAAAGACAATCCAAAGATTACCATGTCAGGCAGATCACACTGTCAGATAAGAGCTGAGAGACTGTGGGAGACAGCAGCGTGTGAACTTTGAAACCGTTGTATAATTGATTTATCTTAAAAAACACTTGGTTATGTAATTCTTTGCAGTAAACTAACCATCTGACCCACTATCCTTAAACATATTACTCCATAATCAATATGTTTTTTTTGTAAGGAGACCTGTGGAAAGAGGTATTATGACTGATCACGGTGTTTTGTTTTGTGCTGAATCACTGGGAAGTCCCTGGAAACAGACACCGGGAAGTTCTGTCAACAGAAACCCAACGCCCCGTCTAAACGCCTGCAGGACAGCATGCACTGACCTGCCTCACCCCAGAAAAAACATGCAGTTCTCACACAAATGAGCACAAAAACGCTCTTATCATTTCATATAAAATGAGTGATAAGCAACTGAGTGATATAACGAATGCAGCAAACCACGAATGTACAATATGTCAACAATTCAGAAATGCATTAACTCATTGCAGTCATTGCAGTAAAATCCCACGGGGTAAAGCTGATTATAGTGTAAAAACAAAAACAAGTAACAGGTATGTGGCAAAACGTGATTAAAAAAACTTCTAAACATCTGACTCAGAGTATGCAGGAAGTAAATCAGATATGATTGCGGTTCTCTCATAAGCATGTCTAGCATGCGGGCACAATCTAAATGTTTAGATGACAGTACATATATAAACAGGAAGTATATTTATATAATCGGATCATTCGGCAGACTCACCTTGGGGTGATGGGCTGACTCTTGAGCTCGTAGAAGGTGTCCGAATCGGTGGAGAAAATGCCTTCCACCTCAATATCTGCCACGATCCCAGACTCAGGCAGAAGGGGTTCAACACTGAGAAGGGAAGAACACACCAACGTCACATACCGTCAGCCCACAAACATCTCCCATAATCTGACATGTTGATGCAGAGACTGTGAACAGGAGGGGTTTACTGTAACATCCCGCAATGAATAAAGTCTGTCACTTAAACACTAAACTCCCAATAGATATTTAATACATATATTACATTTAATACATATATCACAAACGTTGATGGATAGAAATACAGTGCTTACACAGAATACAGAGATATACATATATATATATATATATATATATATGTATATATATATATATATATATGTATATATATATATATATATGTATATATATATATATATATATATGTATATATGTATATATATATATATATGTATATATATATATATATATATGTATATATATATATGTATATATGTATATATGTATATATATGTATATATATATATATATATATATATATATATATATATATATATATATATATATATATATATATATATGTATATATATATATATATGTCCCCCTCAGTAGAAATGGCGTTCCGCGGGGCACTGCGATACGACTGAAAAGGAAACTTTCACTTTCACGATTAAAGCGCCAGGGGCTCAAAATGCCCATCTTAGCTAGTATTCATGTAAACACAAAAGGTTATGTCTTATAGTTGGCATGAAATCAAAATGGGCTATTTACCCATTTACTTTGTTAGTGCACATTACTAATCTTGTGGCGAACAATAAATAAAAAAAAAAATATCTTTGTCTTTATCTGGATCTTTATCTGGAAAAAGTACATCCCCTCTAAACTGGCCTTCCATTCACTGAACTTACTATTTTGAAGCTATTTTGAAGATATTTTCTTCTAGAAACAAACTTTATTGCATTATTTTCCTGTTATCTCGGTAAAACTGCTTTGAAACAATCTGTATTGTAAAAAGCGCTATAAGTAAAGGTGACTTGACTTGACTCTGATGACGTCAGTTTGACGGCTTGGGTAGAAGATCCCCTTCAACTGTCAGTCTGCTGCAAGCTTTGACAGTCGCAACTTCTGGTTCATAGTGACTTTAAGTGAACGTAAACAGAAAGAAATCGGATGTTTATCATTATATTGGATCCGTGCGTTAGGTCTTAAAGTGACAGCAGCCTATAAATTCCTGCTGCTGTCTGTGACGTTTATGTTAATCACATAACAAAAGACAGCTTTATCAAAGATAAATCTATATTTAGCATACACAGTGAAGACTACGCAGTGTTATTTTACATTTAAATATAACATTTCTGTACCTGAATACTACCGTTAGACCTTGCTGTATTTGTAACTTTGTTATATTGCATTTATCCATGCTTGTAATTAGTGTATTTGTTATTTTTTTTACTGACTGTTCATTTGTCTTTAATATTTGAACTTTTTGCTGCTCCGATCCGTAACTCAATATATATAATAATGTTATTTATGTATACTACTTGTGTATGAAGGACATGTGTGTGTTAACTATGTATACTACTTGTTTAAGATGGACATAAGTTGCTCATAAAAGGCAGCCTACATAGACAGGATATATTTTGAGCTTTTATGGACAAAATTTAGTGTGCCCACACAGACATTCACATTCATGAGGCATCAATGGCAAATCCCTAATGAGCACAAATGCCCCAAAACTAATCAGCTTCCTGTCAATGCAAGATTTTTGGGGGGTATTGATCCCCAAAAGTATAGGCAGCTCAAAGGTTTGAGAGACATCCACTATCTTACCGGTGAAAAACACATCCACACCTTCACAACACCATCACCTCTGAGCATAAAGTATGAAATACTATCCTCAGAAAGCACTAAACGCGTTTTAGACCGTTCACAGATATCACATACCTAAAGCCTCTTCTGGTTAGCGCAATAATCCAAGTGACGTAATCAGATCAAACGTTATCAAACGCAACCATTCCGGTAAATTCGGTTTGTAAACCGCATCAGCTCATGGTCAGCATCTGAATCCCGGGCTGATACGAGCTGTCACGCTGATTTGCACGATCTAAAGGCGAGATTTACGAGCAGAGCATCGCCGTTTCGCTTGTGTTTTGGTTTCCCAGGTGGCCATGTTTGTGCCACTCCGAGCACGCGAAGCTCCTCTGTCTTCCGGTGAAACTATGGCATTACGAAACCTACTACAATGAAGGCTTAAGCTCATGTAACGTTAGATATTAAAAAGGTTATTCAACATTGCTTGGAGCTGTCAGTCAGAAAACCGAATTAATATTCACTGACCAAGCGATCACTATTCGTTGATTAGCCAGCTGACTACCACACACTCGCACACCCCTTGCCTTTGAGCCAACCGGCTTGGCTGTCTGGAGAAAGTAATTAATATTCATGAGGCAAGCCTTCACTATTCGATGTTTGGCCAGCTGACAAGCGCCCACACGCCCACGCTTTGCCTTTGAGCCAACCAGCTTGGCTGTCTGGGGAAAGTAATTAATATTCATGAGGCAAAATTTATATTTATACACGCTACCCGGCTTCTAGACTCGAGCTTTTCAAGCTGAAACTTTCGCTAAACACACCCATTTAAACAAAAATTACTAGTACAGGAGAAAACTTGCCATATACTTATCTAATCTATGTTTTCGGAGTGTATTAGCTGAGGACTACCCAAATATAAACTACTCCTTTACTAAGAAAAGAGAAATACAAACGCATAAAGTCAATAGTCACCGCCAGAGGGAGTCACTGCATCAATTCTAAATAAAAATCCATTTATTCCCATACTATATTTTCCCTGTTTAAAATTTTAATTATTTTTATTAGCTGACCCTATTAATTTTCTGTATTGTATACTTCCAGTTCTATAAGTGCTGTAATATAAGCTATTGCAATATTGTAATATTGTATACTGTATATATGGAAAGCAACTATTTCTTTAGGTACTGTTGTAATACTTCATTTTACTCTTACTGTACTGAACACAACTACCACCTATCTGATGACGTGACAAAGAATATTGAACTTTGAAAGCACGTTATGCAATGTAAAACATAAAAAATCGTAACTTTTATGGTAATTGGGCAATAGACAGAAAAGGCTGTGGTCATGTCTTTTCTGAGGACAGCAAATGAAAAACACATTCCTTTGGGTACAAAAGGAGCAAAATAGTGTGCGCTCAGCAAGCACGAACTTGAGAGGAAGCAGAGTGAAAACATGGACAGAAAAAAAGAGAAAGGGAAAATGTGTGGGTAGATTTGCTGAGTCATATCCCATGAAATCTGAGGCTCAGGACAGAACTGCTAAGCTAAGCCTCCGGTTAAACGGCTATAGTGGGTAAGAGTAACACAGACAGACATTCCAGAGGAATTATTTTGGCAGGGTGGGAGGGAGGGAGGGAAGGAGGGGGGTTTAAAGGTTGAGGCTGAAATGCCTTTGATGGTTGGGTTGAGGAATTACAGGAGATGGTTCTTTTGATATTCTGAAAGCTCAAATGTACACTTGAATTCTCATGCATGAAAAAATGTTCATGTTCCATAGCTTTCCTGACCGCACCATCTTCCTCCTGCACACAATATTTAGAGACTTGCAATAATATTTGCAATGCTCAACATTGGGTACTATGCATAATAATATTGTAGTTCACCCAAAAAGGAATATTCTGTCATTAATTACTCACCTTCAAGTCATTCCAAACCTGTAAGACTTTCATTCATCTTCGGAACACAAATAAAGATATTTTTAATGAAATCTGAGAGCTTTCTGTCCCTCCATTGACAGCTACGCAACTACCACTTTGACACTTCAAAAAGTTCATAAAGAGATCGTAAAACTAATCCATATGAATCCAGTGGTTTAGTCCAAATTTTCTGAAGAGACACGATCGCTTAATATGATGAACAGATTAAATTTAGGCTGTTATTCACATATAAACATTTATCAACTCACACATCAGTTGTAGAAAACGGAAGCTCAAGCATGTTCGCTTGAAGTGCGAGAACCAATGAGATTCATTCATTCAGGTTTGTTCTCAAGCGTCAAGCAGGTTCGCTTGAGCTTCTGTTTATGTTTGCTGATTTATGTTTATATGTGAATAAAAGCCTAATTTAATCAGTTCATCATATTAAGCAATCGAGTCTCTTTAGAAATTTTGGTCTAAACCGCTCAATTCATATGGATTCGTTTTATTATCTCTTTATGAACTTTTTAAAGAGTCAAAGTGGTAGTTGCGTAGCTGTCAATGGAGGGACAGAAAGCTCTCAGATTTCATTAAAAATATCTTCATTTGTGTTAAGAAGATGAATGAAAGTCTTACAGGTTTGTAACGACATGAAGGTGAGTAATTAATGATTAATTAATGACAGAATATTCATTTTTGGGTGACCTAACTCTAAAATAGTTTATGATAGTTTATGACTAAAAACAGTCAAGTTATGTGCAAAAATAAAGGCAGGACTATGTGCAAAATAAACCTAAAAGCATCCAGGTTCGCTGATTTGCTTATATAGCATCAACATTCAATTGAGTTCATCTTCCTTGTCAAGAGGCTGCATGCACTAGCTAAACAAAGTAGCCTTAAGGTCATATCTGTCCATGATCTAGTAGTCCACGGTCTGCAGGATCCCAAAACAACAATCAGTTAAAACAATCACTTGTTTGAACCAGTCGTTACAACTCCAGAGTTTCTGTGATGCTCGTGCACTAACCTGATGAGATTGACAGATTCGGCTGAGGAGTCCAGAATGACGTAGACGGTCTGAGGACGCTCGTGCTGCTCCTGTTGCCCAGGTAACGCCACTTCCACTCGGCCCTTCTCGGGTCTGACGGACGGCAGGCTGGACATTTTCTCCAGGAGCGCAATGGTATTTACAAACAGCAAAATAAACGAGCTAGGGTAACTGAGCAACTGAGAATGATAATCGCCTGAGCCCAAGTCAACAAACTACATCAAATCAGTTGTTTTCTGAAGAGGTTAAAATAGAGGATTGTCGCACTGTCCGATCGCGAGCGAGATGTTTACTGCACAAATTTTAACTTTCGTCTGTGTCGATGCTTTCTTTATCTGTGTAGACTAGAGCTTGATGAAAATTAAATGTGTCTTGACGGCCAAAGTCCTTAGTTGCTCTATCAGAGTCTGACTGCAGTGTAACGGCGTTATCTTGCTCTCTTCTCCGGGAGTAAAATCTGACTGGAAAACCCCACAGTGACGCTCCATGATCAGCCGAGGGTTGACGGACAGACGAGCGGGCCAATAGCTGTGCAGCAGGGCGGGACTTCACTGACATTAGCCAATAGACGAACGATAGAATACTTGTTTACTTCAAAGTTAGGTTATCCTTTGATATAACATTACAAACTATTTCGTCATCCTTTAGATTATGAACCTTTGTGTCCCTTTGTGGTGTGGTGTTCAAATGAAAAGAATATTAATTTTAAACTAATGCTGACGATTAAATGAATCCGTTGTGATTTCATTGAGCACATAGAATCTTTTTTGCATAAATATGCTAAATGTATTAAGCCTAAATGAAATAATGCATAGGTATGTTTCTGACACATTCCACTTATAGGGTACACTTTTTGAAAGCATTAGAGGCACAAATAATGTGATTTTTTAAGACCTATTGGATATGTTTGATAAACTATTATATAGCTAGTTTAAAGCACAAATGTATCTCCTCTTTAAAATGGTCATTATTTGCCTGTTCATCGATCCTCAGATGTTTTAACCTTTTGTTCTATGGTTTGGATCCCACCCCTATTGAAGGAAAGTGCCTTTTGAACATATAGTAAAATATTAAAATCTACAAACTGTAATCAAACACAGAATTTGAATAAAATAAATGGACGACATTTGTTCTTTTATTACTTTATTTCATAAACATTTTCATGATCTTGCACAGATTTCATTGGGATATTAACATACAATGGTACCCAGTGGCCTGCCACTAATTTAATCAACAATAATAATAATAGTATAACTTGAAATAACAGCAATTCCCATATTATAACGTGTACAATAAACCAGGTTTCATGAGGGAACACAATAGCATGTATACTTGTGCCATATAGTGTGATGGTTTGGCTTATAGGCTTGAAAATAAAACATCAAAGCTCATAATGCAGCCATTTCTTGGTTTTCTGAGAGAGTGTTTCTGAGCAAAGTAACACGGTGTTTACTGTCCTTGAGAAGATCAGCTATAGGGCTATCTGGCAATGTTTTACAAACCCCTCTCTGCTGATTTGTTGCAGACGTGCACAACATGAAGAGGCAGCAAAAAAAAAAAAAAAAAACTAACGGGTCAGGAGGCGCTCATTTCAATTCCTCGGGTTTGGCATGCTGTGATGATGCCAGGTAATCATTAACATTTATGAGCAAAACAATCATCCATGCCTCAACATTTCTCTCTTTAGCTTCCATTGTACATGTCCATATAAAAGAAACCTGCTCGTCCAAAGGCTGGTTTACAATAAATAGGTTTTAAAAGTTTGGCGTGTAACAAAGTACTCCTCCTCATGGCAAAATGGAATTTGGTACTAGATTATAAAAATGAACAAGATTAAAACACTCAAGTCAAAAATCCAGGTGTAGTAACACCATCATCATCAGACTGTGCTATTCATGGAGTCTTTTGGTGTGCAGATTTGGGCATATATAATATATACAATGTAACATTTAATTCTCTGTTCTGCACCACAGAGATGTAATGGTTTCTCCCAAATGATTCTTGCTCAGATTTTGCCACACAGAATAATCCTTCAAGTACCACTGTGTTATTCCTCCATATTAAACACTAGAAACTCTGATTATATAGCCTGTTCATTCATGTACCCAGAATTCCTGATCTTTTCATGTAATTTCTTTAAAAACACAAAGCTGTTCCCTTGATCAAACAATAAAATAGCACCTCTATTTCTGTATATGACACTTAATGTCAGATCTAAGACATGAGATTGTTCTGATAACTTTGCTTAAAAATGCACGATTGTTCAGATATCCTAAAATTGACTACAGTGTATTTCACCTCCATCTTTTTTGAAGAATGTATTAAAACTAATTTTGTGAGATTACATCTGTATTCTATATTATATCCCTTCAAAACTGCAGGAACTAAGAATAGAAATGACTTCAATTAAAAGATCAAAACTTTCTGTAAGTGTGGGACTAAAACATACTTAGAGCAAACAGAACAAATAACTTATATTCTCCCAAATGTTAATGGTAGTGTTTTTCCTTTGTATTTTGGTAGTGTTAATCTTTTGGTTCATCGCAGAGTTATACTACCCTCACTACAATTACCTCAAGGAGTAAAAACGACAATAAATATTGGTATAAAAAAAACAAAAACATAAAAATGTGACAAAAAAAAAGACATTTCAATATCTAATAGACATTTTCTGCAGTATACTTTGGCAAAAAGCAATTGTGAAAAACAATAAGCACAGGGTTGCAAAATATCAGTAAGGCAGGATATCAAGAACAATAATACTGAGAGAAGCAGGAAGATGAATGTGTGTGTGTGTGTGTGTGTGTGTGAGTAAGCGTGAGTGACGGGCAGGCTCAACTGAGGATCTGGGAAATGACCAGTACAAGTCGTAAACATATGGAAGTTAACACACATAGCCCTGTCCCAAAGCCATCAGTGCTCCCAAACCATGCACTGGCATCAACAGTCCTTTCTTGCATCTTGAGGAAGGAAACAGCAGACAGGCTGGCGGACTGAAACACACCGACTGGTTCACCTTTACTTTTAATCGAGCGATGTCTTTGACAACAAAGAGCAAGATTAAAGCAATATCAAACACAAAGAGTTAAAGCAGTTCTCAATGAGTCATCATGAGTTCACATTGGCAAATACATTTTGGAAACTGGATTCAAAAGAGGAAAAGAAAATGAAGCTCTTTCTAAAACACTGAATATCTACCTCTGGAATAAGTGGTAAAATGAGAACTTATCTTAAGCTTTTCTTGACCTGGAATTTACCACAATGCTCAGAAGTCCATTTAAAACTGCACATAACGAAGATCAAACACCAAAGCTCGTCGACAATACCTAACCCACAAAACTGGGCCCAGAGGAATAAGTTATATTTACAAATGAATTCGTCCTTAAATCTTTTGCACTTTTCATACACAAATACAACACGGCTGAAAACGGTTGATATCCTCATCAAAACTTTGACCTTGTTTTTATTTATATATATTCTATATTTATCAAAAGCCCCTCTAAATAAGGCAGGGATATCATTGAGCTTTCAATGATAAAAACTAGCCCGATTCATACAAACCCTTATGACCTACAATCTTATCAAATCTCACAACACCTCTGCATTCATAAAATCACTCATGCACACTCAGACAACAGGATAAATCTCTGTTATCCTGTAGGGAGAGCCCTCTCATTTCCTTTTTACACACGTTTTCCTTCTCAGAAACTTCGATAAACATGTCCAGGTTGCATTTCACGCCCAAAATAAATCGATTTTATTTTGTTTAAAAAAAAAAACTTATTTCTAGGACCATTAAGACTGTGACATTATTTTCATTATAATTCCCATTATTCTCATTACTGTAACTTTTATTTAAATCGGCATAAATTACAGACAGTACAACATATAATACTACACTATAAATAATTTACTATTTAAATATAGAATTTATTTTATTTTACATTACAGTAATGCAACAATGCAACAAAAATCTTAATGGTCATTAAAACAAGCTTCATTTGCTTTATGCAAAATAAAATTGCTTTTGAATTTGGGCTGACATGTTCTTGACAGGTTTCCTGACACTCACTCCTAGAGCGTTATGATGAGCGCCCACTAGGTGGCAGAGTACATTTGGTGGTGTTCTCTGAGCTGAAGGACCATGGAGTCAACAGGAAGCACATATTTCTGTTGTTTTTGAGTGGTTAGAACCTTCTTAATAAATATTCCTGCTGTGTTCTGATTACCACACTACGTTTCTGAGATAAACACAGCCTTGCATAGCTAAACAACATTTCATGTGTCCAATCCTGTCACAATTCACTGCTAACTGCAATAGCCAATGTTTTAATATGTAATCGAAATCTGAAATCCAGGATTTGATCCTCTTACCAAGCAGATTATTGCCATAAATATTGGCCGGATTCATAGTTGCTTTGCTTATTTATATTCAACAAAATCGGTCATTCCATCCAGCTTCTGGTTATGTAAACTAGGGTATTTACTATAGACTCTCTGTGTCACCTAAACTTTTCACAAAACCAGGCCAAACATTCATGCCACCTCGCCACACTGACAACTGTCTCACTTCGCTATACCAAGTGTGATCCATATCGAGTTAGGGTGTGTTCACACTTGTAGTTCGGTTCTCTTGGTTCTATTGGTCCGGACCAGAAAGAAAATGACACATTTAGACTCGGTCATTCACACTGTCATTTTTAACAATGAACCTAAAGATAAAAAAAAGGCTTTTATGATGAATATTTTGCGTCAGAACTTACTGAACATCCAAAACAATGCTGTGTGTAAGACTAAATGGCTCATTGTATGTGCGTTCATATGATGAGAACTCTCAAAGGGTTTATAAAAATGTATAAAGGAGTCAAAACAGCACCAGGAATTCTTCCGTTACACTCTCAAACGAAGATGTGCTGCAAGGCGACGACGTTTCCGACGCCTGTACCAAACTGTAATGGGCATCATAGCATCTTTGACGAGGAAAAAAGTCAGTTTTAGGGTCACATGTCGTGACATCGTGTCCTGTTTTTGGTTCGGTTAGATGTCTTCTGTCCGTCTGGCGTTCATATTTCAGTCGAACCGCACCAGAGTTCGTTTGGAAGCGGAGAGAGACTCATCTTTTCAGCGTCTCGGTCCGCTTGTTTGGTGTCACCAGGGTTCAGATGGTAGCGTTCACACTCATTCAACTGAACCAACAGAGCAATCGCACCAGAGTTCGTTTTAATCGAACCAAACCTGCCAAGTGTGAACACACCCTTAGAAGCATCAGTCGAGAAACCACTTCACAACAAGAACAGTCGATTCAGCAAAGAAACTGCTAGCGACCGAAAGAGTTGATGAACGTAATCACTTGTCCTCTTTAAAGTGTGCACACTTTTGTCAGATTGTTCCAAACACTGGTCACTCACACAAGATGAGCAATAGACAGAGAAACGTACCTGTAGATATTTCATGCAACTTACAACTGACAATTAATACAGATGTGTGTAAGAAGGTATATGTGTGTGTGTGTGTGTCTGTATGTGTGTTTTGTCTATCATATCCTGTCGCTGTGGTCACATTTGTACAGTTTGTGTGTGCAAAATTATATCATATTTTTCAGCCAATCATGTGCTTTCTCCTGTAGGTACTGTCTCCTCCCCTTCCTCTTCAAGGGCTTCGGAAATCGGACCATTCGACTGCAACTCCTCACCCCTGCCGGCTCTCGACAAAACCTCCATCCAACGTCGCTGCAGTTCCTCACAGTCGGCACTGAAGTAAACGGTCAAATGACTCTGGCTCATTTTGAAGGCGAAGCGACGTTCTAGACGGTCACTCGATTCAGGTAGTGACACCTCGAATCCGATGAGGGGAATACTGCGCTGAGCTTTGACATCCTGTGCGTATGGAGAGAGAAAAACAGAAGATAAGATCAATACTTCCCGAGTAAACCATTAATGGATCGCCGTGTACATTAGCCATGGAATGCACACTAAGGCCTTGTTTACACCTGGTGTTAACATCTGTCTGGGGAAATCTGATCGAAAGACTGGTAGTAACAAGCACGCCAAACCTCCTGTGACCACGTGTGACCAAATTTCATGTTGACGTCAAGCAAATTCTGTGATGTCTTGTGCATGTTCACTACTGTTTAAAAGTTTAGGGTTGGTAAGATTTTTAATGTTTTAAAAAAGAGTCTCTTCTGCTCACAAAGGCTGCATTTATTTGTTCAAAAATACAGTAAAAACAGTAATATTGTCAAATGTTATTACAATTCCAAATAACTCTTTTCCATTTGAATATATTTTCAAATATAATTTATTTCTGCAATGACTAAGCTGGATTTTCAGCATCATTACTCCAGTCTTTAGTGTCACATGATCCTTCAGAAATCATTCTAATATGCTGATTTGTTGCTCAAGTAAACAGTTGTTGAAAAATATTTTTGTGAAAACCACGAAACATTTGTCAGGCTTCTTTTGAACGGAAAGCTCAAAAGAACAGCATTTATTTGAAATAGAAATCTTTTGTAACATTATAAATGCATGTTTCTCATCTTTGATCAATTTAATGCATCCTTGCTGAATAAAAGTTAAAATAAAATCTTAGTGACCCCAAACTTCTGATTGGTAATGTATATATTTAGGCTTTTTCAAACCTTTTGCTTATATGGGTAATTTCTTTAAAATCCACATGGAACAGGTAAAGTTCAAAACCTTTGTTTTAACAGAATGGTTGATTGACAGGTGAGTAGGAAGTCCTTTGCTTCTGTCCAGGACACATCAGGCATGAAAATGATAATCCAGGTGTACATGCAGTCATGACGGTTAATATACTTCTCATAAATGCAAAAAAAATGTAAAAATAAGAAACCACATCCGTATTTTACAGTAACACACATTTTCATAATAGATGTGTATAAACCTGTGGATTGGTTACTGCAGCCTTACCTGTGGAGCACCATAGATATACAGCACCAGTGGTTCATTTTCAGGGATGACGAACCAGGCCTTCTGCCATCCACGGCCGCTTCCCTTCTCCATGTGATGTAGGAAACTACACAGCACACTGTTCTCAGCTGCCACTGAGGCCTGTTTCTGCACGAGGGGAAGAACAAGTCAGTTACTGACATTTCTGCTTGTCAACAACTAGTACTTTTCATATTTTTCATATTCTTGTGTTGTCTTTCTTGCATCTATTTAGCCATATAGCTACCTTTAGACTCCAAAGACATGTCACGTTATGTGTTATGTGAGTTGTATAAAACCATTACTACCAGTCAAAAGTTTGGAATAATTTGGGGGGGGGGGGAATTATGTTTTTGAAAGAGGTCTCTTATACTCACCAAGGCTGCATTTATTTGATAAAATACAGTAATACCATGAAATATTACAATTTAATTTATTCCAACGATGGCAAAGCAAAGTTTTCAGTGTCACATGATCCTTCAGAAATCATTCTAATATTCTGATTTGGTGCTCATTTATAATCAATTATTATTGGAGCTCAATTATTTAGTTTTTTTTTTTATTATCAATGTTGGTTTTTGCTGCTTAATATTTTTGTGGAAACCGTGATATTTAAAAAAAAAAAATCTTTTATTAATAAAATGATCAAAAGAACACCATCTATATGAAAAATTATTTTTCTGTAGCATTTTGATTTTAATTTAATGCGTCCTTGCTGAATAAAAGTATTCATTTAAAAAGAAAATAAATGTTTTACCTTACTTACCCCCAAACTTTTAAATGGTAGTGTATCACCATTTACTCAAAAATATTAAGCAGCAAAAATAAAAACATAAAAAAATTAATGATCATAATCAGAAATGTCTCTTGAGCAGCAAATCAGCATATTAGAATGATTTCTGAAGGATCATGTGACACTGAAGACTGGAGTAATGATGCTGAATATTCAGCTTTGCATTACAGGAATAAATGACATGTATATTGAAATAAAAAACTTTTTAAATAATATTTCACAATATGACTTTTTTTACTGTATTTTTGATCAAATAAACACAGCTTTGGTGCGCATAAGAGACTTGTTTCGAAAACATAAAAAAATGTTAATGACCCCAAACGTTTACCAAAAGCATTAACACTTCTTCTTTGCAAGCACTGCTATTTCCTTAAAGAAGTGCCCATTTAGAGTGTGACCTTTACTTTACCTCTAGAATGGAGCGACGTCTCTGTGTGCTGTTGCTCAGACTGGCAGGAGAGGGCGGCACTCCCACTAGCATGGTGTAGCAGTCTATACACACACGGTTGGCTCGGTTGTTATCGTACAACAGACGGGCGCGGAACTCCGAACACTTTCCACACACCACCTGAAATCAAGACCCACGTCAGCACACTGCATCAGGAGCATGTGGACTTACAGAGTTACGGTGCTGTGTAACATACGTGTCCGCAGGCTTTGCAGTGATGCCGTCTTTTGGTAATAGAGTTAAAAGGCTCCTGACACTTCATGCACAGCGTGACCTCTTTCTCCCGGATTGGAGTGGGCGCTCTCTTTCCAAGCTCTGTGCAATTCTGCAAGCAAAACACGATCAGAGAATACTGCAGTGGCTACATTAAGTATTCACACACCTAACCCACACCTAAAAGCCACTGCATTAGAGCAAGTGTCTTCTTTAAAGATGTTTGCTTTGAAGTTTTGCCACTTGATTTGAAATTTTGTTAACTAATGCAATGACATTCATGCATATTTAAAGTGTGACTTGAGCATCAAAAGGCTCATTGGGGACACTGTATTATGCATTTATTCACATAGATCTGGGATTTTTAAACTTTTGATGCCTCAGAGCCCCAAATATGGCAAGCCCTTCCTAATATATAAATGCAGCTATATATTTTTATCTATAAAGACCCATTATATGTTGAATATATTATAAATATGTGTGAACTATTATCTGGATATAATATATTATTATTTAGTAGTATATAATAGTATAAGTGTAGTAATATACTTGCTATAAAGTTTTTGCTATAAAAATATTTTTGTATATTATCTAGTCATCGTGACATGTTCCTGGATCAACATATTCTGAAAATGTTGTCCTAACCATATCTATATCCCTACCCCTAAACCTAACCCTACACATAAGTTATCCCTAAAATCAGAGGGAACTGATAGGTGAATAACACTGATGTAGAAGCACCTAATCCTGGTTGTAAGCCTAAACTTGACATAAACTATAAACTTGTCCCTCTAATCCGATTGGGTGATTGGAATGTTGTTCCAGGATCAACAAAGATGTTGACCAGGAACATGTGGTACTTCACATTATTATCTGTCAACAGAATACAGAATAAAAACATTTGATTAATCTCATGATTTACAACCAGTTTAGAAAGCTGAATAAAATTATTTAAAATGTAAAAAATGTAAGATGATAAAATGTATTATATTTAGAAATTGTATTAATTTATTAACAATATTTTTCTCTTGACCCCCTAAAAATATAGTATTATTCATATGATATTATAGCATTTATTAATATTTTGAATTAACTTTTTATATGTTTTTTATATTTACAGTTTTAGTAATTTTGTTATGTGCTTTTGCTTTCACTTATAGTTTAATATTTCTAATTAGCTTTTAAAGTTCTAGAAATTTTAGTTTTTGTTTTGGTGGCAACATTTCTAATTTTAGTTTAAGTTTTTTAAGTTTTACATCCAATATTTATAGTTTATTTCACATAAATGAAAAAAAAAATGTGTTGCCATTTTAGATAACACTGCGCGTGATAAAATCAAAACTTACTGGAGAGTTGGGAGGAGTGAAGTCCTCCTCCCGGAACGAGCAGTTGAGCATACGGAACGTCTCGAGCGTCTGTTCGTGTCTCAGTATAGTGGCCTGGATTGCCTGTGAGAAAGTGAGCAAGAAGGAAAAGATGAGAAAAATGTAAGCGGGAGAGTTACGGTCGAGAGATGTGAGAACCTGCGAGGAGGAGAAAAGGTTACCTGAATCCAATCTCTCTTCTCTTCTTCCGTCCTGGTGAAAATGAAAACGACAAATATTGTAAAATCCCAAAAGCCGCACATATTTCTCTTGTTTTTCAATGGCTCGTATGCTTTTCTTGGGTATTTTCTCCTAATCCCCAAAAGCTCGGACAACATTTCTGTGGTTGTCAATCAACCTCAGATTTTATTTTTTAAGCAGATGAAGCACATTCCCTGAGCCGTACCTTGCTTGCAGTTCAAGCGAACGTTGTTTTCCGGATACCAGAAAGGTTCGTGGGACGTTCATGCTGCTGGTCTCCTTTAGCTGTGAAACAATGCAGAGTGAATCCACCGTTTGATAACAGCAGATTTATGTTGAACATGACACTGTAAACAAGATAAAAACACGTCGAACCTCCATGCCGTCAACATCAATCCTCGCTCTCACTCCAAATTTCTGTCCTATCAGCCTCAGTTTAGGGACGCAGTACAACAACCGGTCATTGAACTTCAGAGAGAGGAGAACAAAGTTAAACATGCATGATTTACCAAAGAACTACATTTACAAAAAGAAATCATTTTGAGGTGTCATTTACAGTAAGTGTAGCACAACTAGTGAAACAGCTTTGGTATGTTTGACTCACCAGAATGAGGTATCGATCCTGTGATGTCCCATTTTTAGCTGACAGTTTCAGGATGTGTCCCTCTTTAATGAGCTCATTAGTCGGGTTAACGATGTCCTCTTCTCCACCGAGCAACTCGTACACCTTCAACAGCTTTCTCATGCGCTCCTGAGAGACAAAACATTCACACGTTTGTAGAGACATTTATCTTTCATTCATTTGCAGTGAGCATCCAAACGAGAGCTTCAAGCTGATCAAATTTGACAGTAGCTAAGTTTCCATCCAAAGTTACGAATTTAACTTGTGCTCAAAATTGGAAGATCGCATAAAAACTTTTGTGAAATCGTCACTTCCTGGGAAATTGCCGCCAAATATCAGCGATAAAATGGAAGTTGCTGCTATCGGGAAGCCACTGTGGCTCTTTTTTCATACATTATAAATGACTTGCGTCTCAGAACGTGCTGTCATGTTATCTTGCATTCGGATGCCTGGTGTTTGGGAAAGCAATCATGTGATACACTTCTGGGAGGGAATTAAACCAAATTACTTTGATGACAGACTTTGGCTCAGGCATTTCAGAATGACCAAACCAACATCTGAGATGCTAGTTAGTCAACTTCTCCAATCACATCCTCTGTCGAGGTCATGTGAGTCTTTGTTGCACATCTGGGGATGTATTCTGTAAATGTGTTTCCATGTTTACTTATCGAATAAAAAACTATCCACCTTAATTGAGCGAATAATGTTTTTATGCACATTTTTTAGAATTGATGCATTTCCATTCAGTGTTTTTTTTAATGCGATATCCCAAAATTCGCATTAAAATAGGTGGATGGAAACACAGCTATTGTCTGTTTGGGTCAGGGAGGGAGGTATCTCATGTCTCAAAATGAAGAACATAAAAAAACATAGGCAATTAACAGCTTCAAATGAGAGACTTTCTAAAACAGACTGCACATTAAAGAGGCGACCATGCTTAATTACAAAGGGATGTTAAGTGGCAGTGCTGGTTTTCACTCCAGTTGGAGTGTGGTGTTGATCTGTGGTGCCGTGGTTCATCTGAAATCCACTCACCATTTTCCTGATGGCAGCGTTTGAATGTTCTGCCGCTGTGGCGATCAGCTCCAGAGATTCTGAAAAGAATAAAGGAGTAAGGTCTTGATATTCACAAGGTGTCATTTTTCCATTTTGCCTTTTATCTTGGTCTGTTAAGCTTGCATGAGTCTTTTGCCTGAAATATTTCCAGGCACATGCACGAACAGTTGAAATGAAACAGAAAGCGGGCTGCTGTGGTCAGTGGAGGAGATAAGGCCCGTTTCAGCGTTCTGCCGTTCTGCACTCACTCTGAGCGTCTTTGAAGTCGTCCGCGTCTTCTGGCAGGCGGTGCAGATAGTCTTTGAGCAGGAGCTCGTAGCGAGGGATCCTCTGCACAGGCTCCAACATGTGGTGCTGTAGGGTAAGATTCCCACACATCTCCTCTTTCTGCAAAACACACCCAAAAGAATACGATGACTAAAAAGAAAATATGCACCGATCCATTCCCACACACAAATGCAGAGCATTTTACACAAAGACTGAGACCATAAAGCCAACATGAATCAAGATTCTATTTACACACTTATTTTGCACAATTCATATGTGCACATAATTATAAAGAAAAGCTCTCATTCAAATACATATTAAAATACAAGATATATTATTCATATTACTAAAGTGTATATATATATATATATATATATATATATAATGTTAATATGTAATATATAAAAATAAAAGAAAACTAGTTTTCATTAAAATATATTATATATATATATATATACTATATATTAAAATATATATACAAGCATCTTTACTTTTTGTATTATTACGGTATTTTTTTAAATAATATATACAGTATATATATATATGTGTGTGTGTGTGTGTGTGTGTGTGTTTTAATATATTATATATTTTAATGAAAGCTCATGAAAGCAAGTTTTTCATTTATATATATAAAAACTTGTTTTCATAAACTTTTGTTCAAATATACAGTATTATATAAAAAAAAAATATATATATATATATATATATAGTATGTTACCATGTTACTATGTGGTTACTAGCCTGTAATATTGCTTTTCTCAATGTTTAATATTAAAATTAAAGGTTTGCTCAAATTCCTGCGTAATATTTTAAAACATTTTACTTTTCACAATGCAATCAAATCTTGCTTGTCTCCGCCTAGATTATTTCCCAATGAATATTTAGTTTCACTCTGAAATACATCATGTTTCAACAAGTTAAATGTATTGAATGAATTTGGTTTCATGTTGTCTTTAACAATAAGGCAAACTCCCAAAGCATTGCCGAACACAAACAAGATAATTCACTGGTAGTGTAAGCCTTGCGTGATGGAGCCCATGACATGCCTGATCTCCTTACAGCAGTCCTGTGATCTCAGGCACTGGGCCTCGCACACTCTTGATATTCTCCACACAGTGGCAACCAGAGACGTTTGAAGTGCAGCACCAGGCCTGATTGGGGCGCCATTAGTATTCACCATAACCTACAACTCCCCAAAAACAATCCCGCACCCACAGCGATTCACTCTTTTATCTGACGCACTCAATCACCGCGGAGCCGTGGGAGCGCTCTCGTTATTTTTAACACGAACGCTCTTGTCTCAGACTGTGAAGGTGGATTTGGTGGAGTGCACCTGGAGGATGAGATCACTGTATGACTAACACACACTCTGTTCATTCAGTCGTCGGGTGTGAATTATGCAGGGTTGCGTGCAATTAACACTCATTATAACGGTGAGGGGGTTTTCACACATTTCATCAGAGAGTGTGATCGTCAACAGCACTCACCACATCTGACTGTTAATAGCAGACAATCTCTGCCGTGACATTATCACAATTTGAATTTTTAAGAGAAATTTTATTCCAGCTCCAATTGTCGTTTCACACTTCTACACTTGAAATCAATTCAGAAAATCTATTCAATATATTCGCTCTGTTTTAAACTCTAGTAGTAGCATTTTAGATATGCTACTCAAAAGTCCATTACAAAAAGCTTATGTTAAAGGAATAGTTCACACAAAATTATTATTTTTTTTCATAATTTTTCTCCTCGGTTGAACATAAAAGAAGATATTTTGAAGAATGTTGGTAACCAAACAGTTGACGGTAGCCACTCACTTTTATAGTAGGAAAAAAATACTATGGAAGTCAATGCCTACCATCAACTGTCTGGTTACCAACATTCTATTCAATATCTTCTTTTGTGTTCAACCGAGGAGAGTAACTCATGCAGATGTTATACTTCAAATATTTATGCATGATTTGAATGTTCTCTTTCAAAGACTCGTTCGATATCTCACTATGGGAAACGCCTCAGGCGTGACCAATCCTGGAAGCACCAATTAGTCAAGTCAAGTCATCTTCATTTATACAGCGCTTTTAACAATGTAGATTGTGGCTTTACAGTGATAATAGGAAATTAAAGTAACAGAGATTGTTTTGGCTTTATAGCAGCTCTAGAATAAAGTTATTGTCCAGCTAAAGTTAGTTTGATTGATTCACTTCCGTCACATCGATTATTAGTTATTAAAGTCCACATGAAATCAAAATTGACCATACTTACTTTGTTTGCCTAAATTGATCATTTTGTGGTGAACAATTCATCCACACAAAAAAATTTTTTGGCTTCGTAATCTTTAATCAAAATCTGAAAATGCCCCTCCCCTCTGCATTGGAGGACCTTCCCTGATGACGTAGACTTGACGGCTTGGTTTGGGAAACGCTTAACCACTCCCCTCAAACCGTTAGTCTGTTATGAGCAGAGATGGAGAGGAGAAGCGCTAGAGTAAAACCCTGCCCTCTGTTCAATATTCCGTTTCACTGGGAAATACGTCACAACACTGGAGAAAAGTAGTTTGCAACTTCCGGTTCTTTAAGTTATTTCTGCGCAAACTTAAACTCGAACCTGTGAGAACGCTGATGGCGTGCACATGCGTATTACGAGTTCAGTCTATATAAATAGGTCACATTTATTGTATTTCACATAATATTTGTTAAATGATACACACCTGATATTTACCTATAGTTTTAGGTATGCATGTTTTAATATATGTGCGCAGGTGTGTAGTCCTTCCCTACAAACCAACCCTCAACTACTTGTCTGGACTTAAAATTTATACGGAATATAACTGTTAATAGCAAACAATCTCTGCCGTGACATTATCACAATTTGAATTTTGCCCAATTACACCACATCTGTCAGTTGATAGACCAATCACGACAGTCCTGCCTCCCTCATATATATCGCTGCTTTTTCTTATTACAGACCATTGCATCCTTAGCAAATCACAAAGCATTTAAAGTTCCCACTCTGATACCTGGATGTTGTGGATGATGGCTTTGAACTGAGAGGAGCGCTGCATCCAGGTGTTCACTAGCTCCATGGCCCTGTCAAAGTTTTTCACATACTCGCCATACATCTTCAGGAAAGGTGCCAGTTTCTGCAGGATGTCCCCGATGCGGGGGTTCAGATCCCTGAGGGGACAGGGGCAGAAGTTTACTCTGTGAAAACACATATGTGGCTTCTATCTGCTTAAATTCTGAATTCAGAATACATCCAAACTTTTCTAGTTGTCAAAAAGAAAAATGATAGTTCCATCTCTAAAATCTGATTGCATGAGCTACTGTAAAAACCATTGTAAAATAGTCAACCACTTTGACAACACATCAGTTTAAAGGTCCCGTTGCATGCGATTCCATGTTTCAAACTTTAGTTAGTGTGTAATGTTGCTGTTAGAGCATAAATAATATATGTAAAATTATAAAGCTCAAAGTTCAATGCCAAGCGAGATATTTTATTTAACAGAAGTTGACTACATAAAACGGCTCGATTGGACTACACCCCTCTACTTCCTTCATTAGTGACATCACCAGAACCGTTTCTTGACTAACCTCCGCCCACAGGAATGCTCCCTCAACTCTACTGGCTGCTTGCGCACTTCTTATAACTTAGGCTACTGTGTTTACTCAGCTCTTACGGTGATTTTCTGAAGTAAAACTGACGCTTCATCTTTTGTGTGATGTACAATAAACTTTATTAAACTCATCAGTACATGTTTGATCATCATTCAGACAGCAGACTTGTAGGCTGTTAATAAATAATGGATACATAGCCTACAAGCAGATGACAAATACGTTATAATAACCGTAATTAAACTACTAAACCATACCTGTTTCATCTCTATACAGCACTCTGACTCTGTAGGCATTATTGTCCGACTCGAAATGAACGCCGTTACTGAGAGTTTCTGATATTATCATCATTCCGTGAGATGAATTTTTCCTGACAGACTGAGCACGAGCTCATGAAGCTCCGCCCCCTGGGTCGTCCAGCAGCACCTCATTTGCATTTAAAGGGGACACACTGAAACGGCTCGTTTTTCTGAGCCCCAAAAAATGTCAATTTAAACATGCTGTAAAAAATGATCTGTTGGGTATTTTGAGCTCAAACTTCACATACACACTCTGGGGACATCAGAGACTTATTTTACATCTTGTGAAAAGGGGCATAGAACGGGACCTTTAATACTCTATTAATGAGCCAGGTCTGAAATATAATTAGGCTTATCAAAAATAATATCATTTTTACTGGGGTTACTATTAATATATAGAGCATTAACATATTTTTATGTAACCATATTATCGCCCAGCTCTTTATATCCTCATACATGCAGGACACTTATATAAAGCAATACATACTATATGTTAAATCTCAAATGCCTGATTTTTTTAATTCACTCAAAAAAATCTACCAAAAATGTATGCACCTCTTGATGGAAATAACATCACAGCATTTATTTTTTTATTAAGAGGTGCATCAATTTTTGATCAAGATGTTGTATTGACAATACAAGAGTCCATCACTCTGTAAAGTCTCCTCCAGCACATCCCAAAGACTTTCAATGAGTTTGTCAGGAGAAAATGATTCTTCATGCTTCTCACAACCTTTCTTTCACAATTTGAGCTTGATCTTGACATTGTCATCATGTAATATGGCCATGATGTGTCTTCCTACATGTTTGTTTAAGAAATGAAAAGCTACACACTCCTTCAATTAGAGTTAGAAGAACTGTTGCCAAACATATAACATGCCAGAAGCAAAATAATCTCTGCAATAATGATCATATCATTGACTCTTAACCATTTGCCTATTTAAATCCAAACAATGACTTATTTTTGGCTGAGTAGTGTATAATATATAGCAAATCTTAACTGCATGATTGCTTGTATCGTGGCAAAATACAACTGCATTATCCCTCAGCTCTAATCTGCTAAATGTGACTGGAATAAACATTAACATCATGAATTTCTGTAAAGCTGCAATGTGTATACAAATAAATTTGTCTTGACTTCACGGCAAGATAAAACATTAGTTAGGGGGTAACATTACCTCTTAACCATAGTAAAATCAGTCTCACAGACCATTTCTGTCTTTCTCACCATTCCTCCATGCGTTTCTCCAGCGCGGGCAGCAGGAACTGCTGGTGGAAGCAGTAGATGGAGCAGATGTTGGAGAAGATGCCCATGACCACCTCGCAGGGGAAGGAGCTGCGAGCTCGGGCTTCCTCCATCAGCTGGGCGCAGAACACCTGGTCCAGGAGGTGCAGTCTGGACACGTACGCCTTCTCCGTATGCAGCAGCTCATTAGCAATGTTAAACACCCGCTGCTGGAACGACAGCTGGAAAACCAGAACATGTTGGCTGAATGATGACAGTTTGGACACACCCGTGACAACAAGATGGACTGACGTGTGTGCTTTTAATAGTAAGAACTTTAAAATGAATGCGTGTGTGTGTGTATGTATATATATATATATATATATATATATATATATATATATATATATATATATATATATATATATATATATATACACACACACACACAATAGGCAAAATAGCCTCACCAAGGCTGCAAAAATACATTAATTTAAAATAGCTATTTTCTATTTGAATATAATGTATAGTGATACATTTTTCCTAGTATTTTTTTAATGTATAAAAAAGTTCATTTTAAATAGAATTTTTTGCTACAATATAAATGTCAGTTTTGATTAATTCAATGCATCCTTGCTGAATAAAAGTATTCATCTGTTTAATCTCTTTTTTTTTAAATCTGACCACAAACTTTTGAACATTAGTGTAATAAAATCTAAATAAAAATATATATGAAATATAATAATAATATATTGTAAGTGTATATATATATATATATATATATATATATATATATATGCACCAAATGTATTTATCACTTAGAGTTAATTAAGCTGTTTATGTATACTGCATATATGTGTTTATGTAAATTATATGTAAACTATATGTAAATGTGTCTTTGGTAATACAGAGGTACCCAAGAGTTAGATCAATCTTTGATAATTTATTTAATCATTTCCTCACCTTATAAATTAATCAATAAATTAATGGTAGGCATGGTCTCTGAAGAACATACTGCATATATGTTTATGTAAATTATATGTAAACCATATGTAAATGAGTCTTTGGTAATACAGAGGTAACTAAGAGTAAGATCAATCTCACGGTCTCTGAAGAACACACTTCTACTCACCTCAGATGAGTCTTGTCGTTCAGCTTTAGGCAGAGGTTGTAGAGCCATTGGGTTCATCTCACTCTCGTCACCGCTGCCCTCTTCCATATCACTGTCTCCCTCCGAGTCTCTGCCGCCCTCCACACCGCTGGCCCCCTCTCCTCCGGGCCCCTCGGCATAGGCGCATGGAAGCCCGGGCCCTGGGCTGCACGGGCAGATCTCCCTCTCGTGACCGACCCGATCCTCATCCCCAACAAAGCACAGCTCCTCACTGTGTGAGGGCGAGCTGATACTGTCAATACCGCTGTCTCTATTGGCCAGCTTCCCATCCATCTGTGACGGTGGGAGGGACAAGCGTTCCGAGGGGATTTCTGATTGGTTGGCTGTGAGGTCCCTCATCTCCATATTGTCCAGCAGTTTATCAGAGGCACCGTAGCCTGATTCCATAGAGAGCCGCTTTTCTGAGCAGGACGCCCCAAGTTCACTGTCATCCTCCTCGGTTTCGTCCACCTCGTCTTCCTCCTCTTTTTCTACTTTCTCGACCTCCTCCTCGGCCAGCAGCGCCTCTAGTGGTTCCTGAAGGGACGTGCAGGGCAGGATGAACTCCGAGGGTGGAGGGCTAAAGGACCCAGGAGCGACTTGCTGGTCCGGGACCCGTGGGGTACACATCACTCCGCCGGTGATATCTGGAACCACGATGATCTGCTCCCTGGAAAAAGGCACACAAAAAATGTCTTGTTACATATGTGTATATGTCTATATATATAAAAAACACATCACATTGTGAGCACTACATAAAAAATTATTTTGTCTTGTTTCAAAGTAAATAAATAATAAAGATTTATGCTTAAAACAATAACCTATAGCTATATTCTCTGAAAAATTATTAATATCTAATGCAATTCAGTTTCTCAAGTTCATCTTGTTTTTAAGGATGTTTAATTTTTTTTACTGGAAAACAATACAAAAATACTGATTAATAAAATATTTTTTTGCAGTGAGAAGAAAGATTTAACTTCTTGTTTACCTGTGATCAACAAACGGAGATATCATTACTTGAGAGCAGCAAATCAAATCTTGACTGTAGTTATGAATAATAAATCTACCATAATCGAAAAACGGGCTTCAGCGACAACCACTTGACTGTTGTGTTCTCTTACCTCTCAAACTTCTCAATGAGCGAGAGGACACAAGTGGGGGAGGAGCTTCCCTCTGCTCTGGGTAAAGTGGCGCGTGATTGGCGAGGGTCAGCGGGGAGTGGGCGGCAGGGCGGGGGAGGGAGGGGCTTGTCTGGGGGGCGTGGCCGTCGAGCGCCCTGCTGCTGTAGATGAGGGGGTTTCGGGGGCACTGAACGAGACAAAATCAATACAGAAATCAATACAGTGAGACTGTACGATCACATGACTGCACCACAGAAAGACACAGATATTAAATTAGAACAACCGGGTAGAATAACAAGTACTTTTATTAGATTGCATTACAATTGTATATCATATCATAAATTAATCATGAGGTCATACAGTAAACATAAAATTAGTCATCCCAATTAAGTATATTTATATATGCACAAAACATATAACTACCCTTCAAAAAAAAAATTTAATTAATACTTTTATTAATTTATTACCACATTTATTAATTTACTAGTGACCGTAAAGACTCATATTATTACAAAAAATCTATTTTAAATAATTGCTGTTCTTTTGAACATTATATTCATCAAAGAATCCCCCAAAAAATGATCAGTTTCCACAAAAATATTAAGCAGCACAAAGTAATCAGAAATGTTTCTTGAGTATCAAATCAGCATATTAGAATGATTTCTGAAGTATCATGTGACACTGAAGCCTGGAGTAATGATGCTAAAAATTCAGCTTTACATCACAGGAATAATATTTCAGTGTTTTATTGTGTCTTTCTTTGGTCAAATAAATGCAGCCTTGTTGAGCATAAGAGACTTCTTTCAAAAATATAAAAAAATCGACCCGACCCTTAACTTTTGAAAGGTAGTGTATCTCTCAAATCTCATTTGCAAATGTGCCAATGTGCCTCTTTACTTCTGTACTTCACATAAATTTATTGTATGGCTTCAAAAGACTTGATATATAGCATATGATAAAAGTTGCCATTTTGTCCTTTTTAGAGGCCCTTGTTCACTGTATGTTCGAACTGGTTTTCCATGCTGGGATTAGCATGGGAAATGGGAGTGCTGGTGGACCAGCTACACCAGTTCATTTTGAGCTCCACCAGCTAGACCAGCACTACACCAGCTCTAACCAGCATAAACCCGCCTGTACCAACATGGATTTCATGCTGGTTTATTCAAGAGGGTGAGTAAATTAGGTAACGCTTTATTTTACAGTGTCCTTGTTACATGTACTTACCATAGTAACAACAGTAAATTATGCACAATTACATGCAACAAACCCTCAACCAAATTCTAATCCTGCCCTAACCCTATAGTAAGTACATGTCGTTAATATCACTCAGTGCTTAAATGTATAATTACACTGCAACAAAGACACCTTAAAATAAAGTGTAACCGTAAATTATGCCAGAATTTTTATTTTTGGGCGAACTATCCCTTTAAATGTACAGAACATACCTTGAGGCTTTGGCCCAGGTAAAGGTGGGCGTGTCTTAGGGGGTGGAGGCGGGACATCCTGAGGTCCGTTCTCAGTTGTGCCATTGCAGTGCTGTGGTTCCAGGGGTCCAGGGTCAGAGCAGAGGTGCTGCGGGGTCTCGTGGGCTCCAAGGCAGGGGCCTGGCTCAAGGGACAGACTCTTGGTTAGGAGCCGCGGACTGGATGTGGACAGGCCTGACAGAAAGAGAGAGTGCAGACTTGCTTTGATTCAGAGAATCTGAATAAAGGGAATAAACCAAGCCTAATGTTCTTAATCAATTACAACCAATAACTGAAGTTAATGTCTTGTTATTGGTTTCATTTGAGTAGATTTTGGCCAAAATTAGGCTTTTTTTTGCAACTCTGAGTTAAAATACACCACTCTCTCTCTTTCATAGCCAGAGCTTTGTAATATAAAAGCAGTGTTTGTAGACAATACAATGAGTTCCGATCAGGGTTGAAAATGTGAATAAATGAAATGAAACAACAGTTACTTGTAAGTGACATGAGTAATTCAAATTCAAGACCAAAATAGCATATCTGTCCCGGTTCATACATCTCCTAACAACATTTAACATCCAAATATTTTCTAGGATGATTTTCTAGTTTTTTCCCCCCAGAACAACATTTGAAAGAGTCAGCAAAATGATGAGGAAATTATACAAAATTATAATGTATTTATGATCAGTTTACCAGAGAGACGGACTGTTTCATATTATATGCCATAATGACTTGTATTGTTTATCACTAATATGCAGAAAATACAGATTCAGTCACGTTCAAAAGTCTGGGGTCGGTACGTTTTGTAATATGCGATTTTGCTGAAAACAGTTGTGCTGCTTAATATTTTCAGGATTCTTAGATGAATAGAAAGTTCAGAATAATAGCATTTATTAACACTGTTAATGTCTTTAATGTCACTTTTGATTAATAAAAGTATTAATCTCTTTTCAAAAAAAATAAATAAAATTAACTGACCCCAAACCTTTGAATTGTAGTGTAAATAACCCAATTTTAATCAGGACAAAAATATTAGTTTTTAATAAAAATAAATAAATAAATGTTTCATTAATTTTTCAATAATGCAAAAAGTTCAATACAAGGCTAGTAGATCCATTCAAAAAGTTGATTTAAAAACTAACTGGTTAGTGGGTACCCTCATGTCTTAGGCTCATCATTACTAGCATGATCATCTCAGACAGCAAACACTTAGAGAACCAACAGGAGAGAAGAAAACAAGACAGGCAAATTCAATTCAGCCTAATTTAATGGAGCCGGCTGGGTGTAATGGATTACAGTTGGGCTGAGTGATGTGTCTGAATGCCAGAAAGCATAAATGTACAACAAGTTTTCACACAAATCACCTCTGGGTCAATAAAGTCCAGATCCTGAGATAAGTCCAAGTAAATACTCCACATCAATCTTGGGCTTAAATTACTCACATGTTTGTGCTGACAATGTAAACATGACATCAAACTGTGTAAAAAGACTTCTGGGTTAGCAGTTGAGCGGTCTGCGCCCTTGTTGTGCCATCGTGTGTTAAGTAGGTCAGTGTGTTAAAGTGCCAGTCTCGACTGTGTATATTTGCCTGTTCAGCTCAATCAGTGTAACACATTTTGAGATGGATCTAGTGACATAACAAAATTCAGAGCTTAAACACGCAACAAACGAGGCACACGAAAATGCGATTTGAGCATGGGCTTTGATATTAAAATGATCAAAAGCGGAGTTTGATATTAAAATGAGCGTGGACAGGAAATAAATTGAGTCGGAATTTCTTAAAGTTGCACGGACGGGTCAGATGTTGGGCAGACCCGCTGTTTAGATGACGTTGCCATTTTAAAAAAAGCCCGTCTGTCCCCCTACAAAGAGCTAATTGCTTCCATATGGTGACACTCATACCAGCTAGTGCAGGCAGGGGGCTGAAATGACTTCCACATGCTCCAGCAAAATTACTTAAAGGTGAAGAAAGTCTAGCGAAGGAGAAACCAGAGTTATCCTAGCCGCAGTTTTGGATTTGCAGCGCATGTTGTTTTTCCCATGTGCTCTGAAACGGTCCTGTATGGGAAAGGGATGTGTGCTGTGACCTACAAGCCCATTTGAGTCGGGACGGATTAAATATGTATCAAAAGAACAGGCCCATCCAAAACACGTCAACTTGAAGGGCAGATAAACATGATATCTGCCTTTGAATTTTTTTTTTTTTTTTTAGTAATTGTCTTCTTTTGTTGCAAATAGCAGAACTATACTATGGTTGCTAAAGTGCTCTTTTAAGTAGGCATATAATTGAGTGATATTGTAGATTTTATTAATATTTATGAATATTTTCAATTAGTTCTGATTTTGTGTTTTGGTCATTATTTTGTTATTTTAGTACAAAAGACTAGATATACAAAGACAGTGCACTCATATTACTATGAATGGGAGAAATTGCAACGCACAATATGGCGAATAAGTCTTCTAAATAAAAGAGCCAATCACCAATTGATAAGGTAATTTTGTCACTAAAGCTGCCTCTAGTGTTCTGAGATGCGCGCTTATGATCAAACGTGTACATTGGCTGGTCCAGCCTGAAAAATGCAGTTTTTTGTTATGATTTGAGCATTTAAAAGACAGTTGTTGTCAGATTTCATTGGCGATTTCAAATATGAAATGTAATTGTGATCTTGGTGAATATCTTTGGACAATTTGATGTTTCCCCATTCAAAGAGATGAGAGCTGCACTCGTATGACTAGAATAGCTGTCCGAGAAGCGATTTAAAGATGGCCACTGAGTGAAATGATTTGCCTTATGTCTGCTACAGACTGTGCAATTTCGGCAATCCAATAAGATCTTTGCAAATAACACTGTATAACATGGATCTAATAAACTTATTAAACTTAACTTACGATGATGACACTCATTGAATCATAGGCCACGACACAAGTTAGTATAGATTAATAAAACATCATCAGCATGCGCTAGTGGTAAACAATAGATCAAGATGAATCGCACTAGCCAATTGTGGTTTTTATGTGCACTGAAAAAAAGAGGAGGAAGCGAAAGAGGAGAATATGGATTATGGTTATGATCATGGCTAGGGAAAAGAGGCTAACTTGGCATGCCAATTTTGCAAATGGTATCTGCTTGGTTACAAACATTCTTCCAAATATCTTCCTTTGTGTTCAGCAGAACAAAGAAATTTATACAGGTTTGGAACAACTTGAGGATGAGAACATTTTTGGGGTGAACCATCCCTTTAGTTTTATGAGTTTGTCAAATGTATAACCCTTTGATCAATAGTAACGCCACGATAAATAATAGTGCTTCCTCAGTCATTCAGTCAATCTTAAATTTCTATTCAAAAAGAATCTAAATATTTTTCATAAGGTCTTTTTCCATTGCAGACAGAGAGAGAGAGAAATATTTCCATTTAATGGCACAAAGCCTGAAGTCAATCAAGCCACAATGTCACTGAGACATCTAAACAGAAAAATTCCTCCTGTACAGCCAAACGCATGAGTTTTAATGATTACTAGCAATGCATGCTCATACTACAAATTGAATGTCATCAAAAATAAAGCACTGCTGAAATACGCTTCATACAAGCATCTTCTCTTTAGAGAAGTTTACTTCTGACTGACTGATATTTTCATGCTCCATTTCTCCTGAAGGCATAAAGTGCAGACATGGGGCTTTTAGAGCCATGAGGATAAAGGAGAGACAGACACACTACTGGGGTAAAATATGCTGTTCTGCTCTTCTATTCAGAGACTTGAGATTAATCCATGAAGTGCTTCGGCTGCAGTTTATTAAAGCAATAATTCACCTCCATTTTTGTCTTCACCCTCATGTTATTCCTAATCTATATGAAAAAACAAATGTTAAGATGTTTAGGACATTTATGCCACTTTTTAGTCTTTTTTTTGGAGCTTTTTGACTGGCCCTGGTCACAAAATGCTTTCATTGTCGCAGCTCAGATCTTCTTCAAAAATATAGTATTTTGTTTTGTACAAAATAAACTAAGAGTGGGAGAAAAAAAAAACCGATTATCACGATTCTGTCTTCAACGATTCCGATTCAATTTTGATTATTGCTTGAAATGTGTTTCTTTATAATTTTATATTTGCTTGTAGTGTAGTTTTGATGCTATATTGAAAAGCAGTTATAATTATGTAATAAAAAAATGCATAAATAAATGTGATATTCAAAGAAGGGTTATTATTGTTAACTAAAACTATTACTAAAACTATTATCTGTTAATTTAAATAAAGCTGAAATAAAATAAAATATAAATATTAGTTTATATAGTTTATACTAAATAAAAATTTGAAATATTGCCTTGGCAATAGGCCTGTCGCGATAGTCGATAAGTCGATTAATCGCACGATAAAAAAAAAACGAGCTCGATAATTTTTCCGGCCGCGATAATTCCATTTGCATGCTTGTTTGTTTTCCTCGTCTCTCTCTCTCTACCAAAGAGACTGGATGACCACTCTCGCTCGGTTCTTTAGCGTATAGGAGGAGTGAACCCTCTTGTTGTCAGTTGCATGGTCTTTGTGTGAGAAGGCGGCGCCGCGGCGCTCAGTCACATGGTCTTTGTATGGGAAAGCGCCGGCGGGAGTGTTTGCGGCTACTGCCGGGAGAGAGAGAAGACGCTAGTTGTGAGTTGCGACAGCGAGCCCGATCACATGAAAATGCGTATCTATACCACGAATGTTATTTCTCGTGCCATTTATACGCCAAAAATAGTTTTTGCGTGCATATGATACGCTCTTTATGGCGTGTAATACGCACGCACTCCTCACCCCTAATCCTAACCAAGTATTTTCAGTGCGTAGCATACACGCAATAAAGTGCGTCTCCGTCTTCCCGACAGTACACAATCACTTGACAAAGTAACAGGAGGACAAAGTAACAGGAGTAACAGTGCAAAATTGTGCGATATGGCTTGTTGAGGCTTTTTTTTATTTGTTTACAAAGGTCCTAACTGTCAGTTTTGCCTGTTATGGAATGTATCACTATTTAATAATGTCTAAAGCCTAATGTTTAATATTTTTTGAAGTGCAATTTTGTTTCATTTTATTTATTAACAGACATTTATTTTGTTAACAGACACTAAGAGTCCATTGCTTTCATTGTTTTTGGTTGTTTTGTTCATTTTTTGGGATATTTAAAATGTTTTCCGTTTTCAATGTTTAATATTCTTTAGAAATAAAAGTTTATAGATCGTTGAAAAGGTGTACCTGCATTATTATGCCATTATAATTATATGAAATGAAAATGGTCTCAGAACGACAATATTATCGTTTATCGCGATAATTTCTTGGACAATTTATCGTCCAGCAAAATTTGTTATCGTGACAGGCCTACTTGGCAATAAACTAAAATAAGTTTTTAAGTAGAAGAACTATTATTAAATGGAAATAAATAAAAACTAAAACTGAAATAAATTAAACATAAATAGCAATATTTAAAAAAAATGACAAAATATTAAACTATAATTAACAAATTAAATTAATTTAATCAAATTAATAAAACTAAAATATCATTGACAGTCGATTAACTCAATCAATCAATAAATGAATAAGAAAAAAATGTAGATCAACAATCATTTTGGAATCGGATCAGATCGGGAGGTGCCTCTAAAAGGCATACATCTTTTGAAACGATATTAGGGTGAATAAATGATGACAGAATTTCCCTTTTTTGGTGAACTATCCCTTTAAGAACCTCAAATGGGAAGCACCTGTGATGGAGGTCTGTAAGCATAATCTGAATTACCCATGATTCAATAAAACATCAGCCTCACCAGCCTCCCTAACACCACCACTTTGAAGACATTCAGAGCCAGATTGAGCCTATTGACTGCAGCCGTTTGCATTTCAATAACAACCGACTTGAAAGATTTCCAATCAAAAATCAAAGTCCCCAGTAAATCTATACAACTGTTTAGCAATATGTTAATGAGCAGTTAATTAGTTAAGATCACACCTGAAAGAAAGTGCCAACATGGCTAAAACCAAAGGGAAACGTTCTAGGGTCAAACTTTGAGCGTGAAATCAGGAAACGGAGAGCAAACATGATGAACCCTGCACCTGCACTGTAAGGAAGTGGCTGTTGCAGATATTCACACATTAGGACCAAGGTCAAATTCTTCTCCTAAACGGTGGCAAGAGGCCTGTAAAATACGAGCTCTGGTACGCTGGAGGTATTGCTGTCTAGGCACTGAGGCACAGCGGACTCACATTTGACAACCTCTGCAGAAATCTCCACCCCGTGGGTCTGATCTCGGGATGGCAGATACACCTTCACAATTCAGATTGATGTGTACACTACACAAAACACAGAAACACTCTTATTTGAATGATGATACACTTTTCAGCTTGTCAGACACATATTCACTGGCTTTTCACTCAGCGTGAAGTCAGGAGAGTGTATTCAAACCATGTGGCTTCCTTCTCAGTTCGATCTTTTATTTGTATTTTAATTTTATTTTTTCCATACTTTTATTCATAAAGGATGCTTTACATTAAAGACAGTAGGCTAAAGACTTTGATGTTGTTATAAAACATATGTATTTCTATAAACGCTGTCTATTCATTAACGAATCATGAAAAAAAAATGTATCAGGGTTTCCACAAATATATTAAGCAGCACAACTGTTTTCAACAATGATAATAATAAGAAATGTTTTTTGAGCAGTAAATCTGCATATTAGAATGATTTCTGAAAGATCATGTGAAGACTTGAGTAATGATGCCGAAAATTCAGCTTTGCATCACATAATAACATATACACAATATTACTGTTTTTACTGCATTTTTGCAAAAGAGACTTCTTTCAAAAACATTTAAAAATCTTACCGGCCCCAAACTTTTGAAAGGTATGAATGATAATAACATCACAAATACTGTGTGGAATAGTCAAATTCATCTATTCATCTTTCAGTATTTAAAGGTATAGCGGAGGATTTTTTACTTCCGGGTGGATCACCTATACTATTGGTCCTCCTAATTGTCAATCATTCTGGTGAATCAATCAAACTTTTCAAAAAGTGGAGAGGGCGGGTCTTATCTAAAATTCTGAAAGATCCTCCGCTATACCTTTAATGACTTTTTTAATGACTATACCTTTTTTCTGAGGAAGATCTCTTACTTAACGATTGGAGAATATTTTACAAGAAAATACTATTTCAGTCTTTCTACTTCGTAACTATTTGTGAAATTTACTAGCAATTTCTGAGTGAAAATTGTTCAAAGTAGGCAGCAATCATGTGGCCTATACCTTGCAAAACACTTAGCATCAGACAAAGCCTTAAAATGCTGCCTATGTTTTGGAACAAAGATAAAATAGGATGCTTGTGGTTAGAGATGTGCGGGTCTGTTGGGAGATGTCTATAGATTAGGGCTTCCTCGTGTTACAATAACATGACCAGTCAGAATCCCTGTGCCTGTCAGTCAACTCAGGATCAATAAGACATTTAGAACCACATCACTTTGCTGATTCATCTGTCTTATGTGACTTTCCATGAATATTTTATGAACTCCGATATGGAATGGGAACGGGCTCCTCCAAGATTTTATACCTGTACATCTCGACATGCAGGGAATAGAAAGCGTAACAGCAAACATCAGGCAGCCATGGCTACAAAAAACAGCAGTGAAAACAAACTTTCTCTTTGATAATATCTATTCCACCATGAGCCGAGGGATGTGTTGAAACAGACTATTTTTATCGTGATCAGGAGCTTGTGCACTGACAGGACAGTCAACACGCCGTCGCTATACACAAGCGGAGCCTCAGC
This sequence comes from Scardinius erythrophthalmus, assembly GCF_964197995.2. NCBI lineage: Eukaryota > Metazoa > Chordata > Actinopteri > Cypriniformes > Leuciscidae > Scardinius > Scardinius erythrophthalmus. Next base: position 4,934,812 of record NC_138240.1, on the reverse strand, counting down.
AAAGACTTGCTCTCATCTAAACACAGCTAAAACGCAAGCACAGATGACACTGAATAACAATGCACAGCCTGTGAAGTGGAAAAACCAGTCTATTACAGGACCCGAAAGGCTTTCCAAAAATCTGCAGGGAAACATTACTGGAATCTTTGGAAGGTTTAAGAAAAATACTGCAGTCAGAACTACAGAGGGTCAATCATGTACCAGGTGTCGACTTCTTCTGTTAATGGGTCAGACATCAGCAAAACACCACTGCACACATCCGTCTGTCATTCTCCTACCAGTTTGGAATAATTAAGCTTTTTTTTAAAATGTTTTAGAAGCAAAGTGAAGTCTATTCTGCTCACCAAGGCTGCATTTAATTGATCAGTTTTCCTGCGAGGACTTCAGACGATACAAACTCTGAATCAACATCTACAATCTTCTATATGTCATAATCATTTGTTAACAAACAAGTATTCATTACTTCAATGAGCTCATTCTTTCTGCCTTACATTATTACACTGTTTAAATTAATAAAATGTTTAGCTAACTGTGATTTTTATACATTTCTGAAATGCATAACGTAGACAGTTACCTCTGATAACAGATTACTCTAAATTGTAATGTTGACTCATGCACTTTCTGTAAAGCTGCTTTAAAACGATGTGTATTGTGAAAAGCGCTATACAAATAAATGTGAATGGAATTGAATCAAAATACAGAAAAAACTGTAATATTGTTAAAGCATCATTACTCCAGTCTTCAGTGTCACATGATCCTTCAGAAATCATTCTAATATGCTGATTTGATGCTCAAGATACATTTCTTATTATTAGCAATATTAAAGGGCCCACTGAAGTGCCTTGAAACGCGCAATAGGGCGGGACATAACGAACACTCCTCCCCTTTTTAAGAATAGCCAATAGCGTTTAGTTTATTTTACAGTTTGGCCAGAGCCGTTGAGCTCGGTAAAGCTGCCGTTTCCTCCTAATTGCGAACAGTTTCTCCTCCTAAACTCCTCCATATCGCTTTAAAATATAGCATACTGAATTCAAATGGGTCTGATACGTTTTCTGGTCTGCGCCGACTCGCGCACATGATCCGCTCTGTGCTATCACGCCCCTGGACTGGAGCTGCGGCGGTTCATGTGACACTAATAAAACCAGACTTCATTCGCCCCAATTGGAAAACATATTTACACTGTCTGAATCGTTCCCTATGCCATCTATGTTGCACTATATGCCATTCACAATCACCATATAGGAAAAAGTAAATGTGTGAACAAGTGACCGATTTCAGCCGCAGCTTCTTTATAATAGGGGCCCAAGTTTCGGATTCTAGAGAGCATTTGATTAGACAGAAAATCTAATGATTTGATGAAGCTGAAGTGCAGAGTGATGTAATCAAAAGCATTGATCCATATTGGCGGAAGTGAGAGACTGTAAGTTTTGAATGCTTACTAAATACAAATTTTGTCATTGCTTTGAAGCACACTAGCTTATAGATAACAGTAAGGCTAACATATTCATACTAACAGCCAATTTTGATTTCATGGGGACTTTAAAAACAGTTGTGCACCAAGTCGGCATATTTTACTGTATTTTTGATCAAATAAATGCAGCATTGCAGAGCATAAGAGACTTCTTTCAAAAATGTTTTGAAAAATCTTAACTATTCCAAACTTTTCTATATAAATCTAAACAAATCCACACATAATTCAATGCATTGCATGAAACTAAAGCATAAGCAATTCCATGAAAGTTAACAGTGTTTTAGGGGAATGCTTGTGCCGAAGAAAGTTGGATGAATGGATTTTCAGAAGAGTAGTTCATTCATTTCCGAAATGCAGCAGACTAAAGGAACGCATTGCTGAAATGGATCCTGTAGTCAGGCACACCCACTCTGTGGAAAGCTGACAACAGGCATTGTTTTGATGTATCATACAGTCCATAAAAAAAACAGACTGTCAGCTCATCAGACACGGTATGAAGAAACAGACATTGCATTTCACATAACCAAACCCTGACAAAAACATGGAAACACCTACAGCTCACATTCCCTAATGATGACAGGTGTATGCTGTCTTTGCATCATCAAATAACCTTCAAAAAGCATGCATACTGCAAACGCAGGGGTCGGCGACAGCAGTAGTAGACCCCTGTAGACTCACACACACACACGTCTACATGTCAGGCTGCGCTGCATGTCTCCCTGCATCCGTGTGCAGCAGGCAGTGATGCACCAGCCTGAAAAATGTATGTGAAGCGCCAGCAGCACGGCACAGACAATTCAAAATGTGCATGTTGGTGTGATTTATCAAGTGCATTGATGTGCATATCTATCACAGGTGTATGTCATTAATTTGACCCTCTTGCATGTAAAAGCCCATCCCCCTCCACCAAAAGAAAAAAAAATCTGAATAAAAGGCATTCGAATTTCATCCAAACCTAAAATACACATCTTATGACAATGCATGCTAAAAATAATCCAATGTCAATGCAAATTATTAATGAAAAGACAGCAGATGGTGAATACACCCACTTTACATACTGACACACTGAACTATTGAACATGCATGTATGATATTCCGGCCATGATGGTGTAGGCTAGTATATGATGTTGCATGAGCAAACATACAACATTGCATAACAATTAGTACGATTCCGTTCATAAAACCAGCATTACGCCAAATATGGCGAAATAGAATATGAGAAGCAAAAACGGTTCTTACCCCGAAGCACACTGGTTTTATCCATGTACATCGCGCAGCAAAATACGAAACCAGTCATTAAAATACAGAACGGGGAGACACAATCCCCCCCAATCACTCAAGGACGAAATAAAAATCAAATCAACAGGATTAACGCGATATAAAACGCAATTCCGGTTGCTCCTCCAGTCCACCGGCGAACGATCTAAGGCGCGAGGAGGATCTGCGCTCTCACGCGCATCTCCAGCGCCTCAAAACCAACGCGCGATTACTACACAAACCCACCGCAAAACACAAGTCAGTGACGCCAAAACGACACTAAAACGAATATTTGAGAGGTTTTTGCAGCGGTGGCCATGATGACACCGAAAATGCGGATATAATAAGGAAATAAAATGCACCCTCGCGCCCCCCACCCCTCGCTGACTGGCCTGACACACACACAGCAGCAGCAGGACCGTGTCCCTCCTCCCCTCACCATCATCTTTACCATCCTCAGCTCTGTTTCCTTGACAACAGTTTAGAGGGTTTAATTTGGACTGTATATATTGTGATACAGCTAATATTATCATGCAAAGCAAAAATTTTGCAATTATTGTGTCAGTATTTGCTGTTCTAAATTCTACATACTGGAGACTACACAAAAAAGTGCCTTGGCAATACTATATGGTATTTGACATACACCATGTTTTATTACATCTGCATCATGTTTATTTGTTTGACAAATTATTTTACCCAAGGCAACTTACAGCTCATTCAAGGAACATATTTTAATAAATATTAGGATGCATAATGTATAAGAAATACATTCATGTGCATTTGCTGGGAATCAACTAATGACCTTGGCATTGTTAGTCTATGTTAAACACTATGGCAATACAGTGATGATATCAGATAATAATACTATGGTACTTTGATATGCACCACAGCAGGCCTACTAAAATGAATGTTCTCCAAGGTATTTCTAAGAAAAATATAGTAGTACCATGGTATGTCAAACAAAAAAATTATAATAAAAAAATTAAAAGAAATAATAATAAAAAAAAATGGAAGTACTGTTACTTTTGTGTAAGTGCATCCTTTACCAGTTGAGCTGCACACTTACAAATAAATAAAAGTACCAAAATACAAAAGCTCCAATCACAAAAACTTGAATAAATATAAAACATTTATTCAACAAAAATAAAAATTTTATATCAAAATCAAAATATCTAAAATAATATGATTAAAAAAACTTCTGCAACTGTAACACTCAACATTAGAAGTATCAGTAGTATATATATATATATACATATACATAACATACACATACACATAATTGGTTATATCTTATATATCTACATCTAGGTTGATGTGATTAATTGAACTGATGCATTTGAAGTGTAAGGTTTGGACAGATCAAGGGCCTGTGACTCATGGAATAACCCTCTTATAATTAAACCGCATGCGTGGCAGTGTGTAATTAGGTTCTCTTAAAAATAGCCATCACCAATGATCACGCACATGACCCTGTCTGTCATCATCTACATTTACTGAGTTTAACCAGAGACTGTATGAGGGGGAGGAGACAAGCCACTCGTAGGAAAATGAAGAAAAGAAACCATAACACTTAAAGGGTCAGTTCACTCAAAAATGAGATTTCTGTCAGTAATTCCTCACCCTCATGTTGTTCCAACCCCGTAAGACTTTCGTTCATCTTCAGAACACAAATGAAGATATTTTTGATGAAATCTGAGAGCTGTCTCACTCCTTCATAGGCTGCTAGGTAATTTCATTCTGCCGGCACAGAAAAGTTGGTAAAGACATCGTTAAAATAGTCCAAGTGACTACAGTGGCTCAACCTTAAGTTTATCAAGCGACGAGAATACCTTTTGTGCGCAAAAACAAACAATAATAACGACTTTATTCAACTCTTCATTTTCTTCCGTGTGTGGGCCTCTGAGTGAGTTCACTAAGAAGATAACGGCTTATAATTAAAAGCCACTTTTGCATTGTCTTATGCTTAGGTTCATTGTCCTGTTGAAAGGTGAACCTTCAGCCCAGTCTGAGGTTCTGAATGACCTGGACTAGGTTTTCATTAAGGCTATCTCTATATTTTGCTGCATTGAGCTTGCCTTCTACCCTGACGAGTCCACCAGACCTGCATGATGCTGCTACTGTTGGGGTGATATTGAGCAAGTGTGAGCAGTGCCTCGTTTCCTCCATACATGATGTTTAGAACTGAGGTTCATCAGACCAGAGAATGCTGTTTCTCACAGTCTGAGAAACACCTTTAGGTGCTTTTTTGCAAATTCCAAGTGGGTTTTCGTGTGTCTTCACTCTTCACTGAGAAGAGGCTTGAGTCTGCCATATAACCCAGTTTTTCAAATCTTCATATATGATCATGGAGCTCAACCAGAGTGATCATCAGCTTTCTTGGTCACACCACTAACCAAGGTTCTTCTCCATTGATTGCTCTTGGAAGTTCTTGGAAGAGTCCTGGTTGTTCCATAACTTCTTCCATAAAGGATTAATAAGGATTCATGCTTCTGTTCTGAACCTTCAATGAAGCAGACTCTTTTGGTAGTCTTCCCCAGATCTATCTGGACACAATCCTGTCTCTGAGCTGTACAGGCCTCATGGCTTGGTTTTTATTGAGAGGTGTGTGCCTTTCCAAATCATACGCATTCAACTGAATTTGCACAGGTTAACTTCATTCAAAGTGTAGTAACATCTTCAAGCGAAATTGGAATGCTCAAATTTCAAGTGTCCCAGAAAAGGGTATGAATACTAATGCAAAGTAATAATTCCATTTTTTTTTATTTTTATTTTTTTTATCAATTTACAAAGTTATCACAAATCTGTTTTTTGTTTTTTTTTTTGCTTTGTAATTATGGTGGATGTAGTGTAGATTGATTTAAAAAAAAAAAGTAATTTAAAGCAGTTTAGCGTAAGTATGCAACATAAAATGTGGGAAAAAACGAAGGGGTGTGAATACTTTTGCAAGGCACTATATGCAAATGCAAAGCCTAATAGAAGTTATTAATTATGTCTAAAAATACTCTTATAAGCAACTAGGGAACACACAGGCTGATATATAGGCATCTAGTGGCTACACAATGGTATTACACATGATTTTCTTATATCTTTGCAATATTAAACTCTATTAATTGAAAATAAAATGAAGGGTATTTTTTATAATATTTGTATTATTTAAATAGACATAAATGTTGCATAATTTAGTGGTGAATATTGTCTAGTAAAAAAAATGTTACTCTCATTGTCTTCGGACTGTTTTGACTGTAAAGGTCACACTTAAAAAATGTATGCATTTCATTGCATTAGATACAAAAAAAAAAAATTAAATATGGTAGTATAGCTGAATATACAATAAAAATGGATAAATAAATACAAATAAAAAATCCCAAAAAATCAAAGTACATGAGTACTCAAGTTGTGGGTTTCTGAAATCTTGGACAGTGGACCTCCAGTATTGTAAAGCACAAAGACTTAGCAAATGCTTCTGGTGTCGACATAAACCACTGCAAAATTATCCATCCAGATGGGTTTCAAGCCGGATTAACATTAAATTCAGGACATGGAGTAGAGGCTGAGAACACAATAATAAATCCTGACACAGAATATAAAAGTGTGTCACAACAAATTCTCTGTCATCAGGTAAAGAAACTAGTCGGCTGATCTCTGAGGTCACACAATTTACACACAACTTCCCTCCAGACAAGACACTTCACGCTATAGCGTGCATCTAGGCTGATTTGTAATGGCAGTATTTCCCCGTTGTCAAAGGTCTGAATAATCCTCTCGCACAGAGAATGACTTGCGATTACGTGGCACGGGGTTTGCCCTTTCTCTCTCTCTCTCTCTGTTTCATTTTCCTCACCCCTGCTGGGTCCACAGTGCTGTTGCTCTCTGAGACCATGGCACAGGTTGTAGGCTTTAAATGGAGAGATTTACCCCACTGATTTCCCTAGAGAGAAGGCCATCTGCCTACTGTCACCCGGCCCATTATTATGACTTCTACACAGTGCGCATGCTCACTGACAGCATCACAAGTCTAAATGCCACAGGCCAATGACTCACGTGCACTGGAAAACAGCATTCATATTTAGAAGCTTATTAAAAGCATGCACTGCTTTCCAGGTGTATCATATCGTATTTGAAAGGTAATCATCTGCAGAAAAATATAAAACAATGTATACTTCCTAGAAAAATTAATAAAAAAATAAAAAAAAGAATAATAATGTGAGTGGCTAAAAAAAATTAAAAAAAATTATAATAAAAAATAAATAAATAAAAATAATAAATAAAATTGAAAATATAAATAAATGATCAATACATCCATACATACATAATGAAAGACATCTAAAAACATAAAAATAAAATGTAAGTAAATAGATATTAACAGCACACCAATTAAAGTGCATGATTTGAGGTATGATTCATGTATGTAGCAGAAACGCAGGCAATGTTTAATACTTTAATACTCAGCTGTTTGTCTAAATCTCTAATCTTACACATGAGCAATAATAATAATAATAGTGATGCTTGCCTTAGAAAACAGCACTAATAATAGCGCAATAGCACTGCAAGTATGAGTGAGTCATTTATAAATTCCCAGTGTTAAATTATTAAAATCATCTCTAGAGGTGTATTCGTCCTCTTGTGTTTATCTCAAGGCAATAATACATCGACAACAGGATGAACATAAGAGACTAGCAGGACAGTTCACTGTTTTTTTGTTAGTAACAGGAGGGATGAGCTAAGGGTTAATGGGGTTGACCTTCACTCCCTGCATTCATTGCACTATTATTGGCCTCTAGACAAATACACACATCACCTTAGTGTAATTAACACACATGGAGCTTGTTCAGAATGAATTTTAAGTATACTACACTTCACTATAAATAAATTATATATATATATATAAAATTAATAGTTCAAGGATGCATCAAATTGATGAAAGATGACATTACAGGCATTTTTTGAAATTACTATTTCTTAGAAATATTTGTGATATTTACTAATCATTTCTAAATGAAAATTGATGTGCAAACCCATTTTTCAGTGTACAAAAGATTTCTATTTCAAATAAATTCTGTTCTTTTTAACTTTCTATTCATCAAAGAAACCTGAAAAAAATTATTAAGCAGCACAACGGTTTTTCAACATGAATGATAATAATACGAATATTAGTATAATTTCTGAAGGATCATTAGACACTGAAGACTAGAGTAATGATGCTGGACATTCAGCTTTTTATCGCAGGAATAAATTACACTTTAAGTGTATAGAAAACATTCTACTATATAGCAAAAGTATTGAACAATATTACTACTTTTACAGTATTTTTGATCAAATAAATGCAGCGTTGGTGAGCATAAGAGACTTCTTTCAAAAACATTAAAATCTTACCACCTTCAAACTTTTGAACACTAGTGTAAACAACACTGTCTCATGAATTTGAATGTTTAATCTGAGAAAAAACAATTATTTCTCATTTTGAATCCAATTTTCTGTACAAATAATGTCTAAATAATGTTTCCGGTTCAAGAATCACACTGGAAATGGAAGACCAAATGAAGGGCAATACAAATATAGAAGGCCATTCAGATATTCCATGCATGCACACCAAACATTTGCACAGCTGCATACTGCACAAATAGTAAGAGTAGTGTACAACATGCTATTCTGAACACAGGCATAGTGAAGGACAAGTGGATCAGTGGATTACGGTGGGCTGTTGTTGTACTGGAGGGTCTTGTGTCTGTAATGGAGCTGGTGTGAGCGCCGTAATGTAAGGCCGAATGAGGCCTTGAGAGTCTCAGCTGTTTGCTTGCTGACATGTCGAACTCACTCCCAGAGGGCTGGATTGGTTACGCCCCCTTTAGCAGATGTCTAACAACACTCTCAGATAGAGGGGGCTGGTCGTCTGCTCACTGGTGAGAACGCATGATCCTAAAAACATGATTAATAATATCCGGTCCGTTTCAAAACAAGCCTCAGCTGACTTTCAAGTGACTGTACATAATGAGCAGTTAGCATTTACACAGCAACTCAGTAGCATCCTACTAACCAGAATTATGTGAACAATGTATGTAAACCTGGGTTAAATAAGCAGAATCCTGATAAACTTCAAAAGGACAGGGAAGGTTTTATCAGTTTTCCTTCAAAAGCGGTTTCTGTTGTAAACGGCTTAAGATAACGCTACACCTCTGCGATCTACGGTCTTCCCTAAACCAAACCTGCTCAAAGCATCTCTCTCAGGGATTGAACCGGGTTGCAGATACTCAAGGAAAACCTTCAGAATGGTGCATGAGGAGTAAAAGATTTATGATGCCATTGATTTTTACTGCGAGTAGCTTCCCTTATCTCTTGCAAAGAAAATCCATCTTGCTTCGGTTACAAGCGTTCCATGCTTCTATTTCAATTCTGATACTATTGTGTGTATAGATGAGCTCTTCTCTGAGCGGTCAGGAATGCAATGCTTTGTTCAGCTCAGACGGGGCTGGAATGTGGGTTCAGTGATCTTTGACTTTGGTATTTGAGTCTGAGTCTCATAATGACAATCTTAAAGTCACGGAGCCGAGAGAGCTGAATGTATAGAGTGCATCAATTCCAGCCCAAGTCCTCATCCTTTAGAAGTGGATTTGCTTTCTCAGAGCTGAAAATGTTGACAACATGAACCAAACGTGAACTCTTCCAGGCCTCAGTTACATACAGTGTATGAGGATCAAAGATGTTGTTTGTGGGCAGCCAATGAAGACCATAGACTGGCATTATGCACATTTGTTACGAAACCTGGTTTGTGCAGGAATTAAGACTGGATTTACTGATGACTCGTTTCAGGCAGATCAGAATTGTTTTTTTCTTTTCTTTTAGGAGACAATAACTCAATTATTCGTGCACTTTGATCTTTGAAACTTTACAGACCTTTTACATTCACAAACAGTTATATTACCCACTGCATAAAAAGTAATATCCAAAACAAAGGAACATTCATAAAACGAGCACAATGACTTCCCACAGCTCAAACAGTAAAGCATGCAACGCCAAGGTCATATGTTTCATTCCCAGAGAATGCATGAGCTGATCAAATGTATGCAAGTCACTTTAGATAAAAGCATCCCCTAAATGCACACATTTCTACATTAAAGGGATAGTTCACTTTGAAATTAAATTTTGGTATGTTTTAGCTTACCTCAAGGGCATCCAAGATGTAGGTGTCTTTGTTTCCGCAGTAGTTTCAATTTTGATATTTTTAGGTCAAACCGTTCTTGTCTGTCAGTCATATAATGCAGGTCTATGGTCACTGTCTCCAAGAGCATGCACAGAGAAGTCCAAATTAAACAATTCCCCATCGTAAGTACACATTGATGGCCTAAGACACGAAACGAGCGGTTTGTGTGAGAAAACGAACAGTATTTATATCGTTTTTACCTCTTGTAAACTTTCCGGCGCTTGCGCAGACTAAGCCAGAACGCACGCACACGTCACACAGCAGGAAGTGCGCACGCCCTCAGATCACTTGGACGTGGTTGTGTATGGGTAAAAACGATATACTGTTCGTTTTCTCACACAAACCGCTCGTTTCATGTCTTAGGCCATCAATGTGTACTTACGATGGGGAATTGTTTTAATCTGGACTTCTCTGTGCATGCTCTTGGAGACAGTGACCATAGACCTGCATTATATGACTGACAGACAAGAACGGTTTGACCTAAAATTATCAAAATTGAAACTACTGCGGAAACAAAGACACCTACATCTTGGATGCCCTTGAGGTAAGCTAAAACATACCAAAATTTAATTTCAAAGTGAACTATCCCTTTAACTGCTGTGTTGAATTGAAGGAGACAATTTACATAGAAAACAGAAATTAATTTTGCTCTTATCATGTATAAGACCTATGGATCAGTGAGCACAATGAATATGATTCATCGGTCTATCATATCATATGGTTTTGTCATTAATACATCGACACCAGTGCACACGTGGACTTGGATGCGGACCATGCTGAAAAAAAAAATGCATAAAATGCTACACGTATAGGAAAATCCATGAAGTGCATGCATTTCTCTCATCCCTTCACTGCTGGAAAAAACGTGGTTAAGAGGTCACATGTTGTATTTTGTCTGCCTCTCTCATTACATTTTCTGCTGTGGAGAAGCAGAGACCGAAGACGCCCCCTCCTCCTCCCCCTCCTCTCTCCAGACACACATTCGTCTCTCTCTCTCGTGAGCCGTCTAATCAGCTTGTGATTTTGAAACCCATCTCTGTACTTATCAAGCCCTCCCCGTTTACTTGAGCAGATTAAAGCGTCCAGGATTTGAGCGAGTGGGTTAAAGCTCCCTCTCGAGCGATTAGAGCTTCCGCTCTCTTTCTCCTGAGTCCTGCCACGTTGTCCGTGGTTTCAAACAGCAGCACGGCATTCCCACACGCTGACACAGTGACACACTGTCTTCACTTTCCCTTGATTTTCCCTCATCTCATCCTCTGCCTACAGCTGCAGTAGCAGATAGCATTTTAGCTCAAGCGCACACACACACACACACACACACACACACACACACACACACTCCATATGCAGTCTTATTCATTTAAGGGTCTTTCTTCAAACATGGGCAATCACTATCTCTTAAATCACTATTTTCACTAGTTTATTTAGTCCAATAACAATGTCCAACTGTGGACATATTTGCATCAGAAGAGAATTGTGATTTTCTATAAACAATAGAAAAGCACAATTTTCTTCTGATGCAAATATGTCCACTGTTGGATATGTTATTTTCATCATTTCTTATTTTGTGTTTTACTTGACAATATTCCATGGAGTAAATTTCAAACATTTTTACTACTCCTTTGTCATGTTAAGGCTAATGTGATAAGCTTTTCGTTTACATTGGTAATCAAGTACAAAAAAAATCTATATTGTGTTTGCAGTGGAAAAACTGATTTTCACACCATTTATTTGACATTAACATACATATCTATATATATCTATATAGATATATAGTAAAATCTAAATAGCAAAACTATATAATAAGTTTGAATGTTTGGGGCATAAAGGGCACTTGAAAAACAGCAAAAATAAATGAAGACATAATTTAAAAACAAATTACAAAATGGGACGTTTAAAAGATCCATGAAAAAGTGGGACAAATATGTCCGTCCAAACTTCCTGTTTCAATAGGAAATACAATAACGTCTTTGGAAAATAGGAAATATGTCTGTGATGTGACCTTCATATAACAAAAAAACTAACAAAAAATAAAAGTAATAACAAAATAACACATTAAAAATAAAAAATAAACAAAAAAATAAAAGGAAACAAATCTAAAAAAGGCAAAGAAAAATAATCTTTACATTTATAATTGTATTTTTAATTTTTAAAAGTAATGACAAAATACTGTACAATATAATGTACAGTAATGTACAATTTAATAAAGTAAAATAATAAAATACAATACCCATGCATAAAGTGCACAAGAAAGATTCCCCTGTGTTTCCCTATTAGCCACCCTCCACCTAAGACAACTACACAGGTCCTGGTTTATTCAATTTGCCTTTGCATTTAAACAGATACGAAGCAGCCACAAGGTGCAAGTGTTTTTCACTGAATTAAGAAGGAAGGAAAGGGAAGTGGAAGGTGAGAGAACAGTAATAGCATCTCGCTCAGACTGTCACACTGTCACTTTGTTCACAGCTAGCTAACACTTGCACAGTACCTGCTAAAGACTGTTCCCTCAGTCGGCACTGCGATTCATCACATCCGCTTCAGGCTATCACATGCATTACTCACCCAGGGTTTGCATAATATAGAACGCTTATGATAACCTCAACATCACTGGGGAAATATAAAAAAAAGCGCCCTAAGGGGACTAGAGGTCATGTGGTTTAGGAGAAGCAAAGGTCAAGTGTCTTGCTCAAGGGCAAAATCTCATTCTTATGGGGTTGGGGGTTGACTAGTAAACGCACTTTAGCTTGAGCAGGATTTGGTGAAACTGACGACTCCCATGAACGACCATTGCTTTTTCTGTAACATCATGACTGTGTCCCTTTGGTTCTTCTCCGTGAGCCCCGGCCAAACCTCTGAGGTTTCTATTTATACCCGTGAGTGGTGCATGTGTGACCGAAATGCCTGTCAGTGCTCTTTGATAGCTGTATTTTCTCATCATTTAACTCTTTACGTACAACTGTGCTGTTTTTATGAACCTATGGACCTTCTGGAAGCTCAACAGCTGTGTGCAAAGCATCACCATTACAAGTGCTCATTCAAACACTAACTTTAAAGGGATAGCTCGCCCAAAAATGTAAATTCTCTCATCATTTACTTACTTTTCGTTAGCTCAATTTAAAGTCAAACTTAAAACTCATTTATTCAAAACTGCTTATCTTCCATGATTACTTTGTGCATTCAAGTCCATACTTTTTTTATTGCTGTTTTTTATTGATATTGTTATTTACTGTTATTTTCTGTTTTAATATTGTTACTGTTGCTACTTGTTGTATGGTGACCTTGAGTGGTTTGAAAGGCACCTTAAATAAAATGCATTATTATTATCATTACTCATGCCATCTCCGATGCATATGACTTTCTTTCTTCAGCTAAACACAAATTAAGATTTTTAGGAAAATAAACCATCACTGTGAGTCCATATAATGCCATTGAATGGCCATCGCTCAGCTGACACTTGAAAAATCGTGACCCCGAGTGGATGAATCAATGTCTTCTGAAGTGAAATGATAGATGTGTGTAAGAAAAAAAATCTTTTACGCCACGTGTCACTCTTATGATTGTCGCACAGATCTATCGACATCGATTCATCCACTGAGGTCGTATGGATTCCCTCCACAATCGCGGTGTGTGGTTTATCAAGCGTCAGCCGAGCAGCAGCCATTCACTTGCATTATATGGACTCAGAGATGGATTTTTGTCTTAAAAAATCTTTGTTTGAGTTCATCTGAAGAGAGTCATATACATCAGGGAAGGCATGAGGGTGAGTGAATGAGAGAATTTCAATTATTGGGTGATTTTTTTTTTTTTTTTTTACTTTTCCTACTCTGTTTGTGTTTATTTCATATCCTGCACAGCACGAAATGTGGATGCAATTATGAAACAAAAATGAAAACATGCAAAAACCAATAGAGAGACTTTTATGGGATCCTAACAAGAAAAACAGAACAGTAAAGCCTCATCAACACAGCTCCCAGTTGCTCCATTCACTCCACTGTTTATTTCCCCAAAGGCTTCAAATCACACTACTCTACAACAATAAAGAAAGTGTAGACCATGTCTAAATATTACGCAGGGCTGATAAATCAACATGCTAAAGTGAAACTATAATCAGATAAACTCTCTGCTACACTGCCTTTTCCTCTGTATTTGCAATTTCTCTCCATTTAATAAAAAAATAACTACTTGAGCACGAGGGAACTGTTTTGTTTCCAAAAGAATCTATTTAATTCACAATGAGTGCATTAACATTAGCTTGTGAGGTCACGTCAACACCTTAAACTGTAGTCTTTTATCGGTAAAAGGTCATAAACCCAATTTAAGGTAAAACCCAATCGACACGCATGGATATTCATTATGCCAATGTTAGTTTTTCTGATGGCTTACTAAAAAATTAACACTATCATTCAAAAGTTAAAAAAAGAAAAGAAATTAAGACTTTTATTCAACAAATAATAATAATAATGCATTTTATTTAACAGTGCCTTTCATAACACCCAAGGTCACCTTACAAGCAATCAAAACAGTAATATATTAAAGAATTAAAGAAAATAAATAAATAATAAACAATCCCATTAGCATCATAGAATACAAATACATAACAGCACACATGCATCATAGATACAGTAGATTACAATACAGGCTAATAAAAGCAGGTAATAAAAAAGCCTGGGCAAAAAGGTAGGTCTTAAGATGGGATTTGAAAGTATGCAGACTGTCACCATTACGAATATTGAAAGAGAAAGAGGGAATTCCACAGGCGAGGGGCGGCATAGCTAAAAGTTCTAACTCCCATGGTAGTTAGGCGTATACGTGGTGACAAGAGAAAGTGAGAGTGAAGATCTTAGAGCGCGCAAAGGGGTATAAATATGAAGAAGATCAGTAAAGTATGGAGGAGCGAGATGTGAATTGCCTTGAATGTGAGAAGCAGAATTTTGATACTTTACTGGAAGCCAGTGTAGTCGCTGGAGAGTTGGGGAAATGTGCTCAGTAAAGGAGTTCTAGAAAGAACACAAGCCACAGACTTCTGAAATAACTGGAGTTTATAGAGAAGTTTGGAAGGAGGACCAGTAAGAAGAACGTTGCAATAATCGATACGTGAAGTAACCAGTGCATGGATAAAGATTGCAGCGTTGATTAATATTACAGAGGTGAAAGTAGGTAGTATGCGTAATATTATTAACATGTGTGCTATCCAGAATGACACCCAGACAGATTTAGTTAGAGTAGATATTGTGCCTACAAGTAGGACCTCAGTTTTATCACTATTGAGTTTTAAAAAGTCAGCTGAAAGCAAATCTTTAATTTCAGCTAAACAGCTGGACAAAGGTGGAGGAAAAGAGCCAGAGGGTTTGGAAGACAGGTAGAGCTGGGTCTCATTAGAGGAACAGTGAAAATGGATACCATATTTCCTGAAAATGTGGCCAAGAGGGAGTAAGTAGATAATGAATAGAAGCGGGCCCAAAACAGAGCCCTGAGGAACACCAGTAACTGTAGATGGTCTTGATCGGATATTTTTAATTTGTGCAACAATGAGATATGACAAGGATGCATTCAATTGATCAAGTGACAGTAAATATTTTTATAATGTCACGAAAGAAGATTTCTCTGTCATATAAATGCTGGTCTTTTGAATTTTTTATAAAAAAAATGAAAATAAAACTTCAGTTTCCACAAAAATATTAAACAGCAGAACTGTTTTCAATAATAATAATACATGTTTCTTGAGCAGTAAATCAGCATTTTAAAAAGACTTCTGAAGGATCATGTGACACTGAAGTCATCAGTAATGATGCTGAGAATTCAGCTTTGCATCACAGGAATAAATTACACTTTTAAATATATTAAAATAGAAACTAGTTATTTCAAATGTAAATAATAATTTCACAATATTGCTGTTTTTACAGTATTTTTGAGCAAATAAATGCAGCCTTGGTGAGCATAAGAGACTTCTTTCAAAAACATATTTAAAAAGTCTCAGACAAAATGTTTGAACGGTAGTGTATAAGAAAAATAGTGTTTTTGGATGACTAGATGACCCATAATTTGAATGTGCTTATGGAAATGAATGATGGACTTGTACTAGTCTGTACCAATAATAAAAGTATGTTAGGTTTCTTTAGGCTCTTGAGGTTCTTGGACATGATTTCTTTCCTAATCCAGTAATGAGACAAAAACATTTGGACAGCTTCTTATGCTTATTTAATGTATTATTCATATACATACACTATTACATCAATAAATACATCAACTATTCACACACCAAAGTTTAATACTTATGGGTTTGTTAAATTCTCTAACCCTAAATACTAATTACTATGATGCGTAAATGTATGGGTTTGAAGGTCATCTGTCATTTAGTGCTACAAAGTGTGCAAACATACAATTTTCACAATTCATAATATTGGAAATGAAGACACACATCCAGAATGGAAACAACCACCTCAGAGTAATCTAATCTCTCCACCAGATGGCTTTTATATGAGCATGTGGGCGTTTATAAACGTCTTAAAGGGGTACGTCTGCTGAATTGAAGGCATAGTTCTGCTGCCATTGTTCCAGAGGCTGAGGTCAGCAAAGCATTTATGAAGGCCAAGATTTAAGATTTCACATTTCTATCAGATCAAATTTCTTTCTATCAATGATTCTGCCAAAACGAATCAGACTTTTCTAGAGAAACTTGGAAAAACAATATAAAGAGAATAGTTTTATCCTTCAAGTTCTGCATGAAGACTTGCATTGTATAGGCTGCACTTACTAATAAAACTAAAGTTTTGACTAGACGTCACACATCAGCAAAGATGATGATACTATGACTACAGCACAACAGTAATCGCCCAAATTTTCAATGACTTTGAAAGGGGAAGTTTATTTCCCCAATTCATTTTCTCCATTGGAATAGAAAATTATTTAATAAAGAGCTCTAAATCATGAAACAAACCAACCAGCTCTGAAATAAATACAAAATTACAAACTTTTAATTGAGGCAAACAAACAAATAAATAAATAAAGTAAAACTTGATTCATACTCATTGATTAGAATAAAAACAATATATTTTTAATTTATTGCACTTATGTACAAACATATAAGTAGTTTGAGAGTTTAAGTAGTTTGGGAGTTTAGGAAGATTGACTCGATTATGTCATCAGCAGTGCTTCATGGGAGTGGGCGGGTGTTTACCGCCGTAATTTATCACACTTATTTCTGGCTGTCACAGAAACACATATCATCGTTTAACAACCTCATATTTCATAGCAAGTCCATCTTCAAAGGTTTATATGTTACTGTTAAAAATGATTTTCTCCGAGGTGCAAATGATTGTGATATTTACTTCTGGAAACCTTGCTGTTGTGCTCTATTGCACAGCAATCAAACTAGGGCGAGGTAAAGTAAACGTACTGTCTTGTCCCATACTCTGTGTTTATAAAAAAGGCCTAGAGGGTCATGAGCGTGGGTCTGTTTTGCATATGGGACTTCCTAAAGCACGATCTCCCAGTACAGAGTCGGTCTCCTCCTTTCCCAACCTATATATGGATACATCTCGAGAACTGTTTCTTTAACGGCGCTCTGGAGATTTACAGGGAGTTTGGCTCATTCACACAAGTGTAATTCTCCACAGAGCGCCAGGCCGAGCAGCCAGACAGACTTCCTACTCATCTACCGAGTTGGCAGTTGACCAATGAGAACTGTTGCGCTTTCACACTGTCATAATAACAGCAGCCGCTCAGAATGATCAGAACTGAAGGAGCTGCAGTTTTCTCGCTCACAGCTACTCGTGATATCAGTCTGGGAGGAGATGAGATTGTCTTCCAAAACTATGTGACAATGATCATGGGAGTTGTGGGGCTGATCGTACTCGAGCGTTGATCAGATACACACCCTTTTAAGAATAGACGGATCCAAGTATTTGCAACACGTTCTTCCCTCACATTCCTACATATTCCAGCAAAACTCCTTCATCCAAGGCAAACAAACTCAGAGACATTGAAAATATGGTGTGAAAATATGGTTTCTGCAATTATTTCTACAACAGAATAATGTATTCTTAAAATGAAGACAAGCACAACTTCCCACTGAGACCTTCCTGGAAAAATTATAATATCATGGCACATTTATGGTATCAAATGATAATACCACCAGTGCCGGCCCGTGGGGTTGTGGGGCCCTAGGCAAGATCATGAAAATTGGCCCCACTGGAGTAAAAAACTCTCATAACAATTTTATGAAGGAAGAGAAAGCACATGATATGACAATTTCAATATTTAAGTTTGTAAATGTGTATTAAGTGTAGCATTCAAAAATGAAAAAAATATTTACATGAAACTCAAATAAATGAAGTAAAATGTGTGAATTGTACATAAATTATAATATATATATATATATATATATATATATATATAAATAAAATTAGGCTATAGATTGCTCAATATATAAGTTTATAAAAGTGTAACATTCAACGTACATATGAAAAAACACTAAGAAACTAAGAGATTTTTAGCATAGCCCTAGCCTAGTACATAAAAGACAGAAAGCACACATAAAAAAATAAAGCATATAAAATAAAGCATAAATTAAAGGTATTTTTGTAAATGCAGTAGTAATTATGCATAATGACTAGAAATGCAGTAGGCTACTACATTTTAACTTTTTACTGATGATCACAATAATAAAAATGTTTTGTATTATTTAGAAATGTTTAAATATTAATTTGGAAAGAGTGAGAAACCTGTTTTTAGCGGTAAGGGAGAATGGATGGGGTGGGTTAGGACTGCATGATAATAATGGAACTGATAATCACAATTATTTTGCTCAAAATTATAATAGTGATTATTAATTACCATTATTCTCAGTTGAGAAATTGCAGAAAAAGAGACAGTTAATATAAATTAATTGCATAAATAGCCTATCAAAAGGGGTAAAACGGCCATTTTGAGGTCTGAGATGGTCCACCTTAATTTAAAAAAACTACGATAACTTCATCAGAGGATTAAAATCTATACAAAATGCATGGGTAGATAATTCTTAACACGCTGAATGTGGCCCAATTTTTCCATGTCTGTCTGTCTGTCTGCGATCATGGGCATTGTTACATTTATTAGTAAAACTAATAATACAGCAATAAATAACGCACTATTTATAGAAGTCAGAAGAACACACCTTTACTTTGAGCTTGTCTTTATTCCTCAACCATTCTCCTCTTCCTTTTTTCAGCTCCAGAAAGATGGCGTTTGGATGCCATTTCTACCACAGTTTAACATATTATTATTTCAATTAACTAAAAATAGCATTGCTGTATGACTACGACTCTGACGAGACTTCGTGACGTTATGACAGACAAGGCAATCCAAATATGTGAAGTCGATATTACCATAGAGATTATAATATTTGGTATTTTATTTTTGACAGCACATTTTCTGTCATGCAAAATGCCTCATATAGGCCTAAGAAATTAAGCATTACTAAAGGGTAAGAGCACCACAAAAAAAAAAAAGTCTCTTGTTTCTAAAACGTGAGCATTTTGGAGAGAAGTGTGGTGGAATCCGTGTGTGTGGATACTGTGATAATTACGGTACTCGAGGTCTCCCACTATATCTCGGGCGGTATTATGCAAATTAGCATGTGACGAGCTACTGTGTATATTTCTTATGTTTTCGTATTTTATTCGTTCTATTGTTATGTATTTATTATCTTTTTCGGAAATTTGTCATGTCTGAACTATACAGAGCTATCCTTTTTATGTATGTTGTAGGTCTGGGTAATTTATTAGATACTCACCGTCTCTGTGAACTGTATCATGATTAGTCAGGTCCATGCAATGCGTCGGGCATCGGGCTGAAAATTCAGCTTTGATCACAGGAATAAATTACTCAAATAGTACACATAAGTGTAATCCTGTTTCACAATATTACTGTTTTGTCTGCATTAGTGATCAAATAAATGCAGCCTTTGTGAGCCGAAGGGACTCTTCCAAACCCCAACCTTTTGATTAAAATCAATGCTAAGAATGCACATGATTAAACCCATTCAATGATGTCTCCAGCTAGGCCTCTTTTAAACAGCAAATCTATCGCTCTAAGAGCGATCAAACATATCTGATCCAGTTATATAGTAATAACTTTAAACGTGTGAACAAAACCCCCACGAGTCACGACCCCATCTGTTACTGTCATATGCAATGAGGATAAAAATGCTTCAAAATTACATGCTATTTTTATGAGTGATAATGGAAACTGTTCTCGTTCGCGCGCTCTATAATCCAGGTTCATTTGATCCTCTTGTGTTCAGTCAGCAACAGTTCTACTCCACGTTTATTCTCCCTTCTTTAAGGTCAACATCAGATTATTCATGATGTGCTCTTCAAACACAGACTGACTGCACAAGATATCATCATGCACTGCAGAACAATAGCTATGTAACCCACACAATTTAAAGCACCATTCATGTGCAAACAGTGACAATCACCAATGTCAAGGGTTTGTACAAATCCCTAACCCAAACCATGAGCAACAGTAATGGATTGAGCAAACACCACTAGTTATTAAAGAAGACCTTCATCAGGGACGGCGCTTCACGCGTTTGGCCTTCCAGTGCATCAGCCACGTTTCTAAAAGCCACTAGTAGAGTATGGTGGTCAGCACACATGCAACCCACTGAACTGAACTGAACTCCAGACACATTTAATTGGATTTCACAGTGCAGTGCTTGAGTAAATATCCAAAACAGACAGAACCTCAAGTAACCACACAGTCGAGTACAAACATGGCAGCGTAGCTTCAAAAAGACACACGAGGACGACGAGGCTTCGCTTCAAGGTCTCTGCTGTTGCCTTATCAGCAAGTGAGCAGCGGAGCATGTGAATATCATTACATGCACAACATCTGACGAACTGCATCACAAACACCCTTTCTCTACTGCAAACGGTTTCATCAAGATATTCACCACATGCTCTTTATACATTTATATGATCTCCTTTGAATGGGAGTCACATGAAAATGTCAGTCTGCTGGTAGGGCATTGATTTAGTGACGTGCTGTCCTCTGAGACAAACGTGCGCTGGCAGGATAATACATTATGCCACTGTGACTGATGACCTTGTCTTCAAGCACATTCATTCAGAGCACTTCAGTGTTGTGCAGGTCAGGATAAATAAGACAAATGCTGATTTCTTTCCAGTAATCATTAAAACCAGCTTAATATAGTGTAAAGGTTGATTTTTTTGGGACTCGACCGTACAACCACCTACACAATATACTAGACACAAGGACTGGAGTGGTGGCATTTTTCTAGTCTTAAAGACATCCGGAGTCAAGAGCATTTCAACATCAAGCATTCCAAGTATTCAACATCTAAGTTTCGGTTTACATCAACACAAACGCGTTACTATTTTGCCCTTTAGATGAAGCTTTTATCCAATTTACAGTTGGATGAATTAGGGTAATGTGTCACAATGTTGGGCACATTTTCTCTATATGAATATTACTTATATCTGTTGTCAACATTGTCATGCCGGGCTGTTACGTGATTGATTGAAGTGTGATTTTTTTGTTCTGGAGTGTTGAGGTAACAATTGTAGTAAATTGTAGAACTTTAACAAAAAAAAAATCCATAATACACTAATTTATCCTACATTTACTACATGTTCTGTCCTTCTGGAGTCCCTGGAGGTTAAGTGTCTTACTCAAGGACACAACGGATAGTTTGTGTATCTACCCTTGTGGGGTTTTAACCTGCAAGCTTTGGTTTTTATCAGATTTTTATCTACGTTTGGATCAATGATGTGATGCTGGTTTTTGTTGTTTAAGTCCATCAAATACACACTTAAAAGGCAACTCAACTATATCACACACACAAAAAAAAATTATTTGTTAAAATTAAAAATCATTTAAAGCAAAAAGTAAATTAAAAAGTTTAAGTAAAAATGGTCAAGGTGATGTAACCATACAGATTGATATTAAAAGGCTGATATTCTTGAAAAAAAAAAAAGTATGGCATAATATTTCATCATTTAAAAAAAATGTCACCCAAATTAAAGTCAGTGTGGCATAACCAACACACAGGAATTCATTTTGTCATCATGTGACAAGAAAACCATCAAAACAGACAGGACCTCATGACTGTGATATTAAAACATATTTTTCACCCTTTTTTTGAAAAGTCGCGTTCAGGTTAAATACAGTAATCTTGAAGAAAAACGTATGATTCAAACTTGAACAAATATATTTGAAAACGATGGTTACACCACTTGACATTTTTATAGAGGCAATAAATCACTTTTTTGTAGAAAATGGCTTAAACAACAAAAATATTAACACAACAATGCAAATATTACTTTCCCAAGAGGTTGGCACCTTAAGCTTAAATTTTTCTAAGAATTCTCCTTCATCCTTATTTGTCACTGACACATCTACGTTTGCATGCATCAGTGTCAGTGTCTGTTATGTGTAATGATGCTTTGGCACTGGCAGTCCTGCACGAGAAACCAAAACACTCTTGCTATAAGGAAGTAAAATTGGGATCAGAGCATATTTATAGTGTGATTTAAGACCCAGACTCACCTGTTCTGCGCAGGGCTGGCTGTGGACTGGATAAGCCGCTGCTGATGTGGTAAGAGAAGCGCATGCTTTTGAACTGGTTGGAATAGGAGGATGAATTGTGCGGACTGGAGGAGCTGATGAGATGCGCGCTCTTGGGTCGATTCAGCTGCATCCCTGCCTGCAAAACCCTCACGCAGGCATATAGGGCACAAGATGCGAGCTATTTCCAGGGAACGGGCTCTATATTCCAGGTCCAGATATAAAAGCCGTATCTTCAAAATAGTCCAGGTGCAAAACCACCAGCCACTCTTGTGTCCCGACGGCCTCCTCCTCCTGTAGATGCTGGATAAGGCAGATCGATCCCCCCCTGATCAGCCGGTGGAGAGTCAATCCGATCCAAGTCGCTTTGAGCAACAGAAACAGCCATCAACGATCAGTTTAACCAGAACCTCACACAAGTCCAAGCAAATGTGATATAAAGAACTCCCAATACGCAGTGACCTTTATGAAAAGCAATCATCCTCTTATGCCATTTGCAGTCTTACGGTCATCCTCATAGGCGCTCACAGAATGTACACAAACAGACGCAATGAATAACGTACAGACGTTATGAATCCACATCAGAAGAGACTGACATTTTTACGTGACGTTTCCTATGCAAAACAGCTTTGAATAACGACATTGGTTCTGTTAGTGACATTCGCGTTTTAAAACGAACTTTCCCGTTAAACTTCTTCTTTAAGGCGCCGCATATTGTCGTTCTTATTCCAACGGGTTTCCCCTCCGTTTCCTTTCGGAATAACCGTATCCAAAAATATGCACACTCAGCTGCTTTAAACACAATTCACATTCGCGGTTTGAAAACTCCTCCGACTATCGGCGTCTTTAAAGCGGGATTCGAACGCTAAACAAATGTTACATTGTCGCAACGTTCCATTGTTACAATGTTACAATTCCGCTCTTGTCGCTCTCCACCGGTTGCTCGTCCGTTCTTTTGTGGGACTCGACAACGCCAAAGTGTGTTAAACTGAAAACCTCCTCCTTCTCCTCCTCCACCAGGACATATGAAACCGAGCTTCAACCCCCTCCATCTCTCTCTCCTCTTTTCCCAAAGTCTGTTTCTCATTTTTTTTCTCCCTCTCTCCCTTTCTTTTCCTAAGGGTTTGTGCTTGAAATCTGAGGCAGAGGAAAGACTTTCAAAGGATTTGAACATTCACCCTTCATGAAAAGAAACTCATGTGTCCTAATCGGGAAGATCGTTTATATTTCATAAATTAAACATTTACACCCCATAAAAATATGTGGATTTTGGAATAGAGCTGAAGTGGTTGTAAACATGGACTCGTCCCATTTGACCTACATTGCACCAGTAGCTCAAGTTGAAGAGGTTTCAGAGGGAGAAAAAAAAAACCTCCGATTCAACTTTTAGCCAGTTTTGCATTTGGGCGGATATAATTGGGTGTCATTAGGTTAACAGCAATCCATTGTCATATAACCTTTTATGGCACATGATTCATCGTGTAAATGAATTATGACTGCATTTAAGATTCAACTTAGTAATGTTTGAATTGCACAACATGTCCAATCGCATTCTTAAATATGTATAAAAAAAATTTTTTTTGTCCAACATTAATTTAATAACTCAATTTGTCATGAAAATGTGTAAAAACAAAAAACTCAATGGGCCTAACCAAAAGATGTCATTTCCTGTAAGCAATATAATTAATATCTTTTTCAATTCTTGTTATCTCAGAGTAAAAAATAACTTTTGACAAGCCCATGACAGGTTTTTTGACATTACCCCGACCCTTTGCCTTTCTGTCAGCAGTGTGAACCTTCTGAGTGTGTTTTCCCATAAATGAACATGTTATGGGTGGAAAGAGCGCCATCAAACTCTGTAATGTTTATACAAGTTGAGTTGAGCCAGTAGATTCTGTCCAGCTGCAGGACTGGATCTCTTCACACGTCTCTCTATGCAATGCGCTTTTTGGATGTTTATCATCATTGCAGGTATAATGAGGTTCAGATGATTTCAAATCTATTCCTGCATCTGTCATATAGTACAGAATTCAAACCATGTTTGACTTTAAAAGAGCAAAAGGGACCTACCCACCACTAACTACAGTATTTGACTAGGAAGGTGGTTTGAGCCTTTTCTATAATTGGTGGCGTCAATTACACAGTTTGACCATTAGATGTCAGTCTTGCTTAGAAAGTCAGATAAACAATTTACCTGTCATACTCGTAGTAAAGGGGAACAGGTTTTCTGATACAGTAGTTAAAACCGACAGTTTCTAAAATTGTTTCACTGGAATTTATTTATTGGATATGTAAAAATAAAACAATAAAAACAACATACATTAAGAACCGATGAAACGTCCTTGATCTCTCTGACCTTTCAAAGGGTTCAGTTCTTTCTGATGATCTGGCATCTCTGCCATCCAAAGATCTGGTCCAGTGATTAGCAATAAAACATTTTCCAGATATTCTGCATCAGTCCTTCACTCGGCTAACTTCTGAACCGCACAAAGATTTCCGACTTCTCAGGCTATATCTCGGCTGCTGGGGAAACGATGCAAATATATTAGCAAACGGACATTTGCAATCAAAACACAGACATGCACAATTGTTAGAGTTTCATGACAGAACTTTGTATTAAAGGGCCCATTATCAAAAACTTCCTCCAGAAGTTATTTAATAACAAACTTCCTGAAATGAAACCACATTAGGGTGAGTAAATAATGACTAAATAATGAAGAAATATCCCTGAAACATGAATACAAATGATGTATTGTTGTGCTACAGTACCTCATTGTCATCTACCAGCACACTGTAGACCGTGGCGGAAGACATCCGCGAACGAGACCCTGAGGTGCGCCGCTGACGTCTCTTCAGGGCTTCTGAGGTGCACTGTGTCTCGTGATGTCTGGCTGATGATGACAATACAAATTTGCCTTGAAATTAGGATTCATTTAACAGGGTTTCTGCAGGTTTTATTAAGGTAATTTTCCTGTAGTCAATAATTGTATCACTTAAAACTCTTCTTTGATCACCAAAATGACATATTTAAACATTTTTCCCTGAAAAAAAAAATCTTCACGCCTTAAAATAGCTTGATTGCAACTCTACACCCTTGCCTCATTTAGTATATGCAGTTCTATGAATATGCAAATGAGCCCCGCCTCCACTCACGCCAGCTCACAGATTCACTGGTTGACGATCACAAGTTGATGTGATTGGTTGCAAGGTAGTTGTGACTTGATTTCAAACCGCGATTTTGAGACTGTTTTAAGGAGAAAATACTCAGCAATGGTGTTGACTTATGAATTTGCACTTGGTTTGTCTCAAAGCATATCAAAAACACCACACAGACATATAAACAACATTAAAAACTACCAAGTAAAGAAAATGTAAGGAATAAACTGTCTAACGATACATTTACATGATATGCAAAATAACAAAATATAAAGTTTGCTTTCTGTGAAATTGATCAAAATGAACCAAGTTTATAATTAAAACCAGAACAAATATCTGTTAATGCACTCAGAAAAATCAGCTTCATTCATAGGGATGTTTTCATAACTCATTGACAGATATTTGTTTTTGTTTCAAGTATAAACTCACTTGATTTTGCTCAGGTTGCCAAGACTTCATTGTACATTTGCATCTCAAGTAAATGCACCTTGATTTAAAGACGTTTCTATATTCGTATTGGAATCAGGACAAAAACACTGAGGAAGGAAGCAATGCATGCAACATTTAATCCCATGACTTTCTGCTTTGATTTAAGAGCTTTATTTGTGTAAAGGCGAATTAAGACTCACAGAAACCCTGTTTAAGGCTAGTTCAACATATCAGAGTGATAGCTGAAATATTAATCCATATTACATAATGCTGAACTGCATATCTTTCATAAAACAAATTTACATCACCATCTGAGCACAGGTCACCTTGTGAAACATGCAGATTGACTCCTGCTCAGATTAAAATGTCAACACTTTTGGAAGCAGTGCTTACTGTCATGAGACGGAGAGAATGTCGACAGGGCCGCACTCACGACGCTAGAGGGATGCAGAATCACTAAACTGTCATCTCTCTCCTCCCACTTGCTTTCCCACTGTTTTCGTCTGGATCTCTTCCATTCATCCACAGACGCCGAGATACATTCTAGAAGGTATCACATGAAAGATCAAGAACAGATTCTGGAACTAAACCCTTTAAATATCAATGAACCTGCTCTCTTGGAGATACCTGCTTTCTGCAAGGCCTGCTGAAGATCAGAGCGGGTCTCTTTGAGCTCCTTGAGGATTTCAAGACTCTCTCGGCTGATGTTCCGGTAGCGCAGAGAAAAGTACAGCAGAACAAGGCAGCCGACAAGGACCATGGTTTTTCTTAGAAGCCCAACTAAAAAAGTGATTTTCTCCTATGCAAAAAAATCCCAATAAAACCATGATTGACAGTATGCAGATTCATTTTTTATTATTTAATTCCACACATTTTAAACCTAGGCAACGGTGGCGCTTGACTTTTTATTAAAAAAAAGTATATATCAGGGCGCCAGGGAGGTTTTTGTTGCTGTTTAAAGAAATCAAATCAAGTGCAACACTCTTGTTTATGCAATTATCATACTAATGCAAGGGACAGAGAATTTGATAGAATTTTGTAAGTGCGGAAGTCATTAAAAGTTGCATTTTCAGTTGAATTTGGGGAACCAAATTCATTGTTCATTGCAAACAGCTGAACGTCTGTAAAGTTTGCCAATAAACTTGATTTGCAATGGGGGTTGAATAACTTGATTGCAACTGTACATATCAACAATGTGCAAGAAAGTAAACCATGGTTTAGGCCCAAGTACAACTACTCCGTAACACTGCACAAAACAGATTAAAAAAAGATTTTAAGAAGAGGGGAGCATTTAATGTTCAATAGCAAGAAAGAAAGACAAACTTCAGCCTCTTTATCACACTCACAGAAACAAAACAAAAACAAAGTTGATCAAAACAATGGTTAAAAAACCCGACCGTAAATTAGTCATGTAAACAAGAATCAAGATTATACCATATACATTTCTGGACCAATTCTAACACATTCAGTATAATGCATTAGTCTTACCATCTGTTGAAAACCATGGTCTTCATTTTCCAACACCGTCTTACAGATCATCCTTTCAAGGTATATATTCAAAGCCACGAGCCCAAAAAGGAAAAATCTAAAATGAAACATGATGCATCAATGTCAATGTCGGAGTACTTTCTATTAAAAAGGTCAATATTAAAGGAGAACTCCGGTCAATTTTAACATTGAGCTCATTTTTTTGTACATTTGGAGTGCTGTCAATACAGAGAACAACGACAAAAATCGGTGTTGCCTACACCGTGTTATCCTCTTTTTAAAATTTGCACCCTGTTAACTTCAATGGGGCAAGTTTTAAACCTGCTTTTAGCCTCTTAACATCCTTGATGTGTTATTACAAGTGCACAGCTAATGTGAGTGATTCCTTCTGAGTGAACACGAGTGAATCTGACTGCAGTAGATGTGAAAGATATGTATAAAAATGATGTTATTTAAGCCAGCGCAAATACCTGTGTTTACATCCTGTTTTCGGTTGAAGTCCAAAGTAGTCGATTGCCGAGTTCACGCGCATAGGTTTAGTTACCTATGATCACGCGCGTGAACTCGACAACTTGTGAACTCGTGAACTTAAATTTTAAAAATAGAATAACTCGGTGTAGGCAACACCGATTTTTGTCGTTGTTCTCTGTATTGACAGCACTCCAAATGTACAAAAAGAGTTCTCCTTTAAGGTCATTGTACTGAGAAACAAACTCAAACTTCAAAACATCCTCCCAGTCCAAAGAGACAATTTATTGGAAATAAGCTTTTTTTCCAAACTTGCAGAAGATTCTGTGCCCAGTTGTTCAAAAGTAATCTGATTAGATTTCGGCTATCAGTTGGATCAAATCTTGAAAATGGGTTGTTTAAAAGAAAATTAAATCACAAAATCTAGGCCTGGTTTCACAGACAGGGCTTAGATTAAGCCAGGAGCAAGCCTTGAGTGAATTAGGACATTTAAGTGCCTTTAAACGTGTCTTACATTACTGGTGTGTATTTTTTTAAAGATATGTCAGTGCAAGTTGCTTTCAGTTAAGACAGCTCACACATGCATTTTGATCTGAGACTAGGCTTAAGCCTTGTCTGTGAAACCAGGCACCAATCTTGGTTTTGATCTGAATCAAATCATCAGTTTGTGCTGTTCATTTTAGTAGGATTACTAAATCCTGGACCTTCCTAAATTTAAAATCCTTAAATCCTAAATTTGGACCTTTGATCCAAGAAAATTATAAAATACAGGATTATCCTGATCCCAGCAGAATAGTGGATTCCAGCAAAAAAAAAAAAAAAAAAAAAAAAAAAAAGTAATAAAACTTTAAAACGGGTCAAAAAATACAACATTCGTATCATGTAATGTATACACACATTTAGAATTTTATTTTGCTCTGTTTAACCGTTAAAGAGATAAATTAGAAGTAGACATTAGGCTCCCTATTAACAGTACAGTAAAAAAAAAAAAAATTGGCATAAAATTATCCCCTAAACAACTGTCAATATCAAACTAAATGAATAAAAAAAATAAAAAAAATTAAAAAAATTATATATATATATATATATATATATATTTTTTTTTTTTTAAATCGCTGTATATAAACAACATTGGTACAATCATCAGACATAAGTCAAGTCAAGTAGTTTCTAACAATTGCATCCCTTGTTGCATGTATATTTGTTTGTTTTTGTTGTGGATCACATGGCTACGGAAACCCTACTGGGACATGGTGATGGGAGGAAAAATTCATTTTAATGCTTTTGCATTCTCTCAAGAAACATTGCGTTCACTCTCAAAACTTTTGAGTTCTTTGCGAATGTACGCAAAGTTTCTTTGGGGAACGCAAAACTTTTGCAAGAGAAAGCAAAAAGCGTTAAAATATATAATTTTCCACCCATTTAATTTTTTTCTCCATCTCCATGTCCCTTTATTTGATTGTTTAAAGGAAATTGAAGGAGGATGTTTGTTTGTTTACGTTGTTTTCCTTCTCTTCAAATAAAAACACCCACACTGACTCTTCTACCTGTTGTTCTTTACATAGCATTGTGAAATTATCCAATTTTGCTTTGTAAAACGGCCCAAAATTATTCTGATCCAGATTAACCCTTTTGAACAACTGGGCCCAGATGTCTGACAGATGCACACATTTGAGCATATGCACACGGTGCCTACTCTGATGAGGGGAAATCAGCCAAACCAGTGCTGTAACGCTCCGTTTAGTTCCTGTCTCTATGAAGCCCCTCCTTCCAAAAAGTGCGATGCGCTCTGATTGGTCTGCTGGACCAGTGTGTTGTGATTCATCCACCGCTTTGAGCATGTTTGGGAAATATCACGCCCCTTACCATAACCGTGAGGTTCAACACACTACTAACGCAACTTAACCAGGCCTCGCTCTTTATTTTTGCACATGCTTTTAATTATTTAAATGAGGAATTCTGTGGTGTGTACGTTCCCAGAAGAATAGAGAATCACTATTTCTTAAGAATAAGAAACAACAGCAACATTACACAAGAAAGTTGAAGAAGTAAAAAAGTATAATAGGACCCCTTTAACAGTCTGAATGGCACATTTCAGTGTGGATTGTTTTGTGATCATCTCACAATATAATACAGGCAGTTATGGAAGGATATGACAGTTAAAAACAACATTGTTACAAAACCTGTAGCTTCTGACTAAAAGTGAAGGACCATTTCTCATTTCAGATGCATAGAGATTTACACAGAAAAGGGCCACTTAATTCTTCAGAAAAGGGTCTGAAAAGGTCATGAAAAACTCATTTATATTTTGGCAAAAAAACTCAGCGGGAAAAAAATTATAATCTTTTGACTATTTCTACAGCATTATCTATTCTACAAGCACTGTCGGCACTGACTGACAGGTTTATACTCACCTGGCTCCAGCTGTACGTCGCACAGAGGTCAGAAGATAAGAGGCGCCAATGCCCAGAGCGTTGTAGAAGAGGGAACTAAACGTGTGAGTCTCAGACATGATGAAGCTCTGGAGGAACGCTACGCGGTTAAAGATTTCCGCAAATGCCACCTGCTGCTCCTGCGCAGAATGCCTCATCTCCGCAAATACATCTTTCAGCCCTGAAACATTCAAGCATTTTAGCTCAGTTTGGATTATAGCACACATGCAAAGAATGAAGTAAAAGACAAGACAAATTGAGGTCAAGCACATGCTTCAGTTTTATTTGCAGTGATTGCCTCATCTCTACAACATGCTCAAATTAGACTAAAATGATCTACAAAACAGTTGGAATGGAGTCTGCATGTTAAGTGGTTAAGCACGAATTAATTGCAGAATAAATTTAATTAATTGCAGAAACTTGCAAGAACCGTAATAAAATGTAAGGGGGCCTTGGATTGTGCTAGAAAAAAAGCCCACCCCCCGCCATCACGCCGCGCAGACGCCAGGGTCTCTGTGCGAGTTCTTGTTTTTACTATTTATAAAGGATTTAGCAAGTTAAGTAATATCATATGAGCAAGAGTGCTGTTTTCCAGAATATCAGCATGCTTGCAGATGTCATTCCTTTAATACAACAGTTCAATGAACAATAAGTTAATATTAGGTGACTTACATTCTATTGTCTGTTTTTGCTCTATTTCGCCAATAAAAATAATTCCAAACAAATCCACAACAGAGCCATTGCATGTCTCCGAGCAACACAGGGATGTTTCCTTACTGAATGAATCCATGTTTTTGAACAAATCATTCTGATGAATGACTCAACGACTCACTCATACCTGAATGAATCAGGCATTTTCAATGAATCGTTTGAGTGAATAATTCAATGACTCACTCGTTAAGACAATGAGTTGCCGCCACCTACTGGCGGTTTAGTTTCATATTTAAAAGTAGAATTTCACAATGGTTTAAAGAGATAGAATGTGTAGATAGTGGTAGGTACAATGCATTTATAAATAGACTATTATGAGTGAAATATGAGATACCATTGTTGAATAATAAAAATTGCAGTCGCACTGCATGAAATGCTTGTCTGACTTTTTATTTCTTATATGGGGGCCTCCAACTGTTTCTTTGAAACAGGCCTCTGAATTGCAAAGGCCGCCTCTGCTAGGGATATATTGCTAACATATTAGTTATTATCAGCAAATATTAAAGGTAGGTTTTTTTTTATTACTGATATTGAATCATTGTGCACACTAATTTCCCCAATTTTCACATTTAAATTACCTTCTTTAAAAACATTAATAATACTGTTAAATGTAATTCTATCAAATCTTAAAATAAATGTTATTTTTATTCAATACATTATACATCCATATACTGGCCAGAATTTCAACATCCTAGTAGCATCCCCATTAACTACATGCCATGAAAGTTTCTCAGATTACCTCAGTATTATCTTTCTATTTTAAATGTATATTTTGACATTTTATTGCTAACTCTTTTACTGTCAGTGATTCCAAACCAAATGACACACTTCCATAAGCATATTCACTTCTCATTTAGATAGCAACCAGCACCTTGAGTTGAGTCCTGCAGGGTGCTCTTGAGTTCCTCTCCATTGCGAAGGATGCTTTCCTGGGATTTCAGCGCGGCACTTTGGGCCACAACCAGATCTTCTGCCATCCGCTGGGTAGATGCCAACTGCTCCGCCACCCCTGCTGAACTCTCAGTCAACCTGAAACACAGATGAACATCGGCTTACATTAATACTTTATACACATAAATACCCTTCATATTCAAAATATGCACCTAGGGACCTTTGTACCTGTAAATGGTGTTCTCAGCTCTTTGTTGCCAGCGCTCACTCTGCAAATAATGACATATACTGTGTGCATGGGTAAAAAACTCAGTGTAGGTGTTGAAGGCCACAGGATCCATGTCTTGTGTGCAGGTTTTGACATCACTGCCTTCAGGACACTCTGGGAAACTACGACCTGACCTGCAATAAATAGAGACAGAATACAGGGAAATTTGAATGTTCAATGAAGTCACAACACTGTGGCTAAACTAGTGCTTCTCAACTGGTTCAGTTCAGATACAGTCATAGACAGCAGGGAAAAGACTATGATAAATGTCTTATGGATGGATGATAGAGAGCAATAGATAGACAGACAGATAAATAGAGATACGAATAGAACGATAGACAGATATATAGAAAGATAGATGACAGACTAAACTAGCCAAAATGGAGCTCAAACGAGGCTAAACTGGTTTGCAGATCTCCCAGTCTGATCTGTTGGCGTTTTGGGAATTAGTCAGGATGGGTGATCAGATGAAAACCAGCTTGGCCAGGCTACGAGATCTTCTTAAACCACCTAACAACCGTAGATGGTTCAACGAGTTTCAGTTGATTCCAGTAAAATGAGCTCTTGACCTTTGCAGGTGGCAGTGTGTGAAGGACAAGGCAATCTTGCTCTGCACATCATCACTGAAATCTTTGCAGCTTGACTGTATTTTCTCCAGCGCTCGAGACCAACACGCGCCATAACGCGGCTGCTGCGACAGTTCACGCACTCGCAGTAACTCCACGCGGCCCTTGTCCTCTAAACTTCTGTCGCTACTCACGGCACAGACAACAACTGCGATGCCCAAAAATGCCGTGGTCCACATTGCAGACCACGTGGAGTTTATGAACACACAACAGAGGTGATTTAAAATAAATAATCTGTATTATATGACTAATACAAAAACCCAAAAGCTTCACAGCACGCGCACCACGCCAGCGTTGAGCGTTCAGTTCATTTGTCTCATTAACCATGGATGTGGTTCCGCCTACAGGCTGAGTGAATGTGGCCTGTGGTTGCGTTAGTTCACGCGAGGTTCAATGTGGAGTCAATTTGATACGTTTGCAGAAGAGGGGTAGGGTTAGTGTAAGGGGAGAGAATAGGCTATACAGTTTGTAGCCTACAATCATTATGTCTATGGAAAATCCCCATAAAACATGTGCGCGTGTGTGTGTGTGAGAGAGAGAGAGTGAATTATGGGTCAAATATTGTGTAAAATGTGTTTAATTTCAGCAATTTTGTGTAAATTCATTCACAATCATGAAATTGTATGTATTCATCATATAGGCCATATAGGTTCAACCTTCACTAAAGCATTTGTTGATTATATATTCCTTTGCCATCACAGGAAAAAAATACATTTCAATAATACACTGTGTTGACTGTATTTTTTATCAAATAAATGTAGCCTTGGTGAGCATGAGACAAAAACATAAAAAAAACAACAACTTTTGAACCAACCTATACTGATCACAGAAAACTTTCTACATTTTTACATTTTCAAAAAACATCAATATTATTTATAAGCTGTTTTTCTCATTGGGACCAAAAATGTAATTGTTTGTTAAAATGTGTTACAAATGTTTTTGGTACTGAGAAGGAAGTACCACTTTGTACCACCGCATCTAAAAATGGAGAGCTGTTAGGCCTCGCATTATATCACTCCATCACTACTTTTTGTGTGTCTTCCAGGAAAGGTCAGAAATTAAGCAGTGCTTGCTGTAAAATTTCTATTGAAAATTACAAAAATGCCCTAGATTTAAAATGTGGATCCAATAGGCCTATATGTCCTGGTAGTGCAGTAATCTGTTTATTTTTTTCTATTTCATTGATCTATCGTGATGGGTAGGCCTATGGATTTAGTGCCTCTCAAGACATTAGCTGTCAGATTTATTGTGTTTTCACTGTTTTACATGTTTCACACTGTTTCAACAGCAAGTGTTGTTGAGTGTGTACCCAAGCAAGTGTTTTCTGATTGCAGGGGGACAAAACAAAGCTCAAATTAATGTAAAAAAAAAAAAAACAATCCCAACAACTCCAAAAGCTAAAACAGAAATCCAAATCTCTAAAAATCTTACCATGTAAAATCTAAACATGGACGGGACATATATTTGAAATGAGAATGTTTATTGATGCTATCGCGCGCATTGATGTTGAATCCATTTTAAAGGTAACTGTTATTTGTGTATTTATTTTCTGCTTTTTGCCAAGTCTGTCAATATACCACTTTTATAGGCTTGTGAGAAAAAACATGACGAACCCTAGTACTCTCAATTCCTCTTTTGATTTTTTTTCTTACCTCATTATCACATTCATGTGTCAAAAGAGGAAGTTGGAAAAAAAATAATTACAAACTTCAACCATGCAAACATCCCACAGCAGGCACTTGCTGATTGTTCACATGAAAATGTCAGTCTGTCATGACAACTCTCGGGAGATTGGTATGGTAATAGAGACTGGTGTGGTAATGTATATGGCAATGTTAATGTATTTGGTCTTGGCGGAGTAGATCTGCTACGCTGCTGCTGCAGAGCAAGTATTAGACTTGCTACTGCTAATACATTCACAGACATTGCTGTGAGCATGTAAGACATGCTGCTACTGCACATGAAACATACATTAAATAACACATCGCTGTAGCAGATCTATACAGGTGGAGCTGGGGAAGGTGGAGGGTTTTTGAAAGCGTACCAGCAACACCCCAGTATTTGTTTGAATGTTGAGCCGCAGCTCATTGGACGCTGATGTAATAGCAACCAATCAGCTGTGCGATGTAGATAATGATGTGGTCTACCAAATGAGTAAAAGACTTATCAGCCTGCGCCATCTGTTTCATGCCACAAATGTGTGTGTGTGTGTACTTGTACAACTATCTTTGTGAGGACCAGTTTGAGTTTTAGACCATTGAAGTGAGGACAAAGAGAGTAAAGTGAGGACATTTTGGCCAGTCTTCACTTTCTGAGACCCCTTTAAAGGCCCGTTTGAGGGTCAAGACTTGGTTTTAGGGATAAGGTTATAATTAGGTTAAGGGTAGGTTTAGGTTAAGGGTTAAGTTAGGCATTTAGTTGTGATGGGGTAAGCGGCTAGAGATTGCATTGTGTCAATGAATGTCCTCATAAAGATAGATGTACAAGAATGAGTGTGTGTGTGTGTGTGGTGTCCTGGTAAACCCTAGAGACTAAATGTCCCCATATTAGCTGTCAATATCCGAAATCCTTGTCATTTTTGGTCCCCATAAGGAAAACAGCTTATAAATCATATAGGCTACTAAGTTGATTTTTTTAGTTTTTTTGTTGAAAATGTAAAAATGCTGAAAGTTTTCTGTGATGGGTAGGTTTTAGGGTATAGGGCTAGTCTAAAGGGATAGCATTCAGTTTGTACAGTAGCTATAAAAATCACGATGTCTATGGAAAGTCCCCAAAAAACATGCAAACAAAGCGTGTGTGTGTGTGTGTGTGTGTGAATTAGATAAAACTGCAAATGTATATTCAATTTGAAAAGTTTTTTGTTCACTTAATTTTTTTTAATTTAATTCATAATTTGTTTCCTTGTTTATTAGTGGAAGACTAGTCTTCCCTATATGAGGTGCAGACCTGTTTGAAAAGGGTTTTGAAAATCTGCACTTTAATCACAATAAGACAAAAATATCTGAAAACACATTCAAAACCTTGATATGAATTTATCTCAAGGAAACAGGGCTTTATCACAGAATGAAATAATACAGTTATGCACTGTTATTCTGGTGTGCAATGCAGCTTTCCTCGCCCTGGACGTTGTTCCCCTCTCTAGTTATCCACTTCTCAGCTCTCGCGAGAACGAACTCGTTACCCCCTTTCCCTTCCACCCCACCTCTCGCGAGAACTCACGTCCGAAGGATGGTGTTGTGTTAGAGGGAGTGGGAGAGGAGGGTGAGGGGTACCCACAAAGATGTTGCGTGATTTTTTGGAAATTTATTTATTTAAATAAAAATGGCCGCCGCAGAGAGCGGAGAGGAGAGACTGTAAGTGTGAACCGCATCCATTCCCATTGTCACGGCTTCCAATGTCAGGCGTCGCGAGCGGCGATGGCGTAGGTTTTGATCGTCGCTGTGATATTTTGTCAGGCAGGCTGAGGGGGGAATGTTAGCCGCGCTAGCCCGCGAAGGCGTTAAGAATACGTCACTCGTATTTCTCCCGCTCTTTTTCCACGATCAACGGACACATTGTGCGGCACGAGAGCTGCGCGCTTTATCCCAATGTGTGTTTGCTGTCGATTTCTGGCGTTACTTGAAAAACTCCTCTAAAATGTAGCGCGAATGGCTGCCTGGGGGTTTGGACGCTCACATGTTTTGTTTTGCTGATATTCGTGTCTCTTTCGCGTGAACGTTACGCCGCTCCCGTGTTGTTTAATTCGAAGTGTTTGCTAGCTGTCAAAAACAGCAGACTGAAGTAAGTTAGCTAGCTTGTGGCGCTGCAGGACAAGGCAAGGGACCGAGATGAGATTTGCTCCAGATAGATTATGCCTGTCCTGGTGTGGAATTACTTGACTAAGTGCTTAGAAACGAGGTTAAGATGCGTTTTAGTTCAGTGTTGTGGTGTGGCGCCGTGTAGGTTGCTGTACATCATCAGGTACCAAGTTTGCATATGCAAGCAAGTTGGCCAATGTGCTATTTCTCTGTCTGATGTCACTGCGTGTGTCTGTGTTGTTATTGCTGCTCATTTTGCCCCTGCAGCATGCAAACCATGTAACTCCAGGTGCAAAACACTGTTTTTGCGACTGTTGTTCTTCATGCATCAGTGGAAACTGGAATAGATAGTGAGCAGCTTGCTTTAGCAGTGCACAAGGCACTCCCATGTGATAGCAGACTGGTGATATTGTTGAGCTGCTGACTTCCGGTAACCAGCTAACGGATCTAGCAGCATCATATTTGTCTATATGTGCGTGTGTGTGGTCGACCGCAAGGCTATTTTGCACAAACGGAGTAACACGGAAAACACACTTGCTCATGTCTTTTACACACACTTGTGACATGTCTCGAAGGCTGAACTTGAATCCTGTGCAACTTCTTGCTGCTGTTGTTGCATGCTCCATGAATTACAAGGGCAGGTACTGGGTCATTTGGTCTAGATGACATTGAGTTTGGAATATTTTATAGTTTTATCTAATTCTGATTATGATTTTTTAACGTTTATCATGCAGTCACTAAACTATAATGTTGTTTGAAATGGGGCAAATATATTTTTCATCATAGTAACTCATTAGAAAGTTCCAATAAACATGTTATAATCTTTCTGACTTATGTTTTTTCAACCATGCTGGCTAAACATGATCCTTGATGAATGTCCAGCATGGTATATTTGTTCTTATCTTACTTGTTCTTATTCATGAATTGTTCTTAAAGGGATAGTTCGCCCAAAAATTAAAATTAGCCCATAATTTACTCACCCTCAAGCCAGCCTAGGTGTATATGACTTTATTCTTTCAGCCAAACACAACCGAAATTGTATTAATAAATATCCTGGCTCTTCCAAACTTTATAATGGGAGTGAATAGAGTTTTTGAAGCTCCATAAAGCACATCCATCCATCATAAAAGTAATCCATACGGCTCCAGGAGGTGAATAAAGGCCTTCTGAAGCGAAGTGATGCATATTTGTTCGATAAATACCCATTTTTATAACTTTTTAAACTATAATCACTGGCTTACGGTAACGGCCGTTGGCGAGTCTTGTTCTGGCAGAAATGTGACCTCTGACCCGACGCATGACGTATTGACGAACGCTGAAGCGCAGAGGATAGAGCAAAACAAAACGCTGGTCACGAATTAGAAGTCTAAAATTAGAATTTTTAAAGGGAAATGTTATTATAAATATGGATATTTTTCTCACAAAAACGCATCGGTTTGCTCTAGAAGGCCTTTATTAACCGTCTGGAGCCGTATAGATTACTTTTATGATGGATGGATGTGTTTTTTGTAGCTTCAGAAACAAAAAGGCTCCATTCACTCCCCATTATAAAGCTTGGAAGAGCTAGGATAATATTTTTAATATAACTTTGATTGTGTTTAGCTGAAAGAAGAAAGTCATACACCTAGGATTGCTTGTGGGTGAGTAAATTATGGGATTATTTTCATTTTTGGGTGAACTATGTAAGATCAGAACATGAGCTGTCTAATGCAGATATTAATTGATTTCCAGCTGAGTTTCAAGGCCTCCGCCGTCTCCTGTGAAGCTCTTACTTAGTGTTAAATTGCATAGTCAACATTCACAATAATGTGAAACTTAATAATGACCAATAACGATTAGCTTTCATCGTGATTCTTTAATTGACCTGCCCCCAATAAGTTGTGATTTAAAGAAAACTTACAGTGTGGTGGTGTTCATCTTAGTTCATGCATAAGGTCAAACCTATAAATTATTCCATGGCTAATGAACAGAATATCTCATCTAGGGGTGGGCGATATACCGGTACACACAATTAACCGGTAGAAATTTGTCAGCTGGTAAAGATTTTGGACTATATCGTCTCTATTGCAGTTACGTTGCTGTGCTGTGTGGTCATAAAAGCTTATCATTTTGTATGCATTTTTAAGCATTGCTGTTTTAAAACAAGTGATTTTAAACTGTTGAAGCGCAATAAGCAGCGAATGAGAACTCGTATTGTGTTCGATTGTGCGCTGTATGAAGCTGCTGCTCATAGAGCATGTGAATACTGTACTTTTTGACACTTTATTGGGCTTGACCAAGTCAAATACACACACTTATGTGTCAGAATGGAAGTATCCACAGTCATTTATGTCTTAAGTGAACGTGAACAGTTGAGTTTATCAGTGCATTCGGTCTTAAAGTGACAGTAGCCTAATATACCTGTCAATCAAACTGACTGAATTACTCCTGACTGAATCACTTTTGTTACTTTAATAAGAATACTTTTATATTTAATTTACACAGTGAAGACATTTTGTACATTAATTACTTTTGACTTGACTTTTTATCATTTATGTAGTATTTCTTATTTAGTGCTAGAAGTTTTTCAGGTCTATTTAATTTATCTCTTTGTTCTATTGTAGTTTTGTCCTATTTTTTTGTAATTAGTTTCTTTGTTCTTATTTTATCACTGACTGTTTACTTGTCTTCAGTAAGCTTGTGTTTTGTTTTTTTACTTAGCCTAGTATTATGAAAAATATAGTATATCATAAAAACCTTATTTAAAGCAAAAATAACTATATTGTGATATATATCGTTATCGTGAAATAAAACGACTTATATGGTGATATAAGATTTTGGTCATATTGCCCACCCCTAATCTTATCTATGCCAAATGAACTAGTATCTGCCCTCGTGATAAACTCATGGAGCATGTAACACAACATGATGTTGTAATTTACAACATTAAGTTGTAAAATGAAGTAACAAGATTTTAATGTGTAGGGAAAGTGTTTATATTAGGTCCTGTGACTGTTAACAATAACTTTCACAATAAATGGTCCTGCATTTTGACTGATTTTACAAATATTAGATGAAGTACAAATATTCCATGTAGTTTCTCATTTTTCAGGTCATAAAAGTTGCATGCATAGTATTTATGTGAAATGTAGAAGTTTATATTTATATTTAAAAGATATTTATGAATGGAGTTTTGCTAGTCACACCACAGGGCATGTGAACTTGCCAAAAGTGTTTTATGTCAACAAATGTGCAACAAATGTGACGAATTGATGCAGTTTTTAGTTT
Source organism: Scardinius erythrophthalmus (assembly GCF_964197995.2). Classification (NCBI taxonomy): domain Eukaryota; kingdom Metazoa; phylum Chordata; class Actinopteri; order Cypriniformes; family Leuciscidae; genus Scardinius; species Scardinius erythrophthalmus. The sequence continues at coordinate 4,894,783 of NC_138240.1, read as the reverse complement.
TGTTTTTGCACAACAGGCATCTGATATGAAATAAATTTAAGATTTGCCTAAAATAACATTATTATTACTGTATTTTCTTGAATTCTTTATTAACAAAGTGATTGCAGAAACGTATTTTCATGACACTTGCTCTCAAAGATATACTAAATCAATAAGTCTAGTAAATGTTGTGTCACTGAAGATGTAGCGCAGGACAGGGACGTGTTTGTTCATGTTTATTTAACTTTGTTGTTTTATTCAAAAGTGAATACATCAACTATATCAACTAGAAAGAAACCATGTTTTACTATCACCTTTCTTGATCCTGATTGGTTGAAGGATTCTTTATCTCTTGTCAATCATCAAGCTTTCAGATCATATCAAAGTTGCCTGATCCGCTAGACCCTCAACATTATACTCATCCAATAAAGCATTGTGAATGACACGATTGAATAAGGCAAACATGCGAACTAAAACTGATTGATTTTTAGTAAAACATTGCATTCTAAGTTATGTATACTCCAGAATATTCATATGGAAATAAATAAGTATTTTGAGATTAGAGAGACAGACTTGATCATGTCATTTGCAGGGCTTTATGGGAGTGGGCGGTCGCTGCTGAACTCTTTTACCACGGTTTCCATTTCCACATAAATGATCATGTGTGGATCTCATTTTAAGATTGTGGATAGTGTCGTTTTTTCACTCGCAATTCAGATGTAAATTAAAAAAATAATAATCATTTAAAAAGAAGAAGCATATAAGATATGATCGCTTAACAGTCACTGAGCTCTTGAAATGTTTATGTTATTGTTACAAATCAATTCCTATGTGGAGAAAATGTGATTTCTGCTTCTGGAACTGAAAAACTGGTAAACATTGCATTGTGGGAAATGCTACTCCACATAGTTTGCTCAGGCTGTATAGTGCAAGTTAAATATGCTAGTTATACTTCACTTGCATACTGAAAATATGCGTACTGTCTGTGAGCAGTGTGTATAGGGTCATTCCATGTCAAATCGACCAATTTTCAGAAGCTTTCCCGACTCAAATTTTTGATTTTGTTAATATTTTTTCTGAAGACAAACTGGGTAATGCAATGTTTTGTAGAGGGAGGGTCAAAATGACAATTTTCACATGAGATTTGGAGCCAAATTACAGGGGGGTAAAAATTACTTTAAAAAAGATGGCAACATCATTATTTTATATTTACACATGGTCATTTAGTTAAATCTGTTGACTTTAGAAATCTTTGTTGCATTGTATGCCAGCGGCGACAGTTCAAAAATGGGGAAAAGCACTTGTGCATCAAGTTTGCATGCCTGTAACTCAAGATATATTTAGATATATTTTAATATCCTTTTAGATTTTGGTTGTTATCAAACACTTCATTTTAAAGGCCCTATCCGGGTTCAATCCCAGAGATACGGAGAGTGTGTGAAAATTGTAATTTTGACCACCCTCGACAAAACAGTGAATTACTCAGTAAATATACATTCACGACATTTCATATTTTTGCTTTCTTCTTTTATGCATTTCTTTCACCAGTTTCGGAATGATCCTATACTCAAAAATCGGCTAGATAGAATTGAAATATGCACCTTTCTTTGCAATATAGTATAATGATGTGCTATTTCGTACACATGAAACTTGAATAATCTTTAATTAATTTTTTTTTTTAAATGTGTGATTGTGGTGTTTTTTTTTTCTTTTTTTTCGACTGTTACACACTTTTGAGTGTAACATAAAAGAACAGATTAACCAGTCGTTCCAGCTTGACACATGAATGTGTTCATCACTTGACTTTGTCTTCTCAATTTTAACACTGCACTATTATTGAAAGTGACAACATTTGAGCTTAGAAGAACATGCTGGTTCTGTTACGATGATCCCAGTCTCCACCCTGACAGAATAACTTAAATGATAAGGAAATCTAGTAAAAACAGTGTGCTTTAAATCTGGTTTTATTGTGGAAGTTTTGTATCCCAAAACTAGGGAAGCAGTACTGTACGATGATGACTAAAGAAATCAAATATAAATAGAATAATTATATATAAAAATAAATAGGCAACATATTTTGGTTAGTTATTTTTTTCTCTTAAATCTCAGTTGCTGGAGATACGGAAATTATTTAGTTCACATTCACAACGTATATTTTTTGTTTATTGTGTTGTGATGTTTTAATGGGTTTTAATATTTTGTTCATTGTTCGTTTCTCAAACACCAAGCCACCATGTGGTCATGACAAAAACATACGTATTTAGACTAAACTGCAAAGTCTAAGGAAAATAAAGTTGATCAGTAACCTCAGACAGGTGGGAAATTCCTTCATCGCCTGAAGACACAATGATTCAGCCTCCACGTTGAGGTTTTGTTAGACACAAGCCTCTTTACACCTCCAGGGTGGTTTCCGTGTGTCTGTATGCACAGTAGAAATCAAATTGAACTTATCCTGAAGTTACGAAATAGACATCCTGAGGATGACGTCCAAAGATGTAAAGATGCGAATTGCATCAGCTAAGTTTTACGCTAACACTTTAAATTCAGGCCACTTCCCGCCTGCTTGCTGGTGGTATTTAATCGAACTTGTGTGACCTGAAAATGAGCATGCTTTGAAGCCAAACTATTGAATTGATGATGGCTAACATGCAAACGCAGCACTCTGTCCAGTGAAATACCTCATAGACATTTAGACATGCGGTTGACTAGAATACAGACCCGTAATACTGTCATCCTGTCTCAGTGTGCCACTTATCTCTTGTGTTGTCAGCAGAGGTGAGGACAAGAATGAAGACCAGGAGGGCTCAAAAGACAAGACACAGAAGCAGAAGAAAAACAAAAAGGAACGGCAAGATGTGGAAAAACTCGAGGCCACAGTATCTGTTCCTCCTCCCCCGCGCCTCTTTACGCAGGGGGATGTCGGACAACAGGCGGAGGCAGGGAAGTCTGAACCCATTGACCCCGAAGTTGGAGCCGCTCTCAGCGCTCCAGAATCTTCTGCATCAGCCAAGCAGCGGCGCTCCATCATTCGGGACAGAGGCCCACTGTATGACGACCCTTCACTGCCTCAAGGTTGGACGCGCAAGCTGAAACAGCGCAAGTCGGGCCGATCTGCTGGCAAATTTGATGTCTACCTGATCAAGTTAGTACAAGTTACAGGAAGTTAGGATTTTTTTTGAGGGCAACTGTGATGATATTCATTTCACAATGTTGCATTCCAAATGACAGATGCAACAAATCAGTCATTATTAAAGTTGCGTTACTGTGTTTGGAGAGTCACTGACTACTAATTAAAAGATTCACGAGGCGGCATGTTGCAAACACAACAAAACTAAAGCTGTTAACACAGGAAAACCAGATACGGCCTCAGTTGATGTCCAATATTCCCCGTTCGACTGAAATAAATCCATTTTATTTACATATATAATAGATTATTTATTCAAACCTTATTCATGATGTACTTCTGTCCATCATGCCAAAGCCAGCTAGTGAGGTCTCTCACCATATGTATATGTAGTTGTAACATTATGAATTAAATTGTTTTGGCCCAAACTAAGTCATACCAATGTTACTTACCGGTACTAATATGCTAATGTTTTAAGTAAGAATCCCTCCCATTTTATTGTTGCTAAAGTCTTAATCACAGATTTACAGCTGATTTATAGCTGGGTATAGTATTGCCAGCTAAAACTAAGACCATTAAACAACATTTTTGTTACTTAAAATAAAATAAACCTTAATGGAAATAAAATCTAAAGTATATTTTAAAAAAATATTTTATTTCAGCTAGTTGCCAAGGCAAGTTGCGTAACTGGTCCCAGCAGTATTTGAAGCTTGATATATTAACTCATTAGTTATTTAATAAATCTGAATTGCATGTGTAGAAAGAGAGAGCGGTGCAAGATTTTGTTGTATGGCTAAATAATCAAAGGACGTGAAGTTTATTATTCTTCCAAATAATTTGACATGATGAATAAGGGTGCATGCTGTTGAACACTGACTGATGTGTCACAGTTCCCACAATACTTTATTTTAAAGCATACTCAATAAGTTGCTGTGACATGAAATCAAAGAAAATATTCCGATTTGTACCACAGGTGCGTATGATGTACTTGTATGGTTGCAAATTTTGCACACATAGACTTTCTCAAGTTCAAATGTTCTTTCAAATTGATATTAAATTACTGTCATTTCATAGTAATGTGTTTGTTTTTATTTTTCAGCCCAGAAGGGAAAGCCTTCCGTTCCAAAGTGGAGCTCATGGCGTACTTCCAAAAGGTGGGCGATACCACCACGGATCCCAATGACTTTGACTTCACAGTCACGGGCCGAGGAAGCCCATCTCGTAGAGAAAAGAGACCGCCAAAGAAACCCAAAGTGGTCAAACCCTCCGGTCGTGGGAGGGGCCGCCCAAAAGGCAGTGGCAAGGTACGGCAGGCTACGGAAGGGGTGGCGGTAAAGCGTGTCGTAGAAAAGAGTCCGGGAAAACTCCTTGTAAAGATGCCCTTTGTTGCCCCTAAAACTGAACCGGGAGCTCCATTGGGGCAAGCGGCAGTTGCCAAAGTGCGCCGAGGGCGCAAACGGAAATCGGAACAGGAACCGCCGAGCACCCCCAAAAAACGTGGCCGCAAGCCAGCAGCTGCTTCGCAGTCGGCAGTGGGGACAGGTTCAGCCGCCGCCTACGCCGCCGCGGCCATTCTCACCGCAGAGGCCAAGAAAAAAGCTCAGAAGGAGTCTTCCTTAAAGCCTGTTCAGGAGAGGGCGCTTCCTATCAAGAAACGCAAAACTCGAGAGACTTTGGAAGAGTTGGAGGGATCTACCACCTCTGGAACCACACCGACGGAGACGTTTGCAAAACGACTGATCACATCAACTGTGACCCCTACAGGTGAGGAGGTAGAAACAGGACAGAGGCCTCACAAGCATCCCGGCCGGAAGCACAAAGAGGCATCCACAGACCCAGGGAACGGCAGCAGCAGCAGCGGCAGCGGAACGGCAACCAGCGGCGGAGGACTGAAGAGTCACAAGAAGAGAGATCAGCGAGGGCAGCACTTTAAACACCACCACCATCATCACCACCACCAACACCACCACCTGCAGGCCATGCCGCCCTCCACCTACACTCCGCAGGCTCACCAGCTCTCCCTGGGTCACTCCACGCACGGGGGGCCGCCGGCGCCTGCGACCATGGAAAACGAACCCCAGGACTTAAGCACCTCCAGGCCGAAAGCGGAGCACGTGGCCTGCAGAGAGGAGGCGAGAACTGACAGCTCCTCAAGCAGGGACGCTCAGAACGCAAGCAAGATGGCCTCCGCTGACCTGAGAGGGCAGCAGACGACTGTGATGGGAGAAGGCAAGGAGATGAGAGACATTGTTCCTCCCTCCGCCGTCCCGAGGCCGAGCCGAGAGGAAACGGTTGAGTCCCGGACACAAGTGAGCGAACCAGTGAGCTGACTGACTAAGTGACCGATCGGCGGCGGCGTTGCGTGTGAAGAAGCGGAGGAGGTCACAGCAAGACGAGTGATTTTTCGTTCTTTTTTACTGAGGAAAAAAGAAAAAGGAAACAAAAATATACAAAAATGTAAACGTACTGAAACAAAAGGCAGCTGTTGTGTCTCGTTCTCTCTGTGGGTTGGACGCGAGGCGATAATTCTCTTGCTTCCGGATGAATTCTCTGCTAACCTTTTTCTTTATGGTTTCCTTTTATTTCCCACTATATCTTTGTATTAGTATATCTTAGCACTCACTTAGACCCCTTATTCCTTTGTCAGTGCTTGTAGGATGTAAAAACACACTCGAGTGGTAATGGATGCACAAGTCACACGCCATAGTAAGTGAAACTTTCTGATCAAATTGCTCTCGAAAGAACTAAAATGCCTCATAGTCATGTCATCTCAACCCCTAGCAAAAAGGTGTCCTATCAGTGTGTCCTCCCTTTTGTGTCATAAAATGAAGCAGCAAATCAGACGTAAAGAAAGCGAGCTGAAGAAAAAAGGGCCACATTTCCGATCTCCACCTTTCCATTTGAGTCGGACGCAGCTGTTGCAGCATTTGAATTAAAACATGCTAGCTTAACTCTGACAGAAAAGAACTTCCTAGTTGTGGGTTTGTGCCAAGATGACATTTCCAGCCCGTGAAGATCAATTGAATTCAGTAGTATTATTTCCTTTTGCCTTGTTGGTATTTTTAGCGCACATGTGTATATTAATTATGAGTAGTTCGTTTTAGCCTAATCACCGTTTCGGATGTGCCTGAGAAAATGCAACTAGAGCGGAAAGCTCTATTTTTCATTTTCTTTGGTGGGGAGGATAAAGCACAAATGTATTTGTTGGGGAATATTGAAAGCACAGTCCAGTGTAGTGTCTGGAGTAGATGTTAACTCAAGGAAAAGAATATTAGAAAAGGAATTTGTTACGTTTACCTGCTTTTTCCCATTAAGTACAATTTAAATAGTGGCCTTGTGTTCTTGTGACACAGATCCCTAACAAAAAAAAAAAAAAGCATACCATTTCAAATGTAGCGTTTGGTTTTACTGTGTGGTTATAGATTAATACCATAGAGCTGCTGTTTTAAAAATGATTCCGACAGGAAAGTTAATAGATTGCTATATATTTATATAATGTCTCGTCAGGCTGTAGTTGTGTCAAATGCATGGGTTGCTGATGTTTGCGTGCTTTGCGTGCTATTTATTACAGTACTCCGACATTGTCTTTCCTATACGTAAAGGTTTCTCTAAAACCAGATACAGCACTATTGATGAGGGTTAAACGTTTTAGAAACGTATATATTTTGAATTATGAAACAAAGAAAGGAAAGAAAACTTGCATACATTTCAACTCAATGTCATCATGAAATATTTCCATTAGTTTTCTAATCTAAAGTCTTCAAAATAACAGAGAATTAGCTCAAAAATATCAAAAAGAAGGACTGCACATTATGGCTCCATGCAGCAAAGTGGTTAGATATTGGACAATGAGTGTCTTAGTAATTAACTATAATATAATATTATATATATATATATATATGATTAGGATAGGATGAAACTCAATTCTAAAGAAATTTTGAACCAAACTGAGGAAGTTCTTCTTTGTTTATGTAACATTTAGGATTTTACAGCACTTTTTCTGTTCCATTTTCGCTTCTTCTCCTAGATGAAATGCACCTTACTTTTAAAACTATTATTATTATTAATATTATTTTGGAATTGTGAGAAGCAAACTTTTTTTTTTTTTTTTTTTGCATATATTGTTTCTAGCATTGCACAGACTTCTGTTTCATGTCCGGAGGTTGTACCTTTCTTCAGATGTATGTTAGCATAGAATGCATGTTTAATGTCATTATAAAGAGCCATACTTTAGCTTAGTTTTGCTTTCTCTGTAAAAACACCCCTCATATACTAAATCATACAATTAGCACATAATGACTACGTTTCACTCACAGTATTTGATATCACATATTTATGGCCAATAATGGGGCATGTGGCAGTAAAGTTAGTAAACGTCATGACATTTGACTGTCAAATCTACTCTAATGCAGACCCACATATTTTATATATATTAAAACCAACCCTTTTGGTTATGTATATATATATCAGTGGCGTGCAGTGGTGTTCTGAAATGAGGAGGCAAAGTCCTCACAGTTTTTTTTGTTTGTTTGCTTTTTAGAAATCAAATGTAAATTCATGTCCCATTTACACTTAACGTTTAAATCTCATCAAGTTAGTGTTTTAAGCAATTTTACATTTATTCCAAAATAACATGAAAGGCAGTAACAATATATTTCATTTGTGAACTGATGTTAAGCTGTTCTTTTTTACTCTTCAGCTTATTTTCAGATCATCAGTCATCAAGCTAAACACTGTCTCAGACACGAAGATATATCTTTAATTTCACCAAACAGATCGCTCACTAAAAGCCCCGACAGTCAAGTTTGATTTTGACGTGACATAAAGCAGTGATATCTAAGTGGCGGAGTTGTTTACTTACTTTTTAATTAATCTTCCCATTAACGCCATCATTTTGTTGATTCTGACAGCACGCGGAACACACACAAAAACAAGAGGCGGGATTTATTGCATAAACCAAACATATCCAATCATTACGCAATGGAGGCATCGCGAATTTCCCCCATTCATTCTCAATTACCCCCCACCGCACACTCTTTAGAGGCTCTGTTAAAAGTCAATGGGCTCGAGGAGGCAAGAGAGGTCGGAGGTTATCACAGACCCCCTAACACACACTGCCTGTCCGCTACGCCACTGTATTTATAAATGCATAACCAATCTTCATAGACCCCTGAATCTAATGGCATCACAAATTAATATTTTATATTCTAGATATTGCAGTTGTTGTTTTGAAATTTGAATAGTCCCAGAGTGAGATGGCTTGCCTTTTTCCCCAAAGTATTCCATTCAGTTTCGTCTGTGTGTTAAATCTTATCCATTCATGGTTATTGTGGCTTGGGTGATGGATGTGCTTTTCCACCGACATAAATGCTGATACACGTCATAACACTCAGTAATCTTTTCGTCTGTTAGTTCAGCTAGAGGGAGATGTTTTTGATATTTGCGGTCGATAAGGGGTTCAAATGCATGTGAGAGAGAGAGAGAGCTTACTGGTCCTTTTTTCTCAAGTGTGCTTTAAGAGTAGCCTCTTGAATACGTTTAAAGCAAACGTCTCTAAATGAAGAGATTAAATTAGAATTGACAATCACAAGGAGCATTGCATCTTTTCATTTTCCCCTCGAATATTGCTAAGGATGAAAGTGTCTCCATTCTCTTCCTCCAGCCCCCTGCTCCCTCGACCCTCACTGGGAAGGGGCACAGAGAACACAAGAGCGTTTCCGCTCGGATCAAGGGCTATGTAATCATTTCAAGTAGTCAAAAGCAGATAAAGGAAATGGATTTTCACGTCAGAGGAACGCAGGGTCCGGTCCTCGCCGTAAGGGCAAACTCCGTTTAATTGCTTGAGGTCTAACAAGAGACTTTAAAGTGTCGTCAAACAGCACCGGCTCACTCTCTGTCCTCGTCAGAGTTCGAGCGCTCACTTAACCGGCGGCTGACGTTGTGACCTGTCTGCGGTGAACGTCGCCCCGGTCTGACTAAACTCCAGCAGGAGAATGGAGGGAGCAGAATGGATTCCTTTAGCTTGAGCTCTGCAAGCACATTCTCAGTGGTACAGGTTAAGAATAATGCAGACGGAAAGAAACCTCCAGACATGAATTGAAGTCACGACAACTCTTAGTTTAAAGTGTCGACTCGCAAGCTGCATCAGTCTGGCTGAAACAGAAAGGGTAGTGCCTTTATTTTGGGAGACTTACTAAGGTGGTTGAAGTGACCTTTGATTCTAAAGAAACCCCTTTATCCCAACGAAGCAACGCGGAAGGTGAATTTACTCAAACGCTTGGATTTTATTTGGTCGTTTTTCATAGGTAGGATGTGCACTGGTGTGTGTGTGTTTTGTAACTAGAGGTTTCATTGTTGTACATTTTCTTGTTTTTTTTTTCTTCCATCAGCTGGACCTTTGTGCCCACCTAGGAATGATGTATTGTTAAAACCCCTCTGCTTTATGAACTTCTTGCCTTTTGTAGCGCTCAAAGCCCACTGACAAAAATGGAGCCCTACAAATGGGTGAAGACAGAATAAGAAAATTACTTTTATTATTTATATGTTGGTTTGTTTGTTTTATTTTCTTGTTTGTTTGGGTTATTTGTGCCTCTGGCAGTGAAATATGCTTTGGAATGTCCTTGTGTCCCTGTAGCCAAAAATACATGCTATGTACGTGAACATGTATCAATATGCATGATTGCCATTAGAAGATAGGACATTGCTTGCCCTTTACTATTATATATAAGATGTTTTCAAACAGCACTCTCAAGAGCTGAGCCCAACCACACTAACCGGATCCGAAGGTTTTCATGAGGTATAAAATACTGAATGTTTGTTCAATGAAGGCTAGCTGTGCACTTCGGTCTGTTTAATATGAACAGATTTATTTCATTGAAGTATTTGTTTTTTGTTTTAATGATTTAACTGGTAGCTGAGTTTGGGCTTCATATGCCGCTGTATCAACAATTGTAGTGGCTAGAGTAATTTGTAGATTTCGGTGTTAGATTTATTTTTATTATTAGCATTTTTTTTTTCTTTTTTATTCTAAATCCAACATTGGAAATAGACCTTTTTATCTTGATAGCAATAGTATGATAGTATACCCAGCAGATCTGATATGAGTTTTCTCCTTTAGTATGTCTCTTATTTGTACTCTGTTAAACAGTAGAACTGAAGTAAAAAGAAATGTACCCTTATTAACTAAAATGCAGCACTTTGAATCGTGCAAGAAGGACAATTTAACGTCAAATGAAACAGAAGTTAAACTATAAGAAATAGATTCCAGTTCCACCGTGGTAGAAAGTTCATGGTCTATTTAACATAGTCTTGTGCCTTGAAGTTTCAGTAATAGAATTTATCTTTATACTGTAGTTGTATTTTTATTCTGAGTCCTGTGTTTGCCTCTTGTTGGTATTCAGTGCTTTGGATGTATTAAGGATTTATAGAAATCAAGAACATGTTTGCCTTGCTTTATTTTCTTAATTGAGGAAAAAAAAGGATAACATTATAGGAAGATGTATTTGGGCAATATTGATGATGTAAAAAGCGATAGGATTTTGATGTTTTTCATCCCTGATATGTTGAATGTTTCACAGATTAATGAGTGACGTGTGTTTGTTGGGAAATATTCTCCATTTTAACATAACCGTAAAAAAAACAAAACTTGGCCTCAAACATAATCTTCCAATCGAAACATGACATTTTATGACAAAAAATACTTCAACCTTGACCGGAAGGATGAGTCTAAGATCTGCACTTTATAAAGTATGTTTCCCGGCAGAACACCCATTCACTTTTTGTATGTATTTTTTACCTTTGTCCAAAGCTGTTTTGTTTTCATATTATTTTTTAATTTAGTTTTAAATAAAAGGGATGGGTAGTATGTATCAAAAAAAAAAATGTTATTTTAACCAAACAATCCTACAGACTAAGTGTCAGTGGTTATTCGCCATCTGCCAAGCTGAGTCCTTGCCTTCCTGAAAGTGAAAAGTATAGTTTGTGTCTACTTTTATAGTACTGTGTTACTGTATCATTTGTTTGCCGTATGTAACAGATACACAATAGTAAACAACATTTACCTGCTCTCTGTCTTTAACATTTATTTCACTCACATCATAAACAAAACACGATGTAAGTGTTGTTATCATTATAAGATAAGCCAGATTTTGTTCATCATTAGGGCTTTGTTGTCTAATAATTGAATCATTTGAGAAAAGGAACGTGAATGAAACTAGGAAAAGCACTGATAACTGCAATCTGGAAAAGTAATGTTTCAGTTTCGCTGGGAGATTTTCTCTGAGATTTTTGCAGTTTAACTTCAAACAAAAACGCTTGATTATATTTTAGATTGAGTTCACCTTTATAGTAATCACTAATGCAATGTTTCAGAGGGGAAAAAATAGTGTATCGCTGAATCCACCGACAAATTTGTCTGTAATATTGAAAAAAAAAAAAAAAAACAGCACTTATGAGCACAGGGAAATTTACCCTATTACTAAATGTGGAAAAAAGGAAATGGAAGATGTGAGTAAGTTATACGAAGTGGCGAAAGTAGCCTACTTTAATACTATGGTGAAGGTGATGACTGTGATTGTTAATAAATGTAATGTGACGTGGGCCTCTGGAAGCAGATATGAACTGCTGACGTTAGAAAGTTGGGCGGTAGTCAGTTTTTTCCCCGAATATTACAGTTGCTATTTTTTATGCTTTATTATCAACAAATAGCATGTACATGAGTAACTTCCATATTACATCAGAATAACATATCACATGCTTCACAATACAATAGAAATTACCAAAAAAAAAAACAAAGGGAAAATGAAAAGAGAAAAAAAGCGGTAGTCAGGGTTGCGATCTTTCCGTGCGGTGAAACGGCAGCTCATGAATATTAAGCAGATGACGCATCCTTACAATAGGTGACGTAATAAATATTCATGAGCCACTGCCAGGCAATCGCCATTAGTACGATTCGTGACGGCTGTGGTAGAAGAAAACAAGACCACTACTACAAGTGACAGCCGCAAGAAACTCCTGTGTTTAAGAACCACGTAAAGCAATATTAAAAGAGAGAGAGAGAGACAAGACTTACACATCTAATAAAGTTAAAACACCGAGGGTTTTTGAAAATGTCTGGAGCGGAGTTTGACAAGGAGTTTCTGTACAACTTACCCGCGTGTGTTATGAGTCACTTTACACGGATTATGGACTCACTTTCACACTCAGACTGGATATTGTTCGGTAAGATTAATGTATTTATCTTTATGTCTAGTGTTTTCTTTATTTAACTCGAACAGTAGATGATTAGCGCACTCGCTAACTCACTTAGCCATCTGAGCGGTGACGTCAAAAAGTTCAGTTTCTGTTCAGTTTGTGAAGCGTTTATTTCTTTACAGCAAGGGTTTGTTTATTTCGTTTAGTTGTGAATAACTTTTGTAAATCTCTATAGTGATATTTGTTAATGTATTCGAGGTAACTAGAATGTTATGCTAAGTGTTTGAGGATTGTTGCCATGGCCTGATGATGAATGATATTGGAGTAAATAAACGGGGAGAAATGAATTAGTATGATTAAAAAAAGTTTGTTTGTAAAAACAAAATTTGTTCAGCAGAAGACGTGGCTTACTGATGTTGTTTGGAGCGTATGTTGTGTCCATTCATTCAGGTGAGATGCTGAGATTTGAGAAGTCACATGGTTAAATCACAGCTGTATTTGGTCTTTTCCTCAATGTGGAATCATCTGGGATTGGGAATTAGTTGAAATAAGTTTATTTTTATGGCTATGTTGTCCATTTTTAGTATGTCAGCTGGAACTTAATAATGGGATCAGCTACGACTAACGTTACATAATTAGGATTCTTTCAAGTTTTGGCATGAATGATTCCATATTAATTCGTTATGTTTTTTTTTTTTTGCTGTAGTTATTTAGATATTTTGGTGGAAACTAAACTTAAAAAGTGCTTTTATGTCCATTGCAGCTTCACGGGTAATATCTGATCAGACTGAACTACGCCTTTTGGAACAAAGCCCCAGGCGCACAGACACCCTCATGCACAAATGGGGCTGCCGTAATGGGACAGTTGGGGAATTGGTGCAGATTCTTGAAGGCTTGCAGTGGTTTCGGCCCCGTGATATCATCCTTGAATGTATGCATGATTTTTTTCTTTTTTCCTCTCATTGTATTTGTTCATTTGCTTGCTTCTGTTGTCTCCACCACAACTGATGCCCTAACCAGACAGATTATCAGATGGGTTTCGTGGTTGTTACGAAACTCGCTTCATCGTCTTTGTTCATGCACTTTATTGACAAGGAACTCCCAGCGTTTCACATTTAAATTGTGAATAACACACAAGCACTATGCTGTCAAATGTGACATTTCTCTGCTGTGGTCACACTGAGAGAGAAAGAAAGAGAATGCAGATAGATTTGTTATAATGACTAATTTAATTGCAAATGAGATTGAAATGAAGCCATCTATACACTATATTTGCTTTAGATTCCCTAAAAAAATGTTTTTAAGATTTTGTCCTATTTTTTTTGTCTATCTTCAGTAATAATATTATAGCAGTGTTGTTATTGTTAACTTAAATGATTTCAAATCGTTTTTGGTGATTTAAATAAAGCTAAAATTATATACAGCATTTAATTATATAAATAAAGAACACACACACAACTTTAGATATTAGATAAAAATACTAAAATTAAGAGAACTGTAAGGAATAAAAAATAAAATAGAAATATTGCCTTTGTAACCATCTGAAATAAGTTTGTTGAAATATTAAAACTGAAATAAAAATAAATGAAAGCTAAATATAATATAAAAAAACTAATAAAAATGACAAGCACATAACAAAGATAAAAGCTAGTAAAAATAAAAGCTAATTCAAAATAAATAAATAATATACTTAAATAATACTAAAAAACACTGTATTATAGATGTGTAATTTTAGAGAAAAAATTGACCAGCTGATATATTTCAGTTTTGTGCAATTTATTATAGTTGGATAACAAATCCATTAATGTTCTTTTGTGTGCATTTCCAAAGGTAGACGTAAACCGCAGTCTAGTTCGGAGCAGCAGTCAGCTTCAGCGGTACCACAAGCCACTGCATGTCAAACCAGTACAGTCAGCTTCATCAAAGACTTTCTCCCTGTCCACGGTAACATCTTATACTTTCTACAGTGCTTGCACTTGATGATATCTGTGGTAAAATATATATTTTTAATATAGCTGTTTTGTTTTTCCAGAAATCAGGCCTCTACCCAAGCCTAGCCCTCCACCGCCCGATCTGGACTCCATTGATTCAAGAACCTCAAATATAGCGGAAGAGGTGCTTTATTTGATTTAAAAAATTCAGCCATTAAAAGTATTAATAAAAAAAGACTTGATAGGTTTGAGCAATCACTATGTTTTTAAAGTGTTGTCTAGGCATTAGTCAGCATGACTCTTCCTTTAGTCATCATGTTTTTCTTCCTTTCAGTTTCTTAATCCACTGACACTTTTGTGTTTGTTCACAGTGCCCATGCAAGAACCGTGTGGATCCCCCGCCGCTTTACTCCACTGCGATGAGCTGGCCGTTTGAGGAAATACAGAGAGGCACATGCAACTTTTCCCCTTGCAAGCAGATCGGTGAAGGAGGTTTCGGGCACGTGTATCAAGCTGTGATGAGAAACACTGAGTTTGCTGTGAAGAAGCTGAAAGAGGTACTAAAACAAACCTCTATGAGAGTTTGCTCGTTCTGCTATTGAGTCATTCACTTTCTTAAACATCCGTGTCCTTTCTCTCTCTTTTTCATTTGGATGTTCGGAGCAGGACTCTCATTTGGATTGGAATGTCGTGAAGGAAAGTTTCAGGACGGAAGTGGAAAAACTCTCACAGTAAGAAACTGTCTGTCCATCCTCTGCTCCTCTGGCTTATGCTTCCTTCTCTCGTGCTTTAAATCTGTCTTTCCTGATTTGTCTAAAGGCTGCCACACACTACAAGATGATTAAGACTATTTTGGGTCCAATTCTCCCCTTCCGTTTTATATGGGGCGGCAGTGGCTGAGTGGTTCATGTAGGTTGTCTACAAACCAAAAGGTTGGTGGTTTAATCCCCGGTTCCACTTGTCCAAGTGTCGAGGTGTCCATGAGCAAGACACCTAACCCCAGCTGCTCCCGACGAGCTGGATGGCGCCTTGCATGGCTGACACCACCGTCGGTGTATGAATGAGTGAGTGAATGGGTGAATGTGAGGCAATGTAAAGTGCTTTGGTGGCCATAGGTCTGAAAGCGCTATATAAATGCAGTCCATTTACCATTTACCATTCCGACAATCCTAGGTAAAGTCACGAATATCTTGATAGTTCTACAGATTATCTTCAGATTTTCCGGTGGGGCGAGGTGTGTTAAGAGTAATTAAATCTGCTCCGAAGAACGTCAGGGCCGAAGCGATCTCTTATCATAAATATCCAACATGTTGAATATTTTTTGATCAGAAATCCTGCTATGTGGGGGAATCCTAGAGAGGATTGTCACATGAAAGAGGTACTAAAACAAACCTCTATGAGAGTTTGCTCGTTCTGCTATTGAGTCATTCACTTTCTTAAACATCCGATAAGATCTTTTAGTGTGGGCCAGCCTTTAACTAGCTTTTTTCAGTTTGGCTATGATTCATTTATGTTTGTTCAACAGAAGTGCAGAATGGGACTTACCCGCTTGAAATTTGATTGCTCTTTATGCACAACACCTCTTCATGAGCAAAAAATGAAAATCTCCACCCTACCCTCCAAATCTTTTTTGTGGTTAGTTGTCATCCTGTTGTCTCTTAATTAGGTCATTTTTTTTCTGACACATTTTTCAGCCACACTTTCAAGCCTTGCTTCCTTCAGCTACTATAATGCTCTCATTAAATGTTAAGTAATACAATCTAACATGTTTTCTTATTCCGCAGATACAGGCATCCCAACATAATGGACTTTGTTGGCTACTGTATAGAAGGACAAACTTATTGTCTCATATATGTTTATATGCCGAATGGCTCTTTAGAGGACCGACTACGCTGTAAGGTGAGTTACCACTTTTGCTAGGGCTCGGCTTCATGATTTAGTATGTCACTTGAAGGCGTAATTCCGTCATCATTTTACTCGCCCTCATGGTTTTACAAACCTGAATGACATAATGTGAAAGTGAATGTGGGGCAAGGCTGTCAAGCACAAGAAAAAAAAAAACCCCACTATTAGCAGTTTGTATGACTTGTGTTTTAAGTGTTCTGAAGTCATACGATAGAATGAAATAAAATCGTTATTCGCTGATAATCATCTCCTCTGTCAAATCTCATTTGCAGGCCTGTACATTCAAATATTGTGCATCACAACTTATTGCGCAAAGTTTGGTGTCAATGACAAGATATGGCATGTGTCACTATGGCCACAGTCAGACTGCAGATAAATGTGGCCCAAATCAGATTTTTTTTTTTTGCTCAAATGTGATTGATCTTTTCTTCACAAACAACATACAATCTGATCTTTTTAATTCTGATTTGGCCACTTCTAGTCCTAAATCTGATATTAGTCAGATGTTTTGCAATGCGACTGAACCGCATATCATAATTCATGCGACTTTTACGCCACTCTAGAGCAACATTCGTCACAATTCTGCGTTCATGGGAGTCACTTCAAAGATTTTAAATACCCAAAGTTAAGACAGTTGCGAAAGGTAGTGAGTGAAGGACAGGGATGTGTCAGAACTTATAAGTATTACTGTGACAGCTCTATATACAAACAAAACATGAGGGCTCGTATCATAAAACGTTTTTTTTTTTTTTTTTTTTTTCGCATACTCTTTGTTTTTTTATATCGTCTGTGCACAGATTCGCTGGTTTGTGGCTTCCGTGGCAGATCACACTATAAATAAACACGGAATCACTTACTTTAATGTCCTTGTTTATTTCTGTGTGCTGCGTGACATCTTTTTATTGTTCTCTTGCACATGCGGGTCAGTTCGGGACCATGATCTGTTCACACTGGAATCTGATATTGGCCACATTTAAAACCACAATGTGAACAGCCATACAAAAAAAAGAAAAAAATCAATCTGAGGGATAAATTGGAATTGTGAACTTAAATCTCGCTAGTCAAATCATTTGTCACTGAACAAGTCATTTGTGTTTGGAATACCATGAAGGTAAGTAAATGATGACCGAAGTTAATTCTATGTAATCTAACCCTTTCATGGCATCGGTCTGTGTTATTCACTATGCTTGTTTCTTTCAGGACAGCAACGCCCTCTCTTGGTCACAGCGTGTAAATGTGGTACTGGGCACTGCGAAAGCTATTCAGTACCTGCATTCTTGCTCACCTGCACTTATTCATGGAGATATCAAGAGGTGAGTGCAAGAACATGTAAACCACATGAACTTTACCATTCAAAAGTTTGTGGTCAGTATTTTTTTTTATTCTGAAAGAAATTGAATACTTTTATTCAGCAAGGATGCATTAAATTGTTAAAAAAATACAGTAAAGACATTTTATAATGTATGTTACAAATGACTTCAGTAAAAATCATCATTTTCTTTTGAACCTTCCATTCATCAAAAAATCCTGAAAAAACAAACATGTCATGGTTTCTACAAAAATATTAAGCATCTCAACGGTTTTGAACATTTAATAATAATACGAAATGTTTCTTGAGCACCAAATTAGCATATTTGAAAGATTTCTGAAGGATCATGTGACACCGAAGACTGGAGTAATGATGCTGAAAATTCAGCTTTGCCGTCACAGAAATAAATCACATTTTAAAATATAACAAAAAAGAAAACTGTTATTTAAAATTGTAGTAATATTTCAGAATATTACTGTTTTTACTGTATTTTTGATAAAATAAATACAGTCTTGGTTCGCATAAGAGACTAGAATGGTAGTGTATGTTTAGATCTTTAGACTTTTTGAATCAGCAGTGTTTGGTCTGGATTATTGTGAGTTCAGTGGAAGTGACAGAAAATGCAGTAATTGTGGGGTTTTATCTAACTTTGTTTTGCTTTTATACAATTGCAAAGAGGTGTCTATGAAATGACTTAGACATTACTGAAAATTCTCTCTAAAAAGCCAAACATCATAGCTTGAGCTTCTGAGAATCACACTGTTGTTGCATAAAAGGTTGGAATCATTTTGACCCAGGTACATTTTCACGTACACAGATTCATTCTCCGCTGGTGCCTTTAGTGCAATGTGAGTGCAGTTACTTCAGGTTTTACAAATGTGATGAAGTACTTTTAGATTGGGATGGGTTTAAATCCATGAAAAACAAAATAACTTCAAGCTTTTGGGTCAGTTCACTTGTTGGCTACTGGTTTCATTAAAATACCAGCACCAGAAAAAGGGACATTTTCAAGCATGAATTCTCACACTAAGAGAAAATCAACTGCAGCCCCATTTTTCCTTTTTTGTTGAATATATTGTTCACATAAGTCAAATTAATTAAATTCGTGTTGCAAATTACATTATGTGTTGGTTTCATGTTAACCATTAGGGATGCACCAGGCTTCTTTCACAAACCAATCATCTTCCCTCAGCTCTAACATACTTTTAGGGGATCACCTGGAGCCCAAGCTGGGGGACTTTGGATTGGCGCGTTTATGTTGGAGCCCCAGCAAAACCCCAGGCAAAACGTCCACGGTGGCTCACACTGCAACGGTACGGGGAACTCTCGCATACCTCCCAGAAGAATACCTGAAGGATGGACAGCTAGGAGTGGAGATCGACATCTACAGCTTTGGAGTGGTGAGATGCATCTTTTAAGACATGCATTGTGAAAGCAAAATCTCATTGTAGTTACGCAAAATAGTTCACGCGAAATGAAAATTCACGCGAAATGAAAAATGAAAATTCTGTCATTAATTACTCACCCTCATGTCATTCCATACATGAAAGACTTTGATTCCTCTTCAGAACACAAATAAAGATATTTTTTATGAAATCTGAGATCTTTCTGTCCCTCCATAGACAGTCTATTCAACTACCACTTTGAGGTTTCAAAAAGTTCATAAACTTTCGTAAATTCGTAAAACTAATCCATATGAATTGAGCGGTTTAGTCCAAATTTTCTGAAGAGCCTCAATGGCTTTATATGATGAGCAGATTTACTTTTATTCACATATAAACGTTGATCAGTGAACTTAAACAAACCTGCTTGACGCTTGAGAACAAACCTCATTGGTTCTTGCTGAAGCTCAAACGTGCTTCGTAACACGAGAATGAAACCTCATTGGTTCTCACACATCAAGCAAACATGATTGAGCTTCTGTTTACCTGATGAATGTTTATATGTGTGGATGTAATACAATTAATTCTGTTCACCATATTTAGACAAAAATTTGGACTAAACTGCTTGATTCATATGGATTAGTTTTACGATCTCTTCATGAACTTTTTGAAGCGTCAAAGTGGTAGTTGCGTAGACTGTCAATGGAAGGACCGAAATCTCTCAGATTTCATTAAAAACATCTACATTTGTGTTCCGAAGATGAACGAAAGTCTTACAGGTTTGGAATAATGACAGAATTTTCATTTTAAGGTGAACTACCCCTTTAAATGGCAAAAAGTTATTATAACTTCGACCACCTGATTGTACTCAAAAGTTCTCCTTCATCCACATCAACAATATTTTATTGCGATAACATTCAATTGGGCTGAGATCCACAAAAAAAGAACCCATTGTAAATTGAAAATGGACTGAGACTCCATCACACCTAATTGAGATTTCAGCTCACTTTCAAGGCCAATGTAAAAACTACTTTTTGGTCCACTTATGGGCGTGAGTTGTTGTTTTTTTAAAGAAGGACCCACCCCTAATTTAAAGAAATCTTTTATGGTTCATGTCCGTAAACAGATGCTGCAAACGTCTTTCGGCTTTCCATCTTTGATAAAGTAACACTCCAGTTTCTCTCGTACCGCAGGTCATGCTAGAGATACTTACTGGACGGCAGGCTCTTGAGGTCGATGGCCAATCCAAAGCTGTTTACTTGGTGAGAAGAGATGAAGTCATATTATAGTAACATTTGTTAGTGTAGAGTTGGTGTTAATGGCAGGTGATTAAATCTGTTATTTTCCACAGAAAGATCTGGTTAAAGAGGAGGAAGATGATGGGAGAAATTTCAGCAAAGGGAAGCACTCGCGGGAGCTGTCCTATGCTCACGCAGCGGAGAACATCTGCAGGAAACATCTGGATCCTCGATTAATAACTAAAGACTCACCTAACCCTCATGGATCAATGGAAATTTCTCAAATGGCATGTCAATGTTTGGAACGACGGAGGAAGAAGAGGCCTCCCATGAAAGAAGTAGGAGAATCGATTCAATGCTATTTGTTTGTAATAAGTTATTTTAAATAGAATAAAATATTTCACAATATTACTGTTTCTACTGTATTTCTGATCAAATAAATGCAGCCTTGGTGAGC
Source organism: Scardinius erythrophthalmus (assembly GCF_964197995.2). Taxonomy (NCBI): domain Eukaryota; kingdom Metazoa; phylum Chordata; class Actinopteri; order Cypriniformes; family Leuciscidae; genus Scardinius; species Scardinius erythrophthalmus. The sequence continues at coordinate 4,874,266 of NC_138240.1, read as the reverse complement.
AGTACAAACTTCTTTAAAAAACATGAATTAGATCTTAATTACTCCAAACTTCTGAACTTTTTGAAGTAGTCACGTAGCTAACAATTGGACATTTTTAGAAACAATAATACCCCTTCATAATAATATGTTTTAGTTAGAATTATAGACTTATTCTGGCTCTATTGGTGTTTTATAGGTGTTCAAAGCACTTCAAGATGTGCATTCAGGGTTGAATACCTCTGGCAGATCGACCATGGTCAGAATATCTCCTGTATCATCTCACCCATCCACCCCTGAGCCTCTGCGCTCCGACAACAGCTCCCTGGACTCTCTCGCCCATCAGTTCTCCAAACTCCACCCTCAAGAGAACACATACCCCTGCCTTCACAAGCCTATCTTTCCCACCTTGGCCTCTGAAATGACTAGCTGCTCCGAGTCAGAGTTGAATGCTGAATCATGGGCTTCACATTCCTCTGGCATGCCATGTGAATCAGATGAGAGTCAAGGCTTCTCTCAGTACTTGACAAGTCACTGTAGCAGACCTCAGTCGCCGTCATGTGGGGCCTGTGGTGTTCAGAGCACTAAAATAAGCAGTTCTTTAGAGGAAAACCCATCACAGTCCAGTCCGAATGAAGGTAATATTTGTAATTTAAACCGATAGATTAGGAACATCATAAATATTTAAAGAAGCATTTTTCTGAATGTATGTTGTTATATCTTTCTGCTGGTCCCTGTTTCATTCTCTGTCTGAATCTTTACAGATTTTTCTGACCAGAAAGTGTTTATCAACCCTGTGAGGCAGCGACTGGTTGAGAAAATAGAGCTTTATGAAGAGGGCAGGATTTTAACTTCTGATCTGCTATCATCCGGAGACTCGTTATGTAAGTGTCCAAATCAATTGTAAATGGATTCCACAACTGTATACAAACAAATGTTTGGTGGGGGCAGTTCTGGGTTCTTCAGGCAACACGAGAAGCTGCTTTAAGATGGAATTTCATTCAAGCTGAGCTGATAATGACCCATGTAGTATAGTCATGGATGCTGGTTATCATGAACGCATCTGTTTGATCGGTACTTTGAATGCATCAGGTCACAAATTGTCATTTATAACTTGAAGCGCTACTGTAGTGACAAATATAAGGCCGAATACTTTATCTAACCAAGCCCAGTAAGCAATAGACACATTTTGTATGTATTATTTGAATGCTTTCAACAAACTGGTACACGTCCATCAAATACAATTGAACAAATATATTCTGTATATATAAACTCTGCAAAAAAGAAACGTCCCTTTTTCAGGATACTGTATTTTAAATATAATTTTGTAAAATCCAAATAAATTTTACTGACCATTATTGGAAACGGTTTAAACAATGTTTTACAATGAACCATAAACAATTGCACCTGCGGAAAAGTCCTTAAGACACTAATGGCCGGTTTCCCAGACAAGGTTTAAGCTAGTCCCAGACTAAAGTGCATGTTTGAGCTGTTTTAACTAAAAGAAACTTGCTCTAACATATCTTAAAATATGTCAGTGCCATTTTTTTTGTCTCAAGATGCAAGCCAGTAATGTTTTTTTCTAAGGCACGTTTATAAAATCTACCTAAATGAACTAAGGCCTAAGCCAGGCTTAATCTAAGCCTTGTCTGTGAAACCGGGCCTAAGAGTTTACAGACGTTAGGCAGGTAAGGTCACAGTTCTAACTTGGGACACTAAAGAAATCTTTCTACTGAATCTGGGAAAAACACCAGGAGAAAGATGGCTAGGGTCCCTGATCACCTGCGTGAACATGCCATAGTCCTGCTGCAGGAGGCATGAGGACTGCAGATGTGAACAGAGCAACGTCTGTGATGTAAGATGCCTAAGACAGTGCTAATGGGAGAAAGGATAGACAGCTGATCGTCCTCCTAGTGCCAAGCCACATGTTAGACGTCAGAGAACTTGCATATCTATGAGGATGAGATGCACGTAGCTGTTGGTCACACAAGATGCTGACTTATTTGATATTGTCCAGAGACTCATTATTGCATTTCTGTTCGTCAAATGTCTGTGAAATTTGTTCACTTTATATCTGTTGTTGAATCTTTTTATGTTCATACAAATATTTACACGTTAAGAAATTGGATGAGGGGGGAAAAAAGTTTCTTTTTTTTGGTGTGTGTGTATGTTTGTGTGGAGCTACATGTATGTGTTTGTGTGGAGCTACATGCATTTATCAAAGCCACAAATATTTCATCACTATAAACCACTTCATTATAATTTTCATTAACATTAACAAACATTATTCATTGCGTAACAGATTAGTTCTGCAGAGATGATTTAAAGCTTCTAGTTTGAAGAACTCAGTGCAGTTTCTTGTTGTGACATTATAATAATTTAATCTACAAAACAAATGCAAGTTACTTAATATTGAGTTAAAAAGATGGAAAGGAAATCTTTCCAAAATGAGTTGAGACAATTTTTTTTGTGCTTATAGAAGTTACCTGTTAATTGAATTTAAATAATATACATATATATTTTCATTATTTTGTAGACCGAGGGATGAGTGCTCAAACAAGGGAGCCAGAAGAGAGTGATGAGTTTGCAAGTGAGACATCTGGAATCAACATGCAGTCACCGGCTGCAGTTTAACACTGGCTGTTTGGAAGAAAGCGCCCAACAATTGTTAAAATATTATACAAAATATTCATGATGAATAATGGTATTATATTCTTTATGGTACTTTTTTATGGTTATGGTAGAGACATTACCTCCATAAATACCTCGGCCAAAGGTATTTTTTATTTATGGTAATGGCAAGTGAAAAGTGGTACGGATAATGAAAGCTCTGAAGTTGTGAACCTGTGAATCTTGAATGACAAGTTAAATGGAAAGATATAAAAGTGCATAATTTATTGTTATACGCCTGTTATTTTGGCGATCTAATGTCTTGTCTGTTGTTTTTGGCTTAGTTCTCAGTGGCAAATGGCTTTTTATAGCATAAAGTCAAGTGTATGGTTTATGGTTAAAACACCTACGTGTATGAGTACTATTTAACATTAATGACTCATCTATTTCTATGGTACTAACTAGTGATTGTTGTATAAATTGAATTCAACATTTAGCCTTTGCAGTTTTCATTATGCACATTTTATTTTTAACTGTCAGCAAACCAACAGCAATAATATAACGGCTTTATTTGAAACACAGCATACGTTTCCATCAGAGGCCATATTCAATATTTCTACATTTAGCCCATTGCTTTTTAAAGATCCATTTTTCAAACCGCCAAAAGCTTCTTTTGATTCGCTCTTAATTTTTGTTTATGTTATTGTAAACACTGACTTGTAAAATGTTTTTACTTGAAAAAATGTTTTGTATTGAAATCTGTTTTGAAAGTTTAGATCATTTATCAAAACACTGGGCTTTTGTGAATGGAATATAACTCTTATGTGTGTTAGTAAGAGTTTTATGCTATTTACATGAATTATATTATTATTAGATCATTTTTTTCATGCAGAGATCATGAATATTAGAGAAATTATTACGTTAGATTGACTGGAAAAATTACTGTTTTTGCTGTAGTTTGTTACATAATACAAATATAAATATTTTACCTTATTTCTGTATGTATATATTCTATAATAGATGTTTCTATGTCCCAAGGGTTGGTTTTTTATTAAATTTCCACCTTTTTATATTTTTATTATATGAAGATCACATTAAAGATCACAAAACTTGCACATTTTTTCCCTTAATTATTTTTTGTTCCCTTTTCTCAGACCCAAACTTTCAATCTGAAACCTAAAATATTTACGTTTAAAACTACGACAAGTGAAATAAAACATTTCAATATTTGTGAAAATTATTAATATTTTTAAAATATATAGATGTAATTTACTCTATTAGAGATATAAAGATTATGTACATGTATTTAGATAGATTCATTTATATTCTACATTCTAATAACTCTTTGTATTTTATTGACTTTGCTCAAGTAAATACATTAAAAACGTGTGAAGAAAATTGACAATTCAAGGTAAATATCACTTGAGGGTATAATATTTTTTGCAGTGATTTTGTCAAATTGTGCAAAAAGACAACAGGGCATATCTGTGAAAAAAAAACTAAACATGTAAATTCAAATTCAAACTATATTTAAAGTTTTACAACACACTATAAAATGTATGGCATTTGGGTGTAAACTAGTAATCTATTCCAGATTGCAGTATATAGTTGATGAGTGAATGGAATGTGATGGTAGAATTTTTTTATTGAACAAAAAATATAATGCCATTCATAAATGCCAAATAAATAAGCAAGGCACACCAATACAATTTGGGAAAACAATGTACAAATGAACAAAGAGGGTTCTTTTCATTCATCTTCCAAAAAAATTAGTCTTATATCATCCCAGCAAATTTGCTGGCCGGTTTACTATTCATAGCCTATTTAACAGAACATTGTTACAAAGATGACGTTTAAATACAGAGAAATACAGTTTTGTCTTCATACACTGATTAAATTTATGGATAAAGAATTTACCCAAAATCAACATTAATGAAAATATTTTGCCTTTTTGTCATCCAACAACATTCCAAACACAATATGGTTGGTTTCTAGAAAAAGTAGACAGATTTCAACTAATACACTCTCAAAAATAAAGGTTCTTTACTGTGGTTCAACGAAGATCCATGGAACCTTTCCATTTCACCAAAAAAATATAATTATTATAGTTGAAAAACAGATGTCCTTATCACCAAGTAAAAAAAAAAATGGTTCTTTTAATAACTGTTCAAAGTCTCTTGTGGTTCTTCTATTGCATCATTGCAAAAACCACCTTATGGAACCTTTATTTTTAAGAGTGCAAGTCATATCTTCCCAAAAATATCCAATAATATCTGAGCGCATACAGTAGGGATGCGCGCGCTCTAGAGGCTGAACTATTGAGCGCTTGTCAGTTGTCAAGAAGATGGCGGCTTCCTGGGCGGCATGAAAAGATGTAGAGTTAGCAATATCTACAGTGAAAGGCGCACCCAAGGGTTGAATTCGTTCTCTGAGTCCTCTCTCGTGATTTTAAAATTAAGTTAACGAATCGGAACGAGTAAGTATTTTGTGCCAGGCAATAACAGAATCCGAATATTTTGCAGCTTTCTGTGACGGCTAACGGTACATCCGCCATTTTTCTTGAGGGAAGCTAAGCGAGTAGCCAGAGACGAAACAATAACACAGGTTATTGAACTGTGCATCTCGAATAAAATGCCATTTGCAATTCTAACAGTAAATAAACATGAAACATGTAACATTTTCTCTGTTGTGCCAAATGAGTATGTAGAATTTGCAATGTTGTAATGAGCTATTTAGCATTGAAGCTAACTGGCTGCCCTGGATCTCATTGAACATTTTAGATGGAGTGCTAATGCGGCTAATACAGATAACAACAGCAGCAGCCGATGTACGTTCTTCTTTTTAGTCTTCTCAGCGCTGTTTTGTAGCAAGAAAATGTATATTTTAAAAGTAATATGGTGTATTTCTTTATAAATATATAAATGCATTTGGATGATTAAAAAAGCACTAAGTTTTTTTTCCAGAGGGGTGGATTGTTTGGATTGTTTATCAAGATGGCGGCACCCAGACAAGAGAGGCATGAAAAATGCACATATCACATAAACCTACGATATTAACCTCTATCAGCATTATTTTAATGCGCACTTTAAACGTGTTTTTTTTATGTCCTTTAACAAATTTAAATTTCATGCGCGCTTTTTTTTTTAATGCGCCTTAGTTTTATGGTATGATTTCCGTGATATTACCTTCAATATTTTTATACTTTTTTGGGGATCGTCGTTCGTTTGTTACTTTACTTTTTAGATAAATGTTTTGGGGAAATTTTTTTCGCCTCCCATATTTTAAAATAATTTATTATTATTTTCACCACTCTTTTCTAATCACTCTTTTTTTTCCGACACCTATTATTTTATATTATTATTGGTTTCCATAGCTCAATTCTATACATTAGTTTGTATATGTGTTTGATTATTATTTTTTACCGTCACTTATTTTATTTTTTACTATTTATTTTTCCACCGCCCATTTATATTCACAAGCTTGTATTTTTTTTAAATAGATCTATTTTTTTATTTGTTTATATCAACCATTTCTATACACTAGCTTGTACGTGTTTTTTTCTTACCGTCACTTTTTCTTTTTTTACTATTTATTTATTTTATTTTTCCCACCGCCCATTTCTATTCACCAGCTTGTGTGCGTTAGATTTTTTCCACCGCCCATTTCTGTTCACTAGCTTGTATGTGTTAGCTTAGCCTCGTTAGCAGCTAACTAGGCGCTCGTGCTGGTAGCGTTTAGCTAGCCTCTGCAAGATGGCGGCATACACATCCTCATCGAGCTTTTCTTTTTTTCTTAGAGACATTTAACCCAAACATGCTTTTTCGTTTACAATACGGAGATTCAAGAAAAAAATACACAGGAGCCCACCTGCATGTGATGTTGTGTATTTGTAGTTATTTTCCTTTATTTCTCCCGGAATTCGCGTTTCTTCAGCCGCCGGCGTCCGTCTATTTATTTTCTTCTCGTGATGAAAAGCGTCTTTTGCCGCTAAAATGGCGGTTCGCGCAGATTTGAGCGGCTAACATGCTAACCGGCCAACATTAATCACACGCTATACTTTTGGTTTCCGAAGCGCACAAACACTAATATTTGTTATAACGGGATTTTTAGTACATTTGAGGCAGCATTTGGCCAGAAACAACCTTGTGGAATTCGAGCACAATTTGGTGACCTAGTTAGCTCGCGCGAGGCTACCTTGTACTAGCGGGCTAATCCGGTTAGCACAGAGATTTTGACACACGAATGCTGTTTAAATCCGAACTAAAATCAGCGCTGTGCGTGGGATTTGTGTTTCGCTAGAGAACTGGACATGGCTTCTTCAGGCACCTCGGTTCTGCAGCCGCGCTGGAAGAGGGTTTTGGGCTGGTCTGGCCCGGTTCCTCGCCCGAGACACGGACACCGAGCTGTGGCCATTAAAGAGCTGATGGTGGTGTTCGGCGGAGGGAATGAAGGCATTGTGGATGAGCTGCACGTCTATAATACAGGTAAGGATGCTATTCTTTTATAATAAAGCGGTTATTTGTGCACGTACTTGCGCTTTATTTCAGTAGCATCTAACTTAGCTCACTTATGTTATTAGCCAAATCCGTTCTGTCCGTCTTGGTGGTCAGATGTGTTGTTTTGGTTTTTACAACCGCTGTTTGAAAGCTAAAATATTGTTGCATTTATGCAGGTTTACACAGCTGCTTCTATTTTTGCTTAGCAATAATTTCTGGACTAATTGTTTACATATACAATGTTAGCCAGGTGTATTAGCGCAGTTAGCGGCTAGACCAAATCTGCATAAGTGATCAGCTACCTAAGCTAACTAGCCGTAAAGAATGTGCACACAATAATAGTACACTTGCTTGTGCAATTCAAAACTCACACCATCAAGTAACGTTAGTGTTTGCACTAACATTAGCGCACTTAATTTGGGTGCATCATCTGCAGAATATGGCGTTGCACTTGTGTGCACTATGGAGTTGTTTTGTTTTAAGATGTTTATGTGTCAGCTAGCCAGCTAACGCTACAGCACTAGCCAAGCACTGGAACTGGCACGCCAAGAAAAATGCAAAGAGAAATGGCGGGTTAAAAGAACGCCACCTACGTCATCACAACACACATGCCCCGCCCACAGTATTTCCCGCATTTCCATGTGAACACTTCTAGGATGAATGGAAGACTTTGTGATTCACGGAATTTCTGATGTGGATCATTTTGTTGATTTTTAAATAATGTTGGAAAATGATAGATAAGGTCTGGGGAATGTTATGAATCAGTAAGAAGTAGATTCACTCCAAAAAGCATAGTTTTACATTGAAAATATATATAAATACTATATATTATTATTATTAAGATCATGATTTAAAGATGCCCTACATTTGCATGTTGCTCATGGGTCATTTTTATTTTATTTTGGAAGCTAATTGGAAGTATTTATGGAAGTAATTATGCAGACCCAGTTTCATTCATTGAGATACTATTATAGTGTCTGTACTAGATGCTGTTACAGATTTGAAGTCATATTTTTATTTTTGTTAAATTTTTGTTGTTGTTTTTAAGTCTTTTACCCAAAGTTAAACTAAATTAAAATGAGAAATGTTGAGCTAAAATATTATTTTTTAACGTTTTCATATTTCAGTTAACTAATTACCATGTGCAGAACAGACTGAAAGAATGTGATGCATTGCAAGACGCCACTGAAAGAACTTTATTCATCTAAACCACAATGACGCAACTATGTGTTTCTCAACAGCCACCAATCAGTGGTTTATTCCTGCTGTCAGGGGTGACATTCCTCCCGGCTGCGCTGCATATGGATTTGTGTGTGACGGCACCAGACTCCTTGTGTTTGGGGGCATGGTTGAGTACGGAAAATACAGCAACGATCTTTATGAACTACAGGTAAGCCTATCAGCACCATCTTTAAATCTCCAAGGTAGAGCTTAAAAGAAGAGGCTGTTGTTTTCAATACCTCTTTCTCGTAGCATCAGCCCTAATGTTTGTAATAATTCCCTAATTTCTGTCAAATACTTCAAACAGGCCAGTAGATGGGAGTGGAAACGTTTAAAGCCCAAAGCCCCCAAAAATGGCCCACCACCATGTCCTCGCCTGGGACACAGCTTTTCTCTTGTTGGAAACAAATGCTACTTGTTTGGTGGACTGGCAAATGACAGTGAAGATCCCAAAAACAATATTCCCAGGTAAAAGACAGAACCAAACTAATTCATGAATGTTTGAGCAGCAGATCCACAATTGATTTATTTCTTCATTTTTACACCAGATACCTGAATGACCTCTACACACTCGAACTACGCCCGGGGTCAAACATAGCAGGCTGGGACATCCCTATTACGTACGGTGTGCTTCCCCCTCCTCGCGAGAGCCACACTGCTGTTGTCTACACAGAGAAAACGTCCAAAAAGTCTCGTCTCATCATCTACGGCGGCATGAGTGGTTGCCGTCTTGGAGACCTCTGGACTTTAGACATAGGTGAGAGAAAGAATTCATAGTTTTCAGTCACATGACTGAAACGGTGGCCTGGAAGGCAAATCATCCATAGAACTGCAACACAGGCCTGTCAATTTTCTATCTGTTTCAATCAACAAGCATTTAGATCACCTCTCAATAGAAAGAAAACTAAAACCCAACAAAGTGTAAGTTTTGAGCATTTGTAATCCATATACAGCACCTGCTGCAGTATTTCAATCACTTAAAACAGCAGGACAAAATCACTTAATGTACTAAAACAGTGATAGTATCAAATTAAGTACCGTATTTTCCGCACTATAAGGCGCACTTAAAAGCCTTTAATTTTTTTCAAAAAACGACTGGCGCCTTATATTAATGTCTGTAAAACAACCGCTGACTTAAACCTTGTTTATACTTTCGCCTGGCACCGGAGCGCGAGCCTCCGCTGACTGCGCGCGCACCTCCCCAAACAGACGAGGCATTTATACTTGACGCAACTGTTTTGTTTTAGACTGAACACCAGACCATACAACTGATTTAGACGCGCAAACTGGGTGCCGGTGTGATGAGATGTACTAATATCCGTCTGCTCGGGTAGATTCGGCTCAAAATCGTGCATCTTCGGATGCGGAGGCGCGCGCGCTGTTACAATGACGTCATTTTTGCCGCGCGCGCGCCTCCACATCCGAAGATGCACGACTTTGAGCCGAATCTGCCCGAGCAGACAGATATTCGTTTTTTTATTACCTTCGCGCTCATGCGGACGCGCCGAGTATAAACAAGGTTTTACAGCTCAGCCACTTGTTTTTTCATCATTTTTTGCAAGTTGGTTTACATTTGGACTTTGCATGTGATCTTAGGCTTGAAAAGGTTGGTGACCACTGCATAACGCAAACCCATTCAAACGTTTGACTGCAGTATCTTCTATTCTATGCACCTTATAATCCGGTGCGCCCTATATATGAAAACAGTTCTAAAATAGGCCATTCATTGAAGGTGCGCCTTATAGTGCGGAAAATAGGGTATACATCTTATTAATCATGCATACTATATACAGGCAAGCAGATGACCCCGGAAAATGAACGTATCGTGCTTCGATAATCGTTTTCTATGGAAATGCGTGTTGCGTTTATATTCTGGGTTTATCTGCTCCAGGTGATCGTTCCTATAAGGGTGTGATATCAAGGGAAAACTATGAATTGACTTAAAATGCGCTCACTCTGTGTTGCAGATACTTTAACCTGGAACAAACCTGCCATAAGTGGAGCGGCACCTTTGCCCCGCAGTCTCCACTCTGCCACCACTATAACCAACAAGTAAGTTATAACTTTCGCAAGCTTGTTTGAACATTACAATGTTTATTTAAACATTGACTGTCTTCAAGATTGGAAATGATTGATGAGAAACCAGTACTGCATTTTGGGTGCAGAATTTAAGGTGAAATCGAATCATAAATGACTTTCAGAGTAGGCTTGCTGCGGTAGTCTGTGTTACACGGTGTTTCGGCCATGCACTGATTACATTATCTGCCCACCACGGCACCGCCCCCACTGTCGTTTAGCTTTTTTATAGAAATAAAAACCTTATTTAGTTAAGTTGGACGATGGATGCTACAATTATAAACTGAAAGCGTCTGCTTGCTCCATACAGCACGAGCTGCAGAGTCGCAGCACAGTGCAGCAGGAGTCAGATTTCACTTATCACGTGACGAGAGATGACTGACAAGACGATGGCAGAGGATTTGGTGCGCAACAGATCCTGAGCGTCAATGACAAATATCTAATCTTGTAAAATGTGGGGTCAGTACCGCCGCTCCCTATACACAGAGTATGCGTGACTGCGAATTCGAAAGTGAAAAGCGAGAGCAGATTCAAAAGTGATTTCAATTCCCCGCATATTGATAGCGACTCCCTCATGTCTGCCAATTATGATAGTGCCTCCCCCCCGTTTACTGTCTTAAAGTAAGCCGTGTATGAAAAAGTATAATTGCGTTTGTGATTCATAATAAAAAGGCAAGTGCTACGCAGCGCTCATATAGCGTTGGCATTCAGCGAACCTGGCAAATTATCGGCTTTATATCGAATATCGGCATCTGCAGTGGCCATTAAACAAAATTAACATTGGTTGACCACTAAAACAATTGTTTGTTTAAATTATCTTGCATTTAAATAACAAATTTCCTTTTGGAAGTGACTAAAATTAAGTACCTCCCACAGTTTTTATTTTTTACCTCACAGAAGAAAAATGTGTTGTGAATGCCTTTCCATGTTGACTTTAATAGTGACTTTAGTGTGGACTTCATTAACTTTGGTCTCATGTGTTTGTAGGATGTTTGTGTTTGGTGGATGGGTCCCTCTGGTTATGGATGATGTCAAAGTAGCCACACACGAGAAGGAGTGGAAGTGCACTAACACTTTGGCCTGCTTAAATCTAGGTATGTTTAAGGTGCAGCAAGCGATTTCTGAGACACACTGTTAATATTTGAAATCGACAAACAAACACACCTCTCCCTTAATTGCTCCGCCCCCAAAATAACAAACACGCTATGCAACACAGGATCCACTAAAGCCTTGTTTATACTTTTACCTGGATACCCACTACAAGCCTCTGTTGATTGCACGTGCTCCTCCCCAAACTGACGAGACGTTAATACTTGACGCACTCGCCGTTGTGCTATTCTTAAAAACGCATACGGCGACTCAGAGTAATTGTCCTCTAAACCATCAGGAAGCAGTGCTGAGAAGTAAGGTACACATGTGCCGATGTTTGTTTTTATTACACTCCATCAAACCCACACTACAAAAGAAACAAAGAATCGTCTAACACCCATTAAACCTTGAGATTATTACTTGTGACATTAGAACAAAATATGGAGAACATGTATGTAAAACTAAATTAAACAACAAATAATTTCCTTTAGTATCGTGATTTATTATTATTATTATTATTTTTAAAGGCTTATCTCTGCTATTGTAGGCTCATTTTGTAATTGTAAAGTTGTACATCTTCGGAAGCGGAGTCGTGCACAAAATAAAAGCAAAACAACCTTGGTATCCGTTTTCGGGACTTAATTCCCGCTCTCTAACATATCTCTAGCGCTGGAAATATTTTCCAATATTGATGCAGATCCTAGCTCTTGCCTGATCGTAACCCATCTGTTTCCAATTATTTTTCTCTGACCTTTTTCTCTTCGGTAATATCTCAGCCATCTCACTTTCTACAGTCTTTCTTTCAACATTCATATCTCACTTTTGCTCGCTCTCTCCTCCCCCATCATGAGTGGATACGCCCCCTATTGCTGATTGGCTAATATAATGTTTTGGTGCTCTGTGGATTGGTCTGATCCACTTAATTTCTTTCTCCTATTTATGCAGCCAGGACTATGTACAAACACTGTTTTTCAGCACATACACCTAGCAAATATTAACAATAAATACATTGTTTTTTTTAAGTGTTAACGCTTGCTGCACCATTAAATAAAAAGGGCTCTATTTTATTGAGGCCCAAACTTGATGCAGTTTCTGATATTCATATGGCCAAAAATAATGTAAATCTATTAGATTTTTATAATAGTATAACAGACTACTTGCGTAATGCATACTGTATAAATAGTTGTTGTCGCTCTATAGTTCCCAATTACATATCTTAGTAAAATTATATTGAAATGCTTAGTGTTATGATCAAAGCTCTGTAGATTTTATTGTGGTGGTCAAAACAATGAAATGCATTACAATGTTGATTGGGAAATGTTCCTCAAAAGCCTGATGTATCATATTTGATACTTAGATTTTAACATGATTTTTCTATTAAAAATTATGTAATCAAGTGAACCTTTAGAAAATCTGTAAAAAAAAAGACAGAAAAAAGTTTACACTTGTACCACAACCTGACGGTGGATGCTTTTAGAATTATAATAAAATATATTTTGCTAAAAAATGAAGTGTTAGGGCTGTCAAATTAAAACTTGAATTTTGAATATTCGTCGAATAAAAAAAAAAATCCACATTCGAATGCAAAAATTGTGTATTTGAATTTTAGGTGTGCATCTGGCAGCTGTATCACTGGTACATGAGATGTGATGGTGTAAGAGTCGTTGTTGTGTTTTGTTTTTGTTAGCCTATCCAGTTGAAACCACTAGATGTGGAGCTGCTGCGTTGTTTATTCAAAACATTGCAGAAATAGAGAAGCTCAATGCATAGAAGATCTTAAACGTTATGCTTTTTTTTTTTTTTCATCATTGCTTTGAAAAAAAAAAATGAACGTGGTGCCTTTATATTTTGCTCATTGCACCAACAGCTTTCTTCCTCTAACTGAAATTATTTTGAATATTAGTAATATTTACATGAAAAAACCTTTAGTTCTTCAGCCATTTTGACAGCCCTATTAATTAGACTACAGAAGGCATGTAGTAGGTTGTGGTTTTTCAGCAAAGTTTTGGTCATGTTGATTATTTAGAGGCTTTAGCAATTTCTGTATCAAATATGATACAGTGGGCTTTATCGGGTTAAAAGAGAACTGTCTCTGATTACTTAAAATGCTTCCTCTGCTCATAGTTCACAGCTTATGTGTTTTACCATTGCTGATCTTGACCTTTTCCTTCAGACTCGATGTCGTGGGAAACAATCTTGATGGACACTCTGGAGGATAATATCCCACGGGCCAGAGCTGGACACTGCTCTGTTGCTATTAACAATAGGCTGTACGTCTGGAGTGGAAGGGATGGCTATCGCAAAGCCTGGAACAACCAAGTTTGCTGCAAAGATCTGTGGTATTTGGAGACAGGTGAGTTGAGTTGATAAATCCATTCTCAGATGCATCTCGATTCTGTCTTCAACGAAGAATTGATTTATACAGTTTGGAATGCAGTATAAATTTGATGCACATAACTCACTTACTGATAGATGTCTGCTTTCTAAAGCTCACATGCACTTTGTCTGTTTGTTGAAGGAGCACGACTGTATAAGTGGTTAATTGAATTTGCATCTCCCAATGCTTTATGATGCGTCAATAACGGTTTTGGTGTGTCCCAAGCCTTAAGGACAAGACAACACATCTGATATGTTCAAACAAGTGAAGTCTTTATGTGCGAGTAATTTAATCATTTATTCAAACCGATTATAAAAAAAAAAATATTAAAAAAAAATTATTTTTAAAAAACTGGATCATGAATCATGATCTCTTTTAAACAATTTTTTTTTGATTCTCAGTTTATCCAGAATCATGCAGCTCTAATGTATTGTATAAAACAATATATAAATAAAGGTGACTTGTCTACTTAGTTATATTTAGTTAGTTAATAGTTCTTAACACACATTTGTCCTGATTTATTAATTTTTAATTATTTAAAAACGTAATTAATTTAATAAAAATGCACACATTTTATAAGAACTCCCTAATTAATATGAAAAAAGTGTAGATCAAGAATCATTTTAAAATTGTTCCAGAATCGGAATCAGATTGTGAGTTGCCTCCCACCCCTAGTATTACCATATCAGACAACATTTAAAATGCATAATCTCGTATTTTGCTATCAGATCGTCCTCAGCCCCCATCACGTGTTCAGCTGGTCCGTGCCAACACTAACTCTCTGGAGGTGAGCTGGGGGGCAGTGCCTACCGCTGACACTTACCTGCTGCAGCTACAGAAATACGACATCCCTGCTGCAACAGCTGCCTCATCGCCAACTGTCAACCCCATCCCGTCTTTACCCATCAACTCGCCTAGGAGTCCGGTGCCCGCCACTGCTGCTCCTGCAGCTCAGAGCATGCCCCTCTCTGGGGTCACACTGGTGCCACAAGTCCCTTCCCCCACAACCGCCATGCCAACCAGCCCGCTTGCAGCCTCACCTCGTGGACCAGGTACAAATGCCTTAATGAATGGCTTTTTGCAATTTGCAGACTTCTGTGCAGTGTTTTACTTTCTGTAAATAATAATACTAATAACTATTTGTGATATTACCAACCCTAACTTATTCTTTTCATTCCAGCTATTCTTAAAGTGGCAGCGCCTCATTCGACCCCCGGGACGTCAGTCGTTACTGTGCGTCAGGCCACTCCTGGAGGAAAATCCCCAGTCACGGTTACATCACTTCCTGCAGGTGTTCGCATGGTTGTCCCCGCACAGAGCACCCAGGGGACGGTATGTAGACGATCAAAATCAATATAAATCTTAAATTAGGGCTACACGATTAATCAAAATAAAACTTAAATCGCAGTATGTTTTAATGTGATTATCAAATCACAAAGGCTGCTTTAGTAGCTAAGTGAATAATTGTACATTTTACAGTTGTAGTGTATATAAAGTGTAATAAAATGTATGTATTATTAAATACTTTATTTTACACTGCAATATTAAAAAAAAAAATCTTCTTTTGTTTAGAATTTTTCTATATTAACTAACAAAAATTAATAAAATATTATTGATATAATTTATTATACATTTATTTATAGTCATATTGATATAAAACCACACATTTTGACCAAATTGTGCAGCCCTATAAACAAGCACAGCAAATCTGGAGGGGGAAAAAACTATTTATTTTCAGAAAAATCACAATTCTGTTCCTCCCCAAATCGTGCAAGCTCTGTCTTCAATTGTAGTGTCCAGTGTTAAATTTGCATTTAAACCTTAAATGCACTGTAACTGTTTCTGTCTCTAGCCAATGGGCAGCAGCCCTCAGATGAGTGGCATGGCTGCTTTAGCTGCAGCTGCAGCCGCCACACAGAAGATCCCGCCCTCTTCCACTGTGCTAAATGTTCCAGCTGGAGCCACCATCATGAAAACCGTCAATGTTACTCCTGGATCCACAACTTTGCCGGCTACTGTCAAAGTAGCTTCACCTGTAATGGTAAGTGTCATCTCTGAATAACCAGATCTTTGAATAAACATTATAAACCAGAAGTCTTCAACCCTGCCCCTGGAGACCCACTGTCCTGCAAAGTTAAATCTAATCTGATGTTGTGCTATAGGTAATCAAAAAGTGCTTTGGATAAAAACATTTTAGTTCTAAAATGCTAAGACATACATAGAATCAACTTCCCTTTCTGGCATCCTTCCGGACATGATTCATCCTGATTATACGCTTCCTGTCTTGTAGCTATTTGTGATTTAATGTGTCTTTGTTCCTACTTCCTTTCCAGGTTACTAATCCTGCAACCCGAATGCTGAAAACAGCTGCAGCCCAGGTCGGCACTTCCTCTATCTCTACTCCCAACACCCCGAATCGACCAATCATCACTGTGCACAAATCAGGCACAGTAACCGTAGCCCAGCAGGCCCAGGTTGTTACCACCATGGTCGGAGGAGTCACCAAAACTATAACCCTAGTTAAGAGCCCCATCACAATGGGTAGCAGCGGTGCTTTGGTAAGAACAACAACACATCTGATTTTCTATGCTTAAACAGGGTGGCCGCGGGTCCTTAAAATGTCTTAAATAAAGAGTTCCTAATAAAAGGCCTTAAAAAGTATTAAAATGTCTTAAATTCAGATTCAATAGGTCTTAAATATTTCTGGTCACGTTACCGCAAAAATTTCTCCAGTCTGACGGACCTAATGTCTGTCAAATAACCAGTGAAGCATCGAATCGCCAGATTGATTCAGATTTTATTACATAAACAGCTATTGATAATGATAATGTAGGCCTTTTCTGGTAACACTGTTGAGGCTCGCGCTGCTTGTCTCTGTGTCTGTGATCGATTTTATAGGAAGAAATCAAAACAAATGAGCATAACGGCAAACATGAAACATACTGAGGTAAAAATTCAAAATGTTTGTCATAGTTAATAACAAATAACTATGGGAATCACCGAAAACGTGAGAATGATTCTGTTTTATTTATTACCTAATGTACTGATGATAACAATGTTGCACTGTTGAGGCTCGCGCATTTATTTGTAACATATTATAGTTAAGAAACTATAGCCTAGGCTACATGCGACCAGAGAGCTGTTTTCCTGAATGCCATCAAGATTGAAACCGAGACTTCAATAAACAAATCGTTAAAATTAAGTCACTTACATTTTAGACGCAATGACTGTTTTTGTTCTGTTTCTGCAGCGAAAATAGTTCCAAACAAAGATCACGGCAGAACCATTGCGCATCTCACAGCTACACTTGTTGCAGCAGCATTACTGAATGATTCAGCGTTTTGAACGAATCGTTTGAATGAATGACTCAATGACTCGCTCATTAAGACGGTCGCCTGCTGCCTCCTACTGGCGGTTTAGTTTCATAAAGTATCATTCTTTTCAACATTCCTTATTTGTATATTCAAAAATATTTAAAATTATCTCATTTAATACAGTAATAATTTTTCAATATAAATTATTTAATTTGATAGGTAACAGCCTAGTGTCTTATTATTTTAATTTAATATATTGATCAAATTTAAGAATTTGAAATGAAAGAGAGAGCATGCCCCCGGACCCCCAAAGAGGTACCAAGCTCCACCCACAAAAATAATGTGGGAAACACATTAAGCTATATGATGATCTACAAAAAAAAAAAAAAAATTAATTATCTTATTATTAAAATACATTATTACAATTTTACCACCTCCGCCTCATTTTGAGCCAGGAAAAGCCCTGAGTAACATAACATGACAGGAGCTATTTTGCTGAATATTCTCACGATTGCAAATGTTACATTAATTTTAGTTCAATAAACAAGTAGTGAATATTAAATTATTTCAATTACTTAGGTTAAATATTACATTATTCGCATGTAATATAATGTGTATTTCCATCACAGGATTGGTCTTAAATTTAATTCAAAGTGGCATTAAAAAGGTCTTAAAAAGTCTTAAATTTAACTTGTTTATATCTGTAGACACCCTGTTAAAAATAGGGCTGCTTGTCGGCGCCGATAGCCTCGTGGGCAAGTGCGCCGACATGTAGCGCCGTTGTGCTTCAGGCGACCCGAGTTCGAGTCCTGGCTCGTAGACCTTTCCCTATCCTGTCCCCCCTTTCTCTCTCTCCCACAGCACTTCCTGTCTAGCTACTGTCCTATCCTATAACAAGGCAAAAACGACAAAAATAAATCTTTTAGCACTACGTATCGCAGCGCTGCCCAAGAGGCTATTGCGCTTCAGGCAACCCGAGATCAAATATTGACTCATAGTCCTTTCCCGATACAACCCCCCTCTCTCCCACTTTACTTTACTTCTTCCAACTGTAATATCTGGATAAAGGTAAAAAAAAATTACAAAAGAAAAAGTATGGCAGCTCGATTAATCAAAATAAAACCAGAAATCACAATATGGATTAGTGTGTATTAGAGTGCGGATCGGGCCGAATTTTTCTGTCCGAGCCCGGCCTGCGTCCGACAGAGCAGTAACCGAACACGACCCGAGCCTGACAGGCATAAAGATATTTATGTCTGAGCCTGACAGTTAAAATATTTTTTTTTTTCTCATACTAATGACACATGTGCGTTTGTTTGTGTGGAAAGCCCGCTTTTATTAAGCAACTGTAGGAAGGCATTCGGAAATGTCAACACGATGAGTGCATCAGCACGCACGGAGCAACCATAGACCGTATCAACAAGCGCACTTAAAGGGGGGGTGAAATGCTCATTTTCACTCAATCTCCTGTTAATCTTGAGTACCTATAGAGTAGTATTGCATCGTTCATATCTCCAAAAAGTCTTTAGTTTTATTATATTTTTTAGTGAAAGATAGACTGTACCGAGTCTTTCCGGAAAAGAACGAGCGGCTGGGGGCGGGCCGTGTGGGCGATGTGCTAAAGCTGTGCTAACGCGCCGAGCTAGTAACGTTAACAACACAGAGACATTTGTTCAATAGTTTTACTCACCGCCTGCGGTTCCAACGCACGACTGCGGACCTTTATCATTGTGACTGCTCGATCCTTGCAAATCCGTGATCTGGGCTTTGTTTATAAAACAATCATCGTCGAAATGCAGGGAAACAGTCTTGCTCAACTCGTTTTTGCCCCGGAAAAACAAACTCCATCCACTGGTGCCTTAATGCTGGGTTCTTTGGGAATCTGTGCAGGTTTGTCTTGCCCTGGCAACCAAAAACCCACTTCTTTGGTGACACTGACTTCCCTAAAGCCGAGCAGAGCGCTTAGATGAGGTACTGCTTTCGCTCTCTTGCTCTGGTGTACGAGTGCGCGCGCGCCCGCGATCTTACCGGAGAAGTGCCCTTAGGACCCGTATAAGAAAATTCCGTTACATCTGACGTCACACATGCCCATACTCGAAAAAAACTTTCCGAAACTTGTGACAAACCGGAAGGACAATTTTTGGCACAGAAATACTCCTTCAAACGTACAATTTAATTTTTGAAACTTTGTCCATGTTTAGCATGGGAATCCAACTCTTTAACAGTGTAAAAAACTCAGTATGCATGAAATAGCATTTCACCCCCCCTTTAAACACAGGCGTGCATGCACGTGTTTCGTTGTCACAGCTACATAAACAAATTTCCGCACTCAGGAAGACAGATGTTATGGCAAGTTAATATTTTACATGTATTTTAATCACAAAAACGAACGTTTGCATCAAGTGGAAGCATCAGGCACATTGGCTACCTACATAATAAGCTGTTTTAAATATAAAATGTTCCATGCCTTATCGCGCTGATGTGACCGAGCCCGACCCGAACCCGAACATAATTTCTAAATATCTGTCCGAACCCGGCCCGGCCCATCGGGTACCGGCGGGTCCCGTCGGGCTCGGGTCGGGTATCCATCCTCTAGTGTGTATCACATATGCGCTGCATGTTTTAGAGTGAAGCATGAAACTGTTAATTCATTTACATGCAAGCAGCTCATGAACCAGTGTTTTAGTTCACAGTAAATTTTTTCTCCACACAAACACATCTCTGCATCTCCTCTTAGTTTGGGTCGCTTATAACGTGCAACCATTTTCCCAAACTTGTAATGAGAAGCGCTTATAAACTGGCTGTTGTTAACAAAAGAGAAGTGGTTTTCCTCTAAAAAAGCTTTATTGTGTAACATCTGAAAAAAAAGAAATTAAGAAGAAAGATTGTTGTATCCAGTTGCAGTGCATTCTATCAGTTGCAGTTCTGGCACCGCTGTCCCATCATACTGTACGACGCGATGTACATTCACATCACATGTTTTGCAGAGGTAGTGTTACGCTCCTGTGACATTGCGGCTCTTCGCCATCACATAAGTTTATCATTTGTATGCTTTTTAAAGCCTTGCTGGTTAAACTTTTTATTTGCACTTGCACTTAAAGTGCACGCACACTAAAAGCCTGTCAAACAGCACATGAGTACTGAAGTTCTCTTTTGCGTCTTATTTCGCTTAAGCTGTCAAATACACACAAGGCTTACATAAACAGTCATTTATATATTAAGTGCAGGGCTTGACATTAACTTAGCTAGCTGTTTACCTTCACTTAAAACTGACTGTGTTTACATGAATACTCTCGTCTGGGCAAAAGCCACCGCCACCGATAACAGCGTCACCAAAATCACATTTTTTTTTGTCAGAAAAATCACAGTTAGAATATTTTTCTCTGAAAATGTGCAACCCTAGTGTTTTGACTCTATAAATCCGGACTCTATTTTTTTAGTTTTGTTATACTCAGTAATAACCCATTACTGTTCTCAGATCTCCAGCCTTGGGAAGATGATGTCTGTTGTCCAGACCAAACCAGTGCAAACATCTGCGGTCACCGGACAGGCTGGAGGCAGTCCTGTCACTCTAATTCAAGTCAGTAGTGCTGCTCATTTGAAGCACATACAGTTCTTAAAATAAATTGTGTATTTTCTATGTTGTATTTATGCTTGTTCCCCCACTTTTTCTCAGACAAAGACTCCTCTGCCTGCTGGTACCATCCTGAAACTGGTCACATCTGCTGATGGCAAGCCCACCACAATCATTACAACTACCCAGGCAGGAGGGGCTGGCACCAAACCTACTATCCTGGGCATCAGTAGTGTCTCTCCAAATACCGCCAACAAACCAGGCACCACCATTATTAAAACAATTCCTATGTCTGCTATACAACAAGGAGCAACAGGTCTGTTTTACAACTGACTGTTCATCCCATATGTAATCGTACATTTAAAGAGATTTTAGTTCAATTGAATCTCATAGGTTATTTATGCATTTTGAGTTAAGCCTCACAACCCTGTTATGTTGTTTTTAACTAACTAACAGATCTGTTTTTTTACGCATCGTTGCAAGCTCACATGATTTCCTGTTATGATACCCTGTCTCGTTGCTAGGTGTGACTAGCAGTACTGGCATCAAGTCACCCATCACATATATCACCACAAAGGTTGTTACTCCTGGCACTGGTACTCCGGGGAAAATCATAACAGCTGTGCCTAAGCTAACAGCAGGTGCAGGACAACAGGGTGTCACACAGGTGAGGCCCATTTGTCCTCTGTTTTATGCACATTTAAGCTCATATACTGTAGATTTAATTTAATCTTTTGATTGGTCCCTGAATGTTTTATTTGCTCTCAGGTGGTCCTGAAGGGGGCACCAGGACAGCCTGGCACTATCCTGCGCACTTTGCCTATGGGCGGAGTGCGTCTGGTTTCACCAGGCACTGTGTCTGCCGGCAAACCAACGGTTACCACACTGGTCGTCAAAGGCACCACGGGTATGAATATTCAGGCTGTAAACTTTCCCTGAGGTGTAGTTTTATGCAAATTAGAGCAAAATTGTTATTCTTCATATCATTAATGACCTCTTTGAATTTAGGAGTCACAACTCTGGGTACAGTAACTGGTACTGTATCAACTAGTGCAGCAGGGGTCAATGTGGCAAGTGCTAATGCCAGCCTGGCTACTCCTGTCACCACACTTGCCTCCATCGCCACATTGTCCAGCCAGGTGATCAATCCCACGGCCATCACTGTATCTGCTGCCCAGACCAGCCACGCCACCGCTACAATACAAGTGAGTCATTGTAACATTTATAATCTTACAAAAGATTTCTATTTCAAAACAATTGCTGCTTTTTTGACCTTTTAATTAATAAAAAAAAATTCATGAAAAAAATGTATCATGGTCGCCACAAAAATATTAAGCAGCACAATTGTTTTCAATATGAAAATTTGTTTAGCTGTCACAGGAATAAATAAATTGTTTAAAATATATTAAAATAGATAACTGCTATTTAACCCTCTGGGCTTCTTCATAATTGGGTCACACTTAGCTTCCTCCCGCCCGAAAATGGGCGAAGCCTTAAAATTGTACTTAACTTTGTCCTAGGATAACCATTCAAATATTGTTTTGTTCTATAATGTTTTCTGATTATTATATAGAATTTTTAGAATTTTTTATGATACTTTGCATTAATTATGTAATTTTTATGAGCTATTTTTTCCATTAGAATTAATATATATATTTTTATTTTATTTATTTTATTTTATTTTTCAATAAATGCAACATTTCACATCAAATTAGAGTGCAGGCCTAAAAAAAAAAAATATTTCAAGTGAGAAGAGCGCCACCTAGTGGCTTCAAAATGAATTAATTTGTGTCATGTCCTATAACCGCCCATAGGCGGCCTATAGCTTTTTTATTTATTTATTTGATTTATTCCCATTCGGAAAGAAAACAATTTATTACTAATCAACCACTGAATGGAACAACACAAATTATATATCATTTTAAAGCTTAGAATCTCAGCTTTTTAATGCATCTAATTAAATGTATTAATTCCTAACGAGTGCTGAGTAATCCCTCTAAAACCAAGTGTACCGCCAGCAGGCGCCACCTAGCTGCGAAAATATTTATTACCATATTTTTCAAAAACCTTGCCTTGATAAACACAAAGTTGATGTCATTTGAAAGCTTAGAGTCTGAACTTTACAGTGAATGTATCCACTTTGAAAAACTCTTAAGTATTGCTGAGTTATTTGCTGATACATAGAATTTCTCTTTTTTTCATAATCTATAAAATAATGTACTGCAATGTGTCAAAAACATCATACAGCTCATGAAACATTCTCAGATAATTGAAAATGGCACTTCATTTTTTACAGCATATTATTACAATTAAAATGAGCCCAAAATTAACATAATCTATTGCTTTTATGACAAGATATTCTTCATGGAGAAAAAATTGCCCATGAGGGGGTGTCAAAGACTGTACAAAAAGGCTGTCTCTTTTCAAAATGCTGTAATTTTTGATTCCTTTATCCAAAAATTATTATTTTTTTATCCAGATGCAGCTAACATGTAGGGGGACTTCACTAAAAAAGAATTTTCCTCCTATCTTATTTCCTTCCTGAGTTATTCCATGACAAATATGAAAGATATGCAAAATCATAATAAAAATTATATATATATATTGTCTTTTATCCACCGTTTCTTGGCGGGACAATGTCCAAATGTAATGTAATTTATATTTTCAAAAAATTTAAAAAGAGTTCTTTCAAACGATACCTACCTTTTGACTCTCCTTGCTATAGTTTTGGAGTTATTATGATTATATCATTTTTATATAGTTTGGGGCAAAATTTGCTGTTTCAGTCTTACCAGTTCATTTCTCTGTGTGTGTGTGTGTGTGTTTGTGTGTGTGGGTGTGTGTGTGTGGGGGGGAGGGTGTCTTTTTTGCACTCTTGATGTTCTAGAGTGTCACCCCTTCATTGCTGTACACTTTTTTTCAGCACAGTGGCTGATCTGTAGCTTGTACCACCAAAAGTTTCTCTGAGTTTTCCTATTTTTTCGTATTTCCCATTCATTTCCTATGTCGCCCGTTTTCGGGCGGGAGGAAGCTAAGTGTGACTTTTTTTTTTACGACCCTTTAACATATCAGAATCATCTCCTTGATTTTTTTGTGTGTTCATATAGGTAATAAAAGAAAAGTCACCAAGTTTCACCCCCATCCGATGAAGCAAAAAAATTAAACAATTCGAAACGTTCAAGTTTTCGCCCGTTTTCGGGCGAAGAAGCCCAGAGGGTTAAAGTGTTAATGTTTGCTGGATTTATGATCAAATAATGCAGCCTTGGTGAGCATAAGCATAAATTTAATACATTTTACAAACCCCGATTTTTGAACAGTAGTGCAGAATAACAATAATTATAAGTTGCTACCTATATTTATCAGTTGTGTATATTTGTTTTTTGTATTTATATAAATGAATATAAATAACAGTATATAAATTATTATTATTATTATTATTATTAAGAAATAATTTATTATAGTATATCCAATTAATAATCCATTTTATAATGTTTATTTTTCCTTTCAGTCGGCACCCCAGCCTACTCAAGTAACCCTGATCACGACTCCAAGTGGTGCTGAAGCCCAGCCTGCACAGGATCTTCCTGTCTCCATCCTGGCCTCTCCCACCTCAGAGCAGCCCTCCACCACTGGTGCTGATGCTGGTGACGGCGCTGGCGACGGTGCTACCACTGTGACACTGGTCTGCTCCAACCCACCTTGTGAGACCCATGAGACTGGTACAACCAACACTGCGACAACGGCTTCTGCCAAAATGGGCACCGGACAGATTTGTTCCAACCCTCCGTGTGAGATGCATGAAACGGGCACCACCAACACAGCAACCACCGCATCTGCAAACATGGGCAGGGCACAGCAGGTCTGCACCAATCCACCCTCAGAGACACATGATACGGGCACCACCAACACAGCCACTACTGCCAGCTGCAACATGGGCTCTCAAAAGATGGGCACCGTGAACAGCAAGACAGATGCTTCTTCGGCAGCTACATCCTCAGCTTCTGGTTCAGAACCAGAAACGCCCGCCACAGAGGGCGGTGCTGGTGCCATGCGGCAGGAGACTCTCCGCACGGGTACCACCAACACCTCTACTACCGCCCGCTCCAACATGGGCTCTGACCAGACGGGAACGGTGCAGAGCTCCAAGAAGAGCCAAGCTTCCATCTCCTCTACTCTAATGCCTGTTTGCTCCAGCCCTACAAGTGAAACGCAAGAGACGGACACTTCAGCTGAGTCTGGTGACGCACAGCAGGTCTGCACAAAACCACCCTGTGAAACACATGAAACGGGCACGACTGATACGGCTGCACAGTCAAGCTCCAGTATGGAAAGTGGGCAAACCAATGTTGTAGAGAGGGTGAGCTCCGATCCACCCTGTGAAACACACGAAACGGGCACCACCAACACACCGACCCAGGCCTCATCTACAATGGGTGCAGGACAGAGTGGCACCGTGCAAACAGTGTGTTCCAATCCTCCCTGTGAAACACACGAAACGGGTACCACCAACACACCGACCCAGGCCTCATCTACTATGGGTGCAGGACAGAGTGGCACTGTGCAAAAAGTGTGTTCCAATCCTCCCTGTGAAACACACGAAACGGGCACCACCAACACACCGACCCAGGCCTCATCTACTATGGGTGCAGGACAGAGTGGCACCGTGCAAACAGTGTGTTCCAATCCTCCCTGTGAAACACACGAAACGGGCACCACCAACACACCGACCCAGGCCTCATCTACGATGGGTGCAGGACAGAGTGGCACCGTGCAAACAGTGTGTTCCAATCCTCCCTGTGAAACACATGAAACGGGCACTACCAAGACACCGACCCAGTCCTCATCTACAATGGGTGCAGGACAGAGTGGCACTGTGCAAAAAGTGTGTTCCAATCCTCCCTGTGAAACACATGAAACGGGCACTACCAACACACCGACCCAGTCCTCGTCTTCTATTGGTGCTGGACAAAACGGCGCTGTGCAAATTGTGTGTTCCAATCCTCCCTGTGAAACACACGAAACGGGCACCACCAACACAGCCACCACTTCTACAAGCAACTTAGAAACTGGAGAAGGAACAGGTATTTATCTATATAACACTTAAAGATTGTTTTAATGTAAATATGAACATAATTTTGGTTAATTTTGTTGTTAAAGTATAATGATAAATATAATTATATAATAATAAATAATAATTATTATTTGTTTTTAAAGGGATGGTTGATTATGGTTTCACTTTTCTAACTTTAGTTAGTGTGTAATGTTGCCGTTTGAGCATAAACAACATCTGCAAAGTTACAACGCTCAAAGTTCAAAGCAAGGGAGATATTTGCTTTTAAAGAAATTGCTTTTTAAAGACTACAAGAAACGGCTGGTAGGGACTACACAACACTCCTCCCGGGTTAGTGACATCACTAACCCTAACCCTAATTTACATAAACCTGCCCCCGGGAACGCAATTTATAGATTATCATGACAGAATATGCCAATCAATGACTAGAAGATAACTACACATAAGCTACATAAATTCATCAACTAACCATTCAGAAATGTCCTGTTGCATTCTACATGTTGTCACTTCTTCTTGAGTCTCTCCGTCGTTGTCTGACTCCGATTTGAACATGAAAGGCTAAAAGTTTTTAAAATTTTCAGTGCATTTTTGTGTGAGGTAAATGGGCGCAAGCTGTTGTAGCTCCGCCCTCTGTGCCGGGAGCAGCAGCTCATTTGCATTTAAAGGGACAGACACACAAACTGTGTTTTTGCATGCTTTCTAGAGTACTAAATAGATTATCCATCTTTTGTACTGGAAATGTTCTGATGCTTATTTTATAATATTTGAATGCTGCTCCAGTGTGAACACTTCTAAAAGAAAACGTATAGATTTATAATATTGGTCATCGTATTATAAAGCAGTTACCAGCATTAATTATTATTGTCTATCAATGTCAGAGTTTCAGAGCACCCCTAATAATTAAGCTTATCTGTGTTTGTCCTCTAGCCCAGCAGGGCGGTGATGGACAGAGTGACAGCGGCACCAGCTCAGAACCCACGTCATCTACAGAACCAGCCAATCCCACAACACAAAGCAGAGCCATCACCATGGTAACACAGGCCACACCCACTCCAGGACCATCAGTACCGGTATGAACACGCTTCTAATCTGATTCGGCTGGCTTTATGCAATTTCCTGGTCCTGACGCACATTTATATTCCACTTTGCTCTCAAGGTTATCTCTGATACTATTAAAGATGGAGCATAAAAGCTGCTTAGTCGTTTTACATATACAGACAATCCCTTCCTGTCTGGGCACATTTTTTGGCACATTTGGGCACATTTCAGCTAGAAAAAGCTGCAGTGCTGGGCAGATTTTTGATGATAGCCTTACTTATTCGTATTGCAAAATAGTAGTTTACAAATACATGAATTAATATGTAAATATTCTGTTCTAATACATGCAGATATGTGCACTAAATGAAGCAATTTATTTTGTCTGTCTTGTTCTCTATTTCTGATTGTTTTCTCACTCAATGCAGGAGATTTCGTCTATGGCCGGATCTGCGGTAGTGGCTGAGGTCCCGGGAGAGGCGGAGGCCATGGAGCAGACCAGCGCAGAGGCCGTATCAGCAGGAGAAGAGCCCATGCAGACCGAGTGTCAGGGAGAGCTGAGTGAAGAGGGAGCCATCAGGGTCGTTGCCATTGATGAAAGTGCAGCGGGTGACGAGGGCACCATGCTACAGGTTCATGTTGCCATGGAAGCACAGCCAGGTCAAGGAGATCAGGCTGAGGTATACAGGCTTTTGTAATCATATGGTTTAGAGATAAATGCATATGATGTGATTTTGTTAATCTACACTTTTATGATGCTTTTTTTCCATTCGCTTACAATTTTAGTCATTGTTTCTTTCATCAAAACAAGTGTAATTCAGTTAAAGACTTTTTTCCACACCTTTTTTAACACTTAAATTCAATAGACTATTTTTAAAAAGAGCTTTTGCATTGCAAACCTTGTTTATACCTTGTATATTTTTGTTTTAAAACCATGTTTTTCATGATATAGCTATATATACATTAAATATTGGTATATACACTTCTGTTCAAAAGTTTGGAGTTGGTAAGATTTTTTTTTTTAATGTTTTTGAAAGAAGTCTTTTTTTGTCTTATGCTCAACAAGGCTGCATTTATACAGTAAACAGTAATATTGTGAAATATTCCAATTTAAAATGTTTTCTATTTGAATATATTTTAAAATGTAATTTATTCCTGTGATCAAAGCTGAATTTTCAGCATCATTACTCCTGCCTTCAGCATCACATGATCCTTCAGAAATCATTCTAATACGCTGATTTGTGGTATGTTTTTACTGTTCTTGTGCAAAATTATATTTTTGTGGAAACAGTGTTGAATATTTCAGGATTCTTTGAGGAATGAAATTCAAAGCAGCATTTATTTGAAATCGAAATCTTTTGTGACGTTATAAAAGTCTTTACTGTCACTTTTGTTCAGTTCAATACTTCCTCACTGAATAAAATATTACTAACCCTAAACAAATGTGCAAATATTTAACAATTCCCTGTTTTCTTGGTAAAGCAGATGGAGGCCGGTGTGGATGCTGCAGAAGCGATGAGTCTAGCTGCTCAAGACTCAGAAGCACTCGCTCTTCCCCAGGAGCTGATGTCTGCAGAAGGACAGCAAACTACCCTCATGGTGACTGGACTGACCCCAGAGGAGCTGGCTGTGACGGCAGCGGCTGAGGCTGCGGCACAGGCTGCGGCAACAGAAGAAGCGCAGGCCCTCGCCATCCAGGCTGTCCTACAGGCGGCTCAGCAGGCTGTGCTCAGTAAGTGTGCGACACGCTGCCATATGCTTAATGTATGATGGATACGGTAGACTTTGAATTCTCAGCATGACTTTCTGTTTCAGGTGCGGGAGACGCAGGTCATGACGGGCACCAATCCACCACCATCCCTATAGTTTTGACCCAGCAGGAACTCGCTGCTCTAGTTCAGCAGCAGCAGCAGCTCCAGGAGGCGCAGGCGGCTGCAGCCCAGCAGTTGAGTGCTGAAGCAGCCGCAGCTGCGCTGCCCACCGAAGGCTTGGCACCAGCAGACAGCCTCAA
This sequence comes from Scardinius erythrophthalmus, assembly GCF_964197995.2. Classification (NCBI taxonomy): domain Eukaryota; kingdom Metazoa; phylum Chordata; class Actinopteri; order Cypriniformes; family Leuciscidae; genus Scardinius; species Scardinius erythrophthalmus. Next base: position 4,845,416 of record NC_138240.1, on the reverse strand, counting down.
CGACCCAGCGTCTGAGAGTAATGGCCATGAGATGGCAACCGCTGTTACGAGAGCTGTGGCCTCTCTCCTTCCACGCACTTCTGCAGAGAGTAAGAGATGCTTTTTTAGTTTTAAATGATTTGTTTTTAATTGCACAAACTAAAAAATTAAGTTTATTTCTACAAGTTTTCCTAATAATTTGGTTTGGAGAGATTTAATTTATGATGCTTTATGATCCAAATGTGTTGGTTCTTGGTGCTTGCTAAAAAATGTCCCTCTTTCTTGACAGCTCTAGCCCCATCAAGTACTTTTGCACCATCTCAGCCGATTATGGTCGCCAGCCCTGCCAAGATGCAAGCAGCCACTGCTTTAGCTGAGGTGGCCAATGGGATTGAATCAGCAGCTGGGGTGAGTTCACCAGTGGTACTTGATGATTACTGCACCGATATCTATTTCAGACTATTGTTCAACCAGTTGTTTTTATTGTAGAAGCAAGAAGCGCCTCCAGCAGTCGTGAGGCCTCCAGTGAAGAAAGAGAATCAGTGGTTTGATGTTGGATTCGTTAAGGTCACAAACATGGTTGTCACTCACTATTATGTGCCAGCTGACGATTCAGCAGTTACTGATGTAAGTAGTAATCAAGGTGCTGTTTATGTTGTTTATGTCTTAAAACTATTTCCTTTATTGGAAAAGGAAGTGTTATTTAGCACAAATTGAAATACACTATACCTGATTGATAGATATATCATTAAGGCCGTTAATTTTTACTATTTAGCCAAAAAGAGTGAGAAACTGGACTTTTATTTTGAAGGTGCTGAGAACTTTTACGGTCTTTATTTAACAATAATAGAAATACAAATTCTATAATATTTGTTACATATAACAACAAATTCTATAATATTTGTTACATATAACAACAACATTAGTCAAATATGGATTCATATAAAGTCTTTAAAGTAACATCTAATTAAGTCATTACATTTGTCAGGGGTGATACTAATAACCAATAATTCTTTGTATTTGAAAGTCGATAACCGATATTTTGGCCGATTTTTCTAAACCATAATTTTTATATAATTTTTAGAGCCTGATACAAAAACAAGTCTCACCATTAAAAGCCTTGTCCCAAGCACACAATTGTAAATATGACAGACTTGCACTGCAAAAATTATTCTAATCATATTTCAAGCAATTCAGAACCATCATGGCAAACAGCGCGAATCTGAAGTGTCTCAGCTAAAGGAAATAATCCATTATTTATCAGCTTTAATATATTGGTCAAATTTTCTTATTGGCCAATACCGATATGGTGGGCGAGATATTTTAAGAAAATTATTCCCAGAGTGTTTAATTGTGATTACCAAGTACACTGTTGATTATAACTTTAATTATGAAAAATAATATAATAGGAGTTGTTGTCTAAAGCAGTGGTTCTCAATCCTGGTCCTGGGGACCCACAACTCTGCACATTTTATGTCTCCTTTATCTGACACACCCAGTTCAGTTCAGAGCTCTTTCCTAACGAGATGATGATCTGAATCAGGTGTGTTAAATGAGGGAGATATACAAACTGTGCAGAGCTGTGGGTCCCCAGGACCAGGATTGAGAACCACTGGTCTGAAGTATAACTTTAAAATTTAAATCGTTTATTTCTTATTTTGTAACAATAATATAAACATGTAAATATAAAAGTCTATTCTCCAAACCGCTTGTCCTCTGTAAGGTCACAGGAATGGTGGAGCTTATCCCAGTGTCTTGAACCAAATAAATATAAATGCAAAACAAATAATGCATGTGTTGTTGACAATTTGTTTTATTAAATAGTGTGATATTTAATGTGTGTATATCGGTCACCTTGCTCTCCATGATTCGGACATTGTCCTTTAAAAAATCTATATGAGACTACCACTAATCCTCTTGACGTTGCAGGATGATTCTGGCACAATCCCAGACTACAGCCGAATGAAGAAGATCGAACTGTCTCCCGGCACAGCGTACAAGTTTCGCGTGGCCGGTGTCAATGCGTGCGGCCGCGGAACATTCTCTGAAGTCTCTGCGTTTAAGACCTGCTTGCCTGGCTTCCCTGGAGCACCGTGTGCCATCAAAATCAGCAAGGTTGGTGACTGCAAACAGCTTGTGCTTCATCTACATGTGTTTTTTTTATTTTATTCTATTTATTCTGTGTGGCATTTGATTTATATTTTGTCTTGGTGATTGAAATAATTTTTCCTCTCTCTTCAGAGCCCCGATGGTGCCCACTTGACCTGGGAGCCTCCATCAGTAACATCAGGGAAGATCATTGAGTATTCAGTGTATCTGGCCATCCAGAGCTCGCAGACGGTCGAGGCGAAAGCGTCTACTCCGGCTCAGCTTGCCTTTATGCGGGTGTACTGTGGTCCCAACCCGTCCTGCCTAGTGCAGTCGTCTAGTCTCTCCAACGCCCACATCGATTACACCACCAAACCCGCCATCATCTTCCGCATCGCCGCCCGTAATGAGAAGGGCTACGGCCCCGCCACGCAAGTCAGGTGGCTACAAGGTAAGGAAATGTTTTGTTGACACTTTTCACAGACTGTGATGACTTCCACAGTCAACATGGTAAATCTAGCAACATTTTTTTTTTCTTTTCTTTTTTTTCAGACAATTTTATGTACATTTATAACACTATACTTTGTGTTATATTACCTTGGCATTTAATTAAACCTAGTGGAAAAAATGCTGTGATTCTAATACAACGACTAAGGAAGTGACAGCAAATTTGACATCTTTTTCTCTTTTATAACAAGTGTAATCACCCTCTTGATTTTCCTCTTTTGGAAGTCAAACTATTGTGGATTTTTTTTTTTTTTTTTTTCAAATGGGAACACAACAAATTTGTTGTTTCAGTTCACCACTATAGAAGTTTAACCAACTATCTCAACAACTTCTGAGAACCCCAGAAATGTGAAAAGGGTCTATTAGGGCGTTTTCACACCTGGCTCGTTTGGAGGGTTTGTTTCGGAACCTAATGCATAGGCATATGTGAACACGGCAATTGCGCTCAGATCCACACCAAAATTACAGAGGCTAGCCGAAGTGAAATGCCTTGTTGAAATTTGGTCGGACAAACATATTTCAGAACAACTGGCCAAAACAAAAATACAGATGAAGCCTTGATTCTTGGTAAAAATGAGAAAGTAATATAATGACAGCTACAAAGATAGGCATAGTGGCAATCAGCCCGTGGAGCGGTTGTCTGACCATCCTGACTGATGACCGCTATGAGCCAAATCCTGAAACATAACCAATTGCACACTGACCAACAGGAAGTTTACCCGCTCTTGACTTCTATTAACTCGTGTTGGTTCATCAAAATGTTGCCTTGTGAAAGCTAACCAAACCAAGAAGAAATCGCACATTGTAACAATTTGAATTCTTGTTTTGGAACTAGGGATGGGACGAATACCGGTTTCACTATAAACCATGATAAAATGTACTGACGGTTAGTATTATCGTTTAAAATTTAATTATCATAAAAACCGTGTTTGATTATCGCGATTTTAATAACTCACGTTAACTTTGACCTCGATAACAAAACAACGTCTCGGAAATAATTGGGCACAAAATTTTGTTTTGAGTTAAATTATTTTCTCACTCATTTGAAATAAACGTGAAGCTTCTGCGAAGAAAAGTTTGCAGCAAGTGACTTTGAGCCAAAGTCAAACGATCAAGTTCAAACTAGACTATTAAGAGTGACATTCATTGTGATATTCATTGTACACTTATTACACCGATTTTTTTTTTTTTTACCACATAATTTGTGTATATATTGAATTGATATTAATGTTTTAAATCTTACCTGTTTATACATTCATTTTGTAACTTTACAGCGTACAAAACAATGGCCCAGACAAGATGATCACAACAATATTATCAAACACTGTAAATAATAAATCAACTCTTATTTCATTTTCAATACAATCACAAACGGAGACGCAAGACGGCAAGTTCTATTTGAATGAGCGCGTCCATTACAAACTTGATCTACAGGTGTGAAAACACCCTTAAATGCATCTTTAATCTGTGGAATGGATTTAAAAAACCTTTTTTATTTAAATATTGTTTGCAGAAACCAGTAAAGATGGCTCTGCGGCCAAACCTGCAGCAAAGAGGCCGGTCTCGTCACCTGATATGTGAGTTTGTTGCCATTAATACCTTTCAAAATGAACAATGCAAGCCTGTCATATCCCAAACCTGATGCGTTTTATTGAAACGGATCATTTCTTTGTCCTTTGCAGGAAAGGCGCTGGTCCAAAGAAGGCCAGATCTGACCAGTGAGAGCTCACCGTGACCCCTGACTCCGCCCTCATTATGTGCAGAACCATGACTGAAATCCACTTCCTGCTGAATGACCTTCCTGCTTCCACTTCTCACACCATTCCATCCTCTGCAACGAAATGGAAGGAAACTGCAGCCAAAAAAAAGGAAAACAGTTTGTTTCCATTTTTGAGAAATCTGCTCCCATCACTGGACATTTTGGTGCCATGGACGCCTTATTTCCAACTGTATTTTTAAAAAACCACATAAATGTTCCTCCTCAAAAGCACATAATTTGCTCTCCTGACAATTTTGTGTAAAGAGATTCCAATGGCAGCGTTCAGTCTCATTATAACTGTATAATCAGATATTCAATCTTTGTTTTCCTCCCTTGGTATTCATTTATTTTTTAAGCTTATTTCAATACAAGCAATAGATAAACAGAAAAATAACTTTGCTCTTGTCAGTTTGTCGATGATTTCATTACTTGGCCAAGTCTGTATGCTTCAAACGTGCTGAAAGGAGACTGATATACGGAAGAGGGAGTGCGGACGACAAAACGGCGCAGGGGAAACATCAAAATAAAATGAAAACTATCAGCACTTGGTGATGCTTGTGAGGGAAAAGACTCAGTTCATTCGGAGAATCTGTAATTATTCGTTCACTTCGAGTTCAGTAGCCTGTTTTTCATCACTGTGTGTTCATACATTTGCTGTGAGGGACAATTGAAGACTGCAACGCTGAAGACTAAAAGGACTTCAATCTATGTAGATGAAAAGCATACTACTTTTGCATTGCGTCAACCAGATCTTGTATAAAGAGAGAGAAAAAAAATCCCCAAAAATAGTAAATGATTGATTCAGGAGTTCTTTGTGTGTGGTTTATTTTTGTAATTTTTTTTAAGAAAGGTTTTTCCTCATTGTGTGCTTCAGGGCAGTTTTAAACCTCACCTCTCCTCAACATGTTCACCACTCATTCCTGCAGTCTCCATGCTTATGGATTTGACACATGGCGGCTTGTCTAAGAGCCATAGTGTTTCGCATCACATGTTCATGTCATTAATCTTTATTTTGGGAATTGTAGTGTAAAATATATGTATTTGTTCTGGACAATGACCCACTTTTGACAACTTTGATGCTTCCTCCACCCTTTTTTCCTCTCAGCATTTTTATTTTTTGGCATTTATAGGATCCTGCTGCAGAAAAAAAAAACCTCCCCCCTCTTGTCAATAGTCTACATTTCCTGTAAATTTGCTTTTCTGAATCTCACATTTCTTTTATATGCTTGGTTTTGTGAGTTGATGGATATGAATTGGGATTCTCAAGCTGTGCAGCAAAAGTTTGAACCATTTTCATTCTTTGCGGACTGTTTGGGATTTTGGAGATGATGTTTAGGGACGCAGGCCTGTGTAAATGCTAAATAGGTGGAAATTAAGGAGAGGTTTTGATGACTTGTTTTTTTTTTTTTTTTAATGGAAGGTAGAAACAGTTTGTTCCTGTTTCTAGTTGGAAAAAAATGGATTGTTGGTTTAGCCAGAGTTTGAACTCCGTTGTAAATTAGTTCTTTCACGTAGCAAGACGTAAAACGAAAAATCTCTTTGCCTTTTTTTATATAATTATCTGTAACAAAATGTTTTTACATGTTGTCATCTATTGATTGCTTTTGTGTCTTGACATATAAAAGTAATGGAATTCTGTCTCTGTGTTCATTCGTCTTGTTTTGCCTGCTGTTAATTTAGCGTTTTTGTCATTTGTGTTGCTAATTGTGTCTTATTGTCTTGGTTTAATAAATGTTATGTACAAGAAATATAGATGACCACCAAGAGATTAAAGATTATATGAATCAGGAAAAAGAAGAAAAGTGGCTTTGGGATTTTAACATCGATTTTACTCAAGTGATTTTTGTTTTTGTATTGAAAATGTACTGTATTTGACCTCAAATATGTTTTGACATGTATTTTGCTTAAGACTTTGAGTCATGAGTGTACAGCATGTATTTAGAGAATTGTTGGACAAAATTGGGTTTAAACTGTGCTAACAAATCACAGATCACAAAAAAAGGTTTTGTTTACATAAGTTGTGTGTATTTAATACAGACGCGCACACACAAAATATATAAATATATTCAAATATTATGTAAAAAAACCCCACTTATGTTAGGTAGCAAATAAATCAAATTTGACAGCAATAGTTTAAACTTCCAATCAGCTTTTAGTCACGTTTTTACGGGAAATGTATATATATTTACGATATGCTACTCATTACCCTGGAGCCATTTGTACGATACAAAATCATAATCTTTTGTGTTACTTTCAAAATACTGGCACCTGGCATACGAATGTAAATCAACTCAAGAAATCTATCAAATTAGCCTGAATAACGTTATATTTGTACCGTAAGCGCAATCAATTCTGATTTGTTCATCCATACTTGCGCTAAAAATTGTGCCACGTGCCTCGAAATTTAAATTCAATTAAAACAATTTTCTTTTTATTATTTGTTCGTTTTTAGCTGGAAGATTATTTTTAGTCCGCTTTTATTTGCGTGGTTTGTAAGAATAAGTGGTCGTTCTAATAAGATTTTTGTCTTCGCTAGCTTGCCGTACAGAAACGATATCCATAGCAACTGCCATCAGCTGCAGCGGAGCGTCGTCGGATTCTACCACAGATGATCAATCTCGCTCACTGATCGATATAGAATGACATTATATAGATCAGTGATCTCGCTATTGTTTCCATTCAGTTATTATTTTGCTCTGTTACGTTGCTGAATATTTGCCAGTGTGTGAATGGAAAACAAAGGTACATTTCTGCTTTGCTAGCCGGCTAGTTGTCCAGCAGTGGAATGGATCAGTACAGTATTCTGGGTCGGATTGGGGAAGGCGCTCACGGGATTGTTTTCAAAGCCAAACACATCGAGGTAAGACCGTCTACACCTGCATTCATCCTGTGTGAAGGATAATAACTCTGTATCTCACTACATGCCTCTGTCTGCTTGCTTTATCTGTTGATGTTTTCAGACAGGAGAGACCGTGGCTTTGAAAAAAGTCGCTTTGCGAAAACTTGAAGATGGTATTCCAAACCAGGCCCTGAGAGAAATCAAAGCCCTGCAAGAGATTGAGGACAACCAATATGTGAGTGAGACAGGCACACTGATCACTGGAGACTTGTGTAATGAAGATGATCTCTTTTGCAGCTCGCAAAATGCTTTTGTAATCATATTTATGACATGAAATGATGACACACTAAGTCATATTTATGAGTTGAAAGTCAAAATTGACAATGATAAGTCGAAATTAAGACATACTAATTGATGAGAGAGTCATTTTTGAGATGAAAGTCATAATTATGACAAAGGTTTGAAATTATGAGATAAATTGAAATGAGGACATTTTAAGTCATGACATAAAAAGTCATATTTACCAGATTAAAGAGTTCACCCAGAAATGAAAATTATCCCATAATTTACTCACCCTCAAGCCATCCTTGGTGTATATGACTTTCTTCTTTCAGCCAAACACAATCGGAATTATATAAAGCTTTCAAGCTTTATAATGGGATTTGGGATTTTACAATGAGTTTTTAAAGCTCCAAAAAAGCGCATCCATCCATCATAAAAGTTATCCATATGGCTCCAGAGGGTTATGATAAAGGCTTTCTGAAGCGAAGTGATGCATTTTTGTAAGAAAAATATCCATATATTTAGAACTTTTTTTGTCATTATTGTGACTTTCATCTTAAATTTAATCTCGTCAAAATACTTTTTTTTTGTGGCGGAAATGGGCTTCCATTCTATGATGATTTGGATATACACAATAAGTTATATTTTCATCATTTGATCTTGACATACTTTTATTTCTTTTACCCATCTCTATAGGTGGTGAAGCTGAAGGATGTCTTCCCTCACGGCACAGGCTTTGTCCTGGTGTTTGAGTACATGTTATCTGATCTGTCAGAAGTCATTCGGAATTCCCAGCGTCCTCTCACCGCATCCCAGGTCAAAGGTTACATGATGATGCTGCTGAAAGGAGTGGCTTTCTGCCACGAGAACTCTATCATGCACAGGGTGAAACTGTGGTCCTTTTATCATTAGATGTGTCCCCAGATAAATCTGTGCCGTGCTTTACATGTTCCTTTTTTATCCGTGCTCTGAATGTTTTTTTTTTGTGTGCAGGATCTGAAGCCTGCAAATCTTCTAATCAGCTCAACGGGTCACCTGAAGATCGCTGACTTTGGTCTGGCGAGGCTCTTTTCAAATGAAGGAGACCGTCTGTACAGTCACCAAGTGGCCACCAGGTGATAGTGTACTTAAAGGGTTTGTTCGGCCTAAAATGAAAGTTAACTCATCATTTACTCACTTTGGTGTTGTTCTAATACCGAATGCCCTTTCTTTTTCAGACCACAAAAGTCTTGCTCACACATACAAGTATCACAGAATGATCCCATGTGACACACACGTCTCATATCTCGAGTGTTCTGGAGGAATACGATAGGGTTTGGTGTCAAGCTGAAATTGAATGTATTATTTAACAAAAATCCTGACCTTGACCGCTAGTCTTGTGTGCATGGAACGCGTTCATGATGACACTTTATTAGCGCCGCTGTTCACTCCGACGCACACAAGCGGCAAGCCGTGAGAAATCAAGCTAAATACAAACGCTACATGTAATACATACAATCTATGTACTTTCTTCTCAGATGTGAATATATCCATTGTGTTTGTCGCAACAAGATGTTATCGGATTCACATTTGTCTACTGTCATTCTGACTGTCATCTGACTACCAACATCCCGGTCTGGAGATTTTACATGTAGCGTTTGTATTAATCTTGATTTTTCTGGGTGAGTCGGAGTGAACTGCTGTGCTAATTAATGTGTCAGGAACGTACACCCTGCGCAGAAGACCAATGGACAAGGTCAGGATTTTCGTTAAAAAATACATTGAATTTCTGTTTGTTTTTACTAAACCCTATCTTATACCCCCAGAACCCTTGGGATATATACGGCACGTCACATGGGATCATTCTGTGATGCTTCTACATCCTTTTTTAAAAGCTTGATACAGGACTCTATTCACTTCCATTATATGGACGAGCGCGATATTATTTTTTTAAATTTCTCCCTTTGTGGTCCCAAAAAGAGAAATGCATACAGCATTAGAACAAAACCAGGGTAAATGATGACTGAATTTTAATTTTAAGATGATCATATGGCTAAAAATATTTGCTGTGCTGTGTTTCAGATGGTACAGAGCACCAGAACTTTTGTATGGTGCCAGAAAATATGATGAAGGAGTTGATCTCTGGTAAGAATTTTTAGAATGATATTCTCAGTTTATTCGCAAAATCGACATTAATCTACAATTTACATTTGATATGAGCTGATTGGAGTTTATTATAATTAATAAACATTGACCGTGCCCCCCCTACATTTTTTTTTTCTTGTTAGAGAAGCCGTTGCACTCAGATGTATGTAACAATGGATCCTTTTCACTGACTGTGATGACCGGTTTTCATATTTTCATAAAAAAAAAAAAAAAAAAAGTAATTTATACTTTTATAACGCTCTATATTGGGTTATATTACCTTGTCAGTAAATGAAAAAAAAAATAATAATTAGTGCTGCTGCGAGGGTTTATAACACTGTACTTTATAACACTATACTTTTACATTTATAACACTATACTTTGTGCTATATTACCTTACTATTTAATTAAAACTAAAACTACCGCTGCTGCATGAGTGTGTCTAATTAATACAACGACTTGAGGGAGTGACTGCAGATTACACATCTTTCTCACTTCTGACCAACCTAATCAATCTCTCTGTATTTTTCCCTCTTTTGGAAAGTTGTGGAAACTATTACAGATTTTTCTTTTGCTATTGGACCAAATGGAAATACAAAAATTTAGATTTGCTGTTGTCTCTTATTCACCGCCATAGAAGTTTACCCAACAATGATGACTTAGAACTGAGAACCCCGGAAATGCAAAAGGGTCCATAGTGGAGAAAAGTTTCTATTTCATGCTGCCTTCAGGAACCCTGGAGATTTCCTAAATTACAAAAAATACTGAGTAAATCAATTGTTACTAATAACAGTCATTCAAGCTATACGTTTTCTAATATTTTTATTATAGCAAGGATTAGTATTTATCAGTTCTATCTATTTCTATCCTTTTTATAATCGGGTATAATTACTGTAAAATTATCTAGTGTGTTATTTGTATGTAAATTCATGACTTTTTATTACCTGGATGTTTTAGAATGTTATTAAAAATCACTGTATTGATTTTTTGAAAACAGTTTGTTTGAATATCCTTATGCAATTCTTGAGTCTGTAAATGTGAAATGTATAGTTTACATTTGTGTCTAATGTCAGATTTCATAATGCATTACCATTGCGTATTCTTATAAAAGCAAATATTTCCTACTAATAAGTCTTTTTTTGTTGTTGAGAATTCTGTCTTGCCTCAAGCTTCACCAGATGGCAGTAGTGCTCATCCTACATCCAGCTGGTGTCAGTGTCTGTCCTCTGGCTTGTTTCAGGGCAGTAGGCTGCATTTTCGGGGAGCTGTTGAATAACTCTCCACTTTTCCCCGGAGAGAATGACATTGAGCAGTTGTGCTGTGTGCTCCGAGTGCTGGGAACTCCCAACCAGAAAGTCTGGCCCGTGAGCTCTCACTTCATGTCCACTACGCCTGTTTAGAATGACCTGGGGTCTCATTTATAAAGCGTGCGTACAAACAAAACGGGGCTGGAAACGTGCGTACGCCAGTTCCCACGCAAATGTTGTGATCTATAAAAAAACAAACTTGACGGGAGAATGTGCGCACCTTTAAGCAAACTTTGAGCTGTGCGTACGCACATTCTGGAGACAATTGAATTGGCGACACCGATGGTGAGCTGGAGTTAAGTGTCTTTTTGGTCACTTTTAGACACAAAATCTAAAGAAAATTTAACATATACAGAAAGATAATACAAATATAATTTCACTCACCAAGCCTGTCACTTGAAGCAAATATCCATCCCTTCTTAAATGTCCGCGCCAGCGAGCGCGTTGGGCCGTTTTGTGAAACTGACGCAAATAAATAAAATAATGATTTAAACTATGTTTTACTTCTGATATAAACATTTAGATTAAATATGCCATTCAAATTAATGGAGTTAAGCGCTTAAACATGAAATCATTACTGAGAAGTTACAACATTTTTATATTCAAATTCAGTCAATAGAAATATTTGTTGTGGATGCAGTGTTTTTGAACACTTTTCCTCTGGCATGCTGTGTTTTAATGTTTTAACCACAGAGATAACTGCTTATCATGATAATACCACCAGATTGTCTGAGAAAATAGTTTCGTGCAAATAATGCCCAAGGCCTATCTGTTTCCATTAAAAATATCAATTAAAAATACAATTCGGCCAGTGGAAAAGATTGAGAAAAACTTTCTCTGCAATGTATTTTTACACTATTTGATTTATGTATTCAAAAACAAGGCAAGGATAGGCAACTACTTGATTTTTATTAATGTAATGTATCTTGTACCATTAAACGTTATCACGTGGATGAATAATCATATGCAAATGATATGCAGATGAGGATCTGCATAGTAAAACTAGGCGTTGTAAGCTCCATATATGGTTATTTTGGGGAGGAGAATCGCACAATCTTCCGCTGCCTCGGATTTATAAAGTGAATTCTGCGCAGGTTCTGGCGTACGAACGGTTTTATAAATCCGAATATTTTTTTGCGTACGCCATTTTTGGCTTTCGGGCGCATGTACACTTTTAGTAAGGTTCCTACGCACAGTTTTATAAATGAGACCCCTGATGCACAACCGTTCTCCTAAAGGTTTTGTGTTTAATGTACCAAATCTAGGAAATAACAGACCTTCCAGACTACAATAAGATCACATTTAAAGAAAACCCACCGATTCCTTTGGAGGAAATTGTACCTGACACGTCACCACAAGCTGTGGACCTCCTGAAGAAGTTCCTCGTCTATCCGTCCAAGCAGAGGATCAGTGCTAGTCAGGTGCGCATCTGAAGTTTTGTACAGATTGATTCAGTCAGTCATGTAACTCCAATGACACTAATAATGCCCCGTCTGTTTCCTCAGGCTTTGCTCCATCCGTATTTTTTCACGGACCCTCTCCCGGCTCATCATTCAGAGCTCCCCATCCCACAGCGTGGAGGAAAGCACTCCAGACAGCGCATGCAACCGCCTCACGAATTCACAGTGGATCGACCCTTACACGAGAGCTTGGTGGACCCGAGTCGGATCCAAAGGCACGCGTGGAGTTGTTTATGAAATCTAGGGGTTTGTACTCTTTCAAACCAGGAAGTGGCCCATTAAGTCATGCTCATTTAAGGACGATGAAAAAAGAAATAAAACGTTCAAAGTATTTATTAGAATATACAGAAATAGGCTATATAATATTGTAGTTTTTTAAATATACTTTTAGTGAATTTCAAGTGGCGTGTGTAAATTTCATGAAGTATTTCTGTTTAAATTTGTACGGCACATTTTACTATACACATTATAGGAGTAGCTTATTTGAATTGATTGCATCTCAAGCTGTATTACTCACTCCACTTCAGTGGAACTGTAAAATGAAAATGGAAAAAAAAAACCTCCTTCCTTCTTGCTCAACAACTATTAACCTTATCATTTAACACCAGCCAGTGTAAATGAACTGATCTGGGTTTTTATTCAGTTAGGCACAACTTTATACAGTGATCAGATAGAAACGGATGTACTAGAACAGGTCTGGTCATGCAGTTTAGAGCAAAAAGGACAAATCAGCAGGTAACACACTATCATTCAAAAGTTTGGGGTCAGTGAGATTTAAAAAAAAAAGAAAGAAAAGAAAAGAAATTATACTTTAATTCAGGATGCATTAAATGAATCAAAAGTGAAAGTCTTTCTTGAGCAGCAAATCATCATATTAGAATGATTTCTGCAGGATCATGTGACACTGAAGACTGGAGGAATGATGCTGAAAATTCAGCTTTGATCACAGGAATAAATTGCATTTTAAATTGTAATAATATTTCACAATATTACTGTTTTTACTGTATTTTTGATCAAATAAATGAGCAGAATATAAATTTGCTGAGCGGAAGAGACTTCTTTCAAAAACATTAAAAATCATACCTTCTCCAAACGTTTTAACCCTTGTTAATACCGTTAATATTAATAAAGAACCATTCTACCTTTTAAACGATCATTACATTGTTGAAAAGCTGTGGAGGAAACTAGCCTTATCAGTGAACATGCAAACACCTAGTTTCTATTAAAAGTGCTATAAGCAGTCTTATCGTTGTTTTATAGATTTTTCTTAATTGTTTTGAACCACTAACACAGTCATAGCCGTAAATCACTCGTGCAAATACAACATCACACAACATCTCCCTCAAATGTGAATGCAAATAGTGTAACTGTAATGTGAAATGAACATGGAATCTACATTACCGTTAGGGTAAATAAACTAAACCAGAACAAAATGTAAGTGGGGCACATCTGTCATCTTTTTTTATTCTGTTGTAGTCTGTTATACTTGACATTTTTTTTCGTTAAATGACAGACTCTTGAACACACAGCATGATTGACCACTTTAATTTTCCCTCAAACCGAAGGAACAAAAGGAAAGAAAACGGTTCGCTTTGATTAACAAATGACTTCCACAGCCCTGCTCTGTGTGCATGTGGCCAGGCTGGGCATCTTTAGAATGATTGCAGCATTTGTCTCTATTTGCATTTGTGCAATCAGCTCAACTGTCCTCTTGTGTTACATATTAAGCTGTGCTTTGCATCTTTTATTGGCTCCACTTTCCCTTTTGTTCCTTCACTTGCTTGGCTTTTTTTAAGTTGGTTAAAATTCATAGAGCTTATAGTAAGTTTAGTTAAAATTCTCTCAAAAAAAACATCATTTACTCACTATCATGTTGTTCCAAAACTATGAGTTTCACTCCTCTGTGAAACAGTGTTTTTTTTGTTCATACAATGAAAGTTAATGGTCTCCAGTGTTGTTTGGATGCCAACATTTTTCAGAATATCTTTTGTGTTTAACAGAAGAAAGTCAGTCATACAGGTTTGAAACTGCATTGGGGTAATAGAGTAAATGATGACAGAATTTTCATTTTGGGGTTATTTCTTTATACTTTTGTACTTTCTGTATATATGTATTTTATTTTTGAATTGGGTTATGTTCATTTTAGATACATTTTTAATTGTTATTAATTTTTTCATGTTATTTATTATTATTATTATTTAATATTGCTATTTAGGTTTGTTTTTATTTATTTCCAGTTAATAATTTAGTTAATAGCAGTGCTTCAACTTAAACTAAACAAAAATTTGAATGTATAAAAAAATAATAATAACAAACTGAAATAAGTTTAACTTTTTCAACTTATATTTGCATTTTATTTGATTTCAGCTTTATTTCAATTAATGGAAACAAATAGTTCATATACATAATAGTTTATATTTAACATACTAGTTATATACATACACATATTTCCATTGTATGGACAAAAAACACTGTTCCACAGAAGAGGAGAAAGTTGGTCTTGGCCTTTTTGCTCTTTGTTGGCTTTGCATATTTGTTATTGTAATTTGCAATGCAGACTTTTAGTAGATTTTCAAATTATGTGGGATATTTCCAGACTTTGTGAGTGCGTTTGCACTCATGAGGCACCACATTTGCTGAAGTGGACCTGTCTTTGGCTCCACCCACCGTATCCACATGTGTAACCTCAATCACCCACAATGCCAGAGCTCAGAAATCTTCACACATAAAGTTCTGACCATCAGCAGTGCTCACCTTCATCACAGACACCTGTTCTGCAGACTGAACTGATAAGCTCAGGTATGCCTTATTATGATCTACATTACCATATCTACAGCCAGATTAGCAAATCAAACAATGCAAGTGATGCTTATCTTGTTTTTAGAGTAATTTGATGCTAGATGTATTTTCTGTTAAATGGAAAGTTGTGACTGACACTGCTGTTGAGTTTTGTGTTGTGCACTTTACAGCAGTATCACCTATTAAAGATACTGTAGAAGGGTTTGTTTGTTTTGAAAGCATGGATTTTGTGAGAATCTGACTTAAAATATATATTTTTTAAATTGTGTTCATAGAATAAATAAATAATATAATAGAAAATAAATAAATTAGAATAAATGTTATTGTGATTGCAGTTTGATTCCCAAACACATTCAGAATGTATTCAAATGTATTTTTATATTGCCTTTAAACTGATGATATTCTATTGCAATTATTAAAACTATTAGGCTAAATAATACACGTAATGCTATTGAGATGTCTTTTGGCACAATTAAGGCATAATTTGGATGATTTCCTGGACTGCACCACACTTTAACATGCCAATTCAACAATAAAAATATATAAATGTATTGAAAATGTTATTATTATATACACAAGATTGTCCATGTTCATTTTCCATGATTAATCATCTCCTTTTCATGCATTTCAAAAGGTGTTGCTGATAGACATGGAGAGCTCCGTTGAGCAGACTCGCTGGGTATCGTCCTCCATGTTGGCATCAGAGGTGATGCCCACTTACCCTCCTGACTCCAGCTATCTGGTCCACACTGAGGAGAGCTCGATGTTCCCCTGCGCTGATGCGGATCACGGCGGCTTGCCCTCTGCGTTCACCAGCCCCATCCACGGCCGCCCATCTGGAGCTTTTCAACACAGCCCAGGTCAGTGACCCAGCGCACCATCAAAAAAGTATTGTGGGAGTATCATGGTACAGGTCTAGATTCACATGGTACTTTGATATACAGTACACTTCCTACCGTTTTCTGTTTGAATATATTTTCAAATTTATTTTATTCCTGAATTTTCAGCATCATTACTCTAGTCTTAAGTCACATGATCCTTCAGAAATCATTGAAATATGCCGATTTGCTGCACAAGAAACGTTTCTTATTATTATCAAAGTTGAAAACTGTTGTTCTACTTAATATTTTTGTGGTCAATATTTGTTGATAAATAGAAATTGCAAAAGAAGAGCATTTATTTTGTAACTTTTGTAACATTATAAATGTCTTTACTGTCACTTTTGATCAATTTAATGCATTCTTGCTAAATAAAAGTATTAATTTCTTAAAAAAAAAAAAGCTTACTGACCCTAAACTTTGGAACAGTAGTGTATACTGTAATGTAGCACTGAAAAATTACCATATTCATATACCATGATTTTTAGATAACTTTTAACTTTTAACTTTTAGATAAGTTTTACATAATAAGAACCAAAGGCTTATAAATAGTATAAAGAGGTAGCCTGGTTCTACCAGACTCTCATACATTTCATTTGTGCAGAGAGTCTGGCCTCTCTCCACTGACAAGTGTTAACTTCCTTGTAAGCGGGTACTCTGTTGAAGTTTATAACTATTGGATCTGCCCAGAGTCACTCTGGATCTGCCATAACCAATCGCTAACCTTTGGTCGTGACATAACCCTACAACTCAAACTAACGCACGACATCAACGTCATCGTTCTCTGACACTCCCTCTGTTCGCTGATTGGGCTGCCAAAAACTGGCCGGAGAAAACCAAAGAATACACCACAATCCCAGACGTAGTACTGAAGGGAAATAAAATTGAGCGGAAGTATGCAGGAGGGCGGAGCCAGGCTAATAAAGAGGACCCTCTAGTACAGAGAAATTAAATGTGAAAGTATGGGACTGCGTCAGTAAGTCAAATTATCTAGCCATAAAGTTAGTGAAACTAAAACTATTGCTGATTTAATTGTGCTTTTGTGCTTTAGTAACTTTGATGCACCAGATGTTAGTTATTTTAATTTAACCAGATAAACTAAAATGAATGCCATTGGCTGTTTTAAGTAAAAGTTGAGTACAAAAAAATACATAAATACATTTTCTAGTTCATCTACATTAAACTGTTACTTTTGAAATGTAAATGATACAGTTGATGTCCAAATATTTTCTCCTACTCTTACTAAATAACTCATTCCAGTTTACATTTATGCAGTTTAATATGCAGAGAAGTCATTTAATGGTCCTCCTTAAAAGTATAAATTCTGTGTCTCTGTGGTGCTATCAAAACGCTCTTTTTAACTCTAGATACTTGTCATTTTCCTGATTTCAGTTGCTTTCTTTGAGTATTCCTCCTTCTCTTCCTCAGTATATCCCGTTTACTCCTCTCCATTCCTCGCCAACCTGTCCTGGCTTGAAGGTTCAAACGGATCCTCTCTAAGCAACCTCTTCCCATCATCCTCGTCGTCCTGGCATGGCAGTGCATTTTCCAAGACGTCCTCCCCATCCTTCCATGTCTCCACGCCCCTCACCTCCTCCAGACCGCCTCGTTCGGCCCTTCCCTCCCCTGTCCTGGACCAGAAGGAGAGTGTGAAAGGAGAGAGATTGAGTCCTCCTGGAGGAGGTGAGGCATTTGGCGGGATGTTCCCTCTAAACCCTTCGGTGAGCGGTGTGTATGCTCACACACACTCCTCAAAAGCACACTCGCAGTCACTGGCCCACATCAGTCCCTACGGGAGCTTCACGCAAGATTACAACAGTTCAGCTCTCTACGCTCCCTCGTCCTTCTCACCGAAATTATGCAGCAAGATGAGATTCTCCCCTTTAGGTGAGGAAGTATCATAACAGGCAGGTAATGTGGGCTGGGTTGTCCTAGAGTCAAACCTTTCATGATGTGATTGTGTGTAATATGGCTGAATGTAAAAGTTCAAAGTTCACGATACATTGAGTTATTATCTCCCAAAAGAAAGAATCGATTCTGAACTTCCTGAATCAAGTCGTTATTCCAGTCTTACTTCCTTCTCAGACATGCATAGGTTTGTTTCAAATTTGCATAATGTCTGTGGTCTTCTTTGGCTGCCAATGAACAACGTCTATTTTGACCCTCATACTCTGTAGTTGTAGCTGAGGCCAGGAATAGTTTGGTTTGTGTTTTTGACATGTCGAGAAGACGCAGTTTTCTGCACTTCCAATGATTGAGGACTCCGGCTCGAATTGATACGGTAAAACCGACGTTGCTGTTCGTATCACTGTAACTAGTGCTGAGGAATCCTCCAGAGCTAAAATTCAGATATGATAATGAGCGTTTACTTTGACGCACTTAAGCTGTCGACCAATCACAACAGACTAAGCCATCTGACCAATCACAGCGGAGTAGGCTCTCGGAAAGGAGGAGTTTAGAAAGACCGAATCCTTGATCAAACCGGTTTTTAGACACTTTTGAGAAAAGAGGTGATGCTGCAAATGTATATTATGAGAAAATTTAAGTGTTTTTTGACTTTGGATTAATGTAAACTTATTGTACGAAACTTAAAAAACAAAATTAGGAACCTCTAAAATAGCATCCAAACGATCAACACAAAATACCGAATGATTAGAACTTTCCCACCCCAACAAATAAAATAAATACATTTTAAAAAGTAAATAATAATAATACAAATTCTGGTATTTTAGTAAAAATGTGTTAAAAAATAAGGTTCTTATAGGTTCTTCAGATCAGCACATTGGTTTCTGAAATCTACTCATAGTTTCACATGATGTCACATTCTTATATGAATGCCCACTTTGACGGTTATTTTTTACCAGGTACTAATGTACTAAGAGAGTGATATTAAAACACCAAATTCAGTGTACATCACTTTTCCCATAGAAAATCATTATAAAAAAAATGGTTGATGAAATTACAGGACCAAATTCAATATACTCCTTATTTAACGAAACTAATCCAGAAAATGAATGCAACACGTTTCAAGTTAGGCCTGTGCTGCATTTCTATAGATGTTTTGCCCATCTGTTTTTTTGTGCCAGTCACATAACTAAAAACTATAAATAAAGCTCCAGTACATAGATGTCTTACTAAAAAAAAATAATGTTCTTTGTGGAAATTAAACAGGTTCTTGAATTACATTAGTCTGTTAGCATTCTAACTGGAACCTTTAGAGTGTACGTTTCATTGTGTATTTTTGTTAAATTTGCAAATTAAATAGTCTCCAATCTTTTGTGGTGACAGATACGCGTGAGTGTGTGAACTGTGGGGCCACTGCCACCCCTCTGTGGCGGCGTGATGGAACGGGCCACTACCTCTGCAATGCCTGCGGACTGTACCAAAAGATGAACAGACAGAACAGGCCTCTCATCCGCCCCAAAAAGAGACTGGTACACCTTACTGATACTCAGTTCACTGATAATCAAGAGAAGTTACAAAGAAGGCTACATTTATTTGATCATAAGTACATTAAAAACTTTAACATTGTGAAAACAGAACTCTTTTGTATCCTAATCTGTAATTTATTCCTGTTATGCAAATCTGAATTTTCAGCATCATTACTCCAGCCTTCAGTGTCACATGATCCTTCAGAAATCATTCTAATATGCTGATTTGCTCCTAATATTATCAATGTTGACAACAGTTGTGCTGCTTAATACTTTTGTGATACATTTGTTTTGCAGGAATCTTTGATGAATAGAAAGTTAAAAAGAACAGTGTTTATTTAAGATAGAAATCTTTTTGTGACATTACTGTCACTTTTCTGTCACTGTTTATAAGACGTAGAGTGACTCTAGCCTTCGTCTCTCTTTCTGTAGGTCATCAGTAAGCGAATAGGAACTCAATGTGCGAACTGCCAGACCAGCACCACCACACTGTGGAGACGCAACGCCAGCGGAGAGCCCGTGTGTAACGCTTGCGGACTCTATTTCAAGCTTCACAATGTGAGCAATTTCACTCATTTTACTTGGCTGTTTTTGTATTAAAATGACAGAATCTTATTCGGTTAATTTAGTATAATTTTCGGCTGATTTGTATAATTTTAGTGGACGAATTAGTGTTGTCACTTAAAACCTAGCAGTACATTTTTGGCAGCATTTGTGCCGTTGCCTGATTTGCATAACTTCTTTTTAGGGATCCAGTGCTAAAACAAAAAAAACCACACAATGAATTCTTAGTCAGATACTTCCTGGAATTCTATGGCACTTTCAAAACATCATGTGTCAACATTTCAACTAATTTTTTTACACCAATTTCAACTAGGGCTGCACGATATGAGGAAAAGCTGTGATGTGAAAAAAAAAAAAAAAAGCTGCGATGTGCGATAACATTGTTTAAAGGGGGGGTGAAACACTCAGTTTCAGTGAATCTCATGTTAATCTGGGGTACCTATAGAGTAGTATTACATCCTTCATATCTCCAAAAAGTCTTTAGTTTTATTATATTTATAAAAGAAAGATAGGCTGTACCGAGTCTTTCCGGAAAAAAACGAGCGGCTGGAAGCGTGCCGTGTGGGCGGAGCTAAAGAATCACGAGCATACATACAGAACGCGTTTTTGCTTAGAAAAACGTGAGGTGGGCAGTGAAATGAGGGAAAACACAAGGTCTCGAGAGTTTTTTAAAAGTAGAAATGATTTTAACTTGAGCGCAGTGTTTTTATAACACCATGTCATGCGTGAGGTTTACATCATTTGTGTGTGTTTACTCGTGGTTTATGAGGACATGAATTGGTTTATGGATTATTGTATGTGACTTAGCAGTAGCAAGCGGAACAGTTTTGCACATCAGACTAGTATTTTCATAGAAAAACAATGGAATAGTAGCACATTTCAATGAAGAAGCGCGCTTTGTGTGAACGGCCCCTAGGTTTATTATGAAATAATTCATTTATTTCAACATATTAGCTAACAACACACAGACATTTGAAGCAGTTTTACTCACCGCCTGCGGTTCCAACGCACGACCGTGAATCTTTATCATTGGGACTGCTCCATCCTTAAAGGGATACTTCACCTCTGGAAAGATGAATGTGTATTTAAAATAGGTCTTTATGTAGAAGAATTGTGAAATTATTTTTGAATTTGGAGCTTTCTAGACTGAGAAAAGCCAGAAAATGTATTTTTGGCTTATGTGGATGAAAGACAACAACTCCCAGAATGCACTTGCTTCGCTGCCCTAGGAGGCCACTCCCAAGCCACGCCTACCGGTAAGAGAGGGCAGTTGAAAACAACAAAGCTAAGCTACTAGCGAGTCTCCGTGATGAGTTTGCCCTGGATTTCGAGATTGCCCAAAATGTCCGGGATTCGGCTTTTGCGTTCTACAGTCGCCATTCATTATGTTTACTGTGGCGAGCAGGACGAGGCTGAGGGGCGCGGGAGAACGGCGCGAGGCCGGTGGCGTCATTACTGAAACGCACCGGTCTCGCATCTCTCACGGAGGAGCGGGAATTTTCTTAGCAATGTTAAAACGCACATCAACCGATCACTTGTTTAGCGTTCATGTAAACACTACATTCAGATTCACCAATCGGAATGAATTCAGCTAGATTGAAACAAAAGGTGTGCATGTAAACAATGAATGGCGACCGCAGAAAGCAAAAGCCGAATCCCGGACATTTTGGACGATCTCGACGGCTGGACATGTCCGGGAAAAAGAGGATGGCATTGGAAATCAAACGCACTGGCACTGATCTGTGATAGGTCTGTTACTTAGCGCATTAGGTCCAACCCCCTATGGGCGGGTTTGAAAGGGTGGGAACTAGTGCTTGTAGTCTCAACAGAAATCCGCCCCTCTTACGCTTCCTCCGACAATGACGCAAAATGACGATTTTTGCGTCATTGTGGGAGGAAGTGTAAGAGGTAAATACGGATTTCTCCCGTCTGAGGGGAAAATGAGAGAGTGTTGCACGACCGTTCAATAGTATGACTGGGTTTCTAACAATGCAAAGCTTAATGCAAATGGGTGGAGTGTTCCTTTAAGCATTAGATCTGCAAATCCGGCAAATACTTCCCTAAAGCTGAGCACAGCGCTTTGATGGGCGTAATGCTTTCGCTCTCTCGCTCTGGTCTACGGGTGCGCTCGCGCCCTTCCGGGAGAAGTGCCCTTAGGACCGTATAAGGAAATTCCGCCCCATCTGACGTCACACATGCCCATACTCGAAAAAAACTTTCCGAAACTTGTGACAAACCCGGAAGGACAATTTTTGGTACAGAAATACTCCATCAAACGTACAACTTAATTTTTGAAACTTTGTCCATGTTTAGCATGGGAGTCTAACTCTTTAACAGTGTAAAAAACTCAGTATGCATGAAATAGCATTTCACCCCCCCTTTAATATTGCGATGATGATATGACTTGCAATAAATATTCAAATGTGAATGTTAGCTATACTGTCCCCATGTCTTTGTGTAGGTTCTTTGCGAACCTAAACATTGAATAGCCTATTCCCACTGAATAAAGAAATCAAATAGATCATTTTTGACATGCTTTTATTGAACAAATTACACATAAATGAGGCATTATAACTATAAGAAATTAACGTTCAATTTCCCCTGCTCCTTTTAAAATATTGTCTTGCAAACTCAACAAAAACATCTCTCTTTGAATAAAACAAATGTGGGGAAAATAACTTTTATACTCAAATAAAAAAATAGAAATAAAAATGACCATTTAAAATAACTGCAATGGCTCATAAAACCAGCAAACAAATATATGCCCCTAAGGACAAGTTACTGCCTTGGTTATCTCTCTTGGTTAAGTTCTTGGCCAAGAAAACCAGCATGTTAACTTTGCTAGGTTTCAAACATGTACGTTGACATGTTACCACATTCCCAGAAGTACTGAAGAGCCTCTCGGAGGGAGAACTAGTCGCAGACATACAAAGATACTTCCGAGCAAGTTTGGTCAGCTTAGGGTAGGTGACCTGGTGGAGTTTCCACCAGGCCAAAGGGTCTGCTTCACTGTGAATGATGGGGAGCTTCAACAGCTTGCTCCAGATGCATGAAAGATGCTGTTGGAGCGGGGCTTGGATTTGTTTTGAGCAAACTGCCCAATGATCGCTTTGTCCTTTTTTCGCTGGGTGGCTCCATGGTCTGGGCCTCTGTGTTCTCAGAAGGTGTCCCCTCCTTCTGTGCTGAGTCTTTAATTTCTGACATGATCCTGCTCTTGATATACTCAGCTTTTTCACTGCTGATGTAGGTGACCTTGAACCTGGGGTCCATTAAGGATGCAATGTCCAGAAGTTCTTGTGTTCCTGGGTCATCATACTTTGTATTCATGTAATCCAGGATTTTCACTTTAATGGACTTGGTTAAATCTGTGTCATCTTCCTTTTCTACAAGAACCAGTGTCTTTAAAAGATGAAGGACGGGTTTCACATATGAAACACTGACTGATTTCCCCGGAAAGAGCATCAGTAAATTCCTGCAAAGGGCGCAATGCCAGGTTTACAGACTCTAGTGCATCCAGGTCCTGCCAGGAAGGGAACCAGATGCCGTGTTTTCCGGTCTGCTGAATCTGATAGGACATCAGAAATGCTCCAAGACCCTCTCAATCATCTTTTGCCTTGAGCCCCACCTAGTTGGACAGTCTGTGATGAGTGAGTGCTCAGGGAGGTTGTGCTCCTGTTGTGCTTTTTTCAGTGCCGTCTTCTGCTTCCAGCTGTGGGAAAAATGTCCCACCAATTTTTTGCACGGTCAATGCGGCTGTCATCCTTAACAGCATTTCCTGGACAGAAGATAAGAAATGAATTGTCACAAACTATTCAAACTACCAGTAATCATTGTAGCCAATTATTGAATTATTATTGAATTATTTATAATTAATTAACTAAATAAAATAAAATGTAATAATAATAGAATTATTTAATTATTGTAATAAGGTAATATTTCAAAGGCTGCATAATTAACTACAATTCTTACACAGTGATAATCCAGTACTATAGGCACCAGCCCTGTTAGATAAATGCTGACCATGCAGTGGGGAATTACAACTAAATTAATATGCTTAATTTTACAAGTGTTTGCTATTGTTTATTTCAACTTAATAATATTCAGACAGTTGCCTACATGACATCACATGCTTTTCCCCGCCGATAACTCGATCTTTGTCAACACAGTGCAATTGACAAAAATGAAATTACGTAATAAACCAGGGCAGATATAATCATCTTATGACTAATATGGTCTGTTGTTCGGGTAATAAAATAATACTTGCGATAGCCTACAATAGTACCATTTATTACGTGGCTTGGTTGTAGAATGCGGTCTGTTATGTAAGGGTTAATGCCCGACGAGGTGTCCATTATCAGGTATTGATGGACGACGGCGAGGCGTGAACCGTCCGACGCGCAGCGGAGTCCATTAATACCCGACAATGGACACCTCGTCGGGCATTAACCCGCTTATACCATGGTCACTTACGAAAGAAAGAAATATTTAATCAATTAATAATACTTTAATGTGTTTTAGAGTAAAAATCGTGAGTGTTTTTATTTATTAAGTCGAGCGCACTATTTAATATCTCCCGTATACAGGCGTTGCCAAGCAACGTGGCCACAGCGACCCGACCGCAGCAGTTGATCAGTGAGTTTGAGCCAGCGCAATCATTTAGAACTGTCATCAGGCAAATTGACGAGACGCCTTTCCTAGGTGTACATTATCACTTTTTAATGGACACCCTGCAGCCAATCAGAATCGAGTATTCACCCAGACCATGGTATAATTCTTGATAACAGCCGCTGGCTGCTAAGTATAACACACCGTTGCCATGAAAAACAGAGCGTTGCTATGGACACACAGGATTCTAACCGTAGAGACGGAGCGTACTATATTTTCTTTAGCGGAAGCAATACAATTGTTTTTAAATCAATAAACTCCTTTTTAAATCAGTATTTTGTATCAAATTATTTATCTGGAAGGTAGCCATGTAATAAGCGGGATAATAGACTACATATTAAATCTAATGGCACAGCAATCACACATAGCAGCTCTAAAGGTGCTGTATGTCATTTTTTTGACTGTACTAAAGCATACAAATACCATAATGTGTTTGAAGACATTTACAAAACATGCTAAGTTCACATACTTGTTTCCCTAAAAATCAATGCTACAGCCAGTTATTTTACTTTGAAATGTGCGTTCCGTGTCGAAAAGTCTGTTTTTGGTTTGATCCGTGTGGATCCGCCCACTGTAATAGTATTTCAACTCTCCGGGTTTCCAGTTGGAGGAAAACACAACATATTGCAGCCATTGAAGCCAGCAAACAAACTATGTCAGATATTGCAAATTCTACCTGACCTAAAAAAGTCTCTGCATCCATCTGAAAATCTCTATGAACGGGAGTATACTAAAATGCGGATAAATCAACTCATCAGCTTACAGTGTGTAAGTCTCTTCACCTTCCATACTTCCATACTACTGCGCTCGCTCCTGTTGTGTGTCCTCAATCTGGAAACCGGGGAAACAACTCTCTCCAATATATTTAGAATTTGGACTGCAGTACCCATTTCAACCACTAGCTGTCAATATTACATACTGCACCTTTAACTGCAATTTTGTGCTTAATATTTTCAATCATCCTCATCAGGTGAACAGACCGCTGACTATGAAGAAGGAAGGCATTCAGACACGCAACCGTAAAGTGTCCAGCAAGAGCAGAAAAGGGAAGAAGTTTAGCACTGCAGAGGAGAATCTCTACTGGGATTTTTCCAAGAATCCTGCCTCTGATCAGTATTTCGACATGTATCCTCAGAGTCCAGGAGCTCTGGGGGTCTATAGTCATTCTTCCCATTCACTGCCGTCCACAGCTGCCTTCCACAGCCACGCCACCCTACCCTACCCATACCACCCGTCGCCTGCCATCCTACCCAGCATGATGTGAGGGGACCTGGACAAAAGACTATGTACAAAACACTCAACACTGCCCAGCCATCTGTTCAGATACTCATCATAAACATACTTGGAAACTTTACAGATGTGGATGCATGAAAAAGTCATTGCATTATATGCAAAATATCAAACCAGGTGACATTTATTTTAAATAAAGACACACTTCATGACAGTTTGTGAAGAATTAGTGGATCATTAAATTGATCAAGTGACAGTAAAGACATTTATAATGCTACAAAAGATTTCTATTTCAAATAAATGCTGTTCTTTTGAACTTTTTATATATCAAAGAATACAGAAAAATATATCATGGTTTCTACGAACATATTAAGCAGCACACTTTTTTTCAACATTGATAATCGGAAATGTTTCTCGAGCAGCAAATCGTCATATCAGAATGACTTCTGAAGGATCATGTGACACTGAAGACTGGAATAATGATGCTGAAAATTCAGCTCTACATCACAGGAATAAATCACATTTTACAATAAATTCAAATTGAAAAGAGTTATTTTAAACTGTAATAATATTTTTGATCAAATACATGCAGCCTTGGTGAGCATAAGAGACTTCTTTCTAAAACATTGAATAATCTTACTCGCCCCAAACATATGTACAGTGGTTTATATATAGACTACATTTATTTTTTTCAGTGTTTGTAACCACTTTGCTTTAACAACTTTCTTTTTTTTCAGCATTTGTAACTGTTGCATGTTTTTAAAGTGTTTTACAGAAAATAAATGTTTACAATAAATGTTGTTTACAAAAAGTTTACATGAAGCACCTTTTCTTTTTGCATTTGCTGTAATTGACGGCCGAACTCAAATGAGAAGCCTAAAGACTCGCTTCATTTAATTCAAAACAGAGTCTCCGTATCGACACGGCGAGGCTCCTTCACATCACTGCATCTTAACAGACGTTTCAATCTGATGTGGTTTTTCTGTGGCACCATTGTGAGCTCTGCTGCTTGGATGAATTAGCTCGTAGTGGGAGTTAGACAGTTACAATGTGCAATGACAGCACATGCAAATCCAGCACTTTCCATAGTGCAGTGATCCAGCTAGTAAAGGATACAGTTCAGTAATGTCATTCTCCATTACACATATGAGCTGTTCAGTGCCAATTCAAAACATTTGGTTAGACAGAATTGTTCACAATACACATCATTTCAAAGCAGCTTTACAGAAAGTGCATGGAGTCAACATTACAATTTAGAGTGATCAGTTATCAGAGTTAACTGTCTATGTTAAGTATTTCACAGTTAGCTAAAAATGTATTAATTTAAACAACGCAATAATTTAATGCAGAAACAATGAGCTCATTGAAGTAATGAATACTTGTTTGTTAACAAATGATTATGACATTTAGAAAATATAGCATTGGTGCAAAATACTAGCAAATTTTGGTAACACTATTTTACAGTGTCATTGTTATGTTACATGTAATTACTGTGGTAATAACTAAATTATGCATAATTGCATGCAATTAACCCTAAATCAAACTTTCATCCTAACCCTATAGTAAGTACATTAATTATTATTACTCCGTAGGCTACTTAAATGTATAATTACACTGTAATACTGACACCTTAAAATAAAGTGTCACCCACATTTTTCTAGCCAACTAACGTGCTATGGTCATGGTTTTCCATGTAATGTGCTTTACTGGCCATTTCCTCGGGTGAAAAACACTGATTGGTCGATATTATGCGGCATATACATTTCGGTAAGTTGTATTGTATCTTTCAACATACCTATTGTTCATTCGTGTTTATTTACTATTAACTAGTAAAGAGTAAGAGTAGCTAATCTGAGATGATCGGTTCACGTGCCGCTTGAACTGAGGCGCCAGCGATCTGTCTTATCTCGTCTTGTCTGTCGGTGTCAGTGTCCTCTTCTTCGCGATTTTTCTCTGCGTGAGAAAATGGATGTTGTGAAACGTGAGAGCGTGTGAAAAGTGTCAATTGCGTGAGTGAGTCTCACGCTGAATGAGTGAGAGTTGGCAAATCATAGCATAGCTTAGTTTTGCAAGTCAAAGGCAAACTGATAGATGTTCAACTTTCTTATTTCTCTCTGTGGAAATATTTGTGTGTGTGTGAATGATAAAATGTTTTGTTTTGTACTCTCTCTCTCTCTCTCTCTCTCTCTCTCTCTCTCTCTCTCTCTCTCTCTCTCTCTCTCTCTCTCTCTCTCTCTCTCTCTCTCTCTGTAGGTTGATGTCTATATGTGACCCTGGATCACAAAACCAGTCACAAGTCGCACGGGTATATTTGTGGCAATAGCCAACAATACATTGTATGGGTCAAAATTATCGATTTTTCCTTTATGCCAAAAATCATTAGTATATTAAGTAAAGATCATGTTCCATGAAGATATTTTGTAAATGTCCTTCCCTAAATATATAAAACATTTATTTTTTTTAAGTGAATGCAGCACAATTGCGAACATAAATGGACCATTTTAAAGGCGATTTGTCTCAATGTTTTGATTTTTTTGCACCCTCAGATTCCAGATTTTCTGAGATTGTCCTATATGCTAACAAAGCATACATCAATGGAAAGATTATTTATTCAGCTTTCAGATGATGTTTACATCTCAATTAAAAAAAAATGGACCCATGTGACTAGTTTTGTGGTCCAGGGTCACAAGCTAAATATAAATTTCCTCCTTGCGCATAAATAAATTATCATGTCGCATCCTAAACAGTACAGTATCATTCTTGATATTCATTAAAACTACATTTCTGCCATATGCAAGCAGATTGAATTAAGGACCTATCAGCCTGCGCATGCTAGAGTTTCATGACAGATCTTTGTATTTTTGTGAGGAATGCTCGTGCAAAACTCAGTGCACAATGATCGGATGTTGTGTGAGGTTGCCAGGGTGTTGCTATGCAGTTGCTAATGTGTTCTGAGTGTTATTAAGATGTTGCTATGTGGTTGCTTTCCAGTCAAAAATCATAACGCTGACCAAGCTGTCATCAGACCGAGTGTCAAGAAAGGCCCACGATATTCACCCAAACACATGCACAATATTTTCCCAGCCTCTTTGAGTTAATAAATTGGCATCACTGAGTGAATTCTTCCATGCCGGTATGGAAAAACGGCTCAGCGGTGTGAAATATGGATTTGTGTCTCAGTTTTACTCTGGTTGGTGATGATATCTCAGATAGGGCCCCTCCCTCTCCTCCATCTGTTTCCATCTCTCACGGTTGACCACATAGCTCTGCTCCCTTGGCTTCTAGTGGAGCCTCATTGTGCAACGCAGGCGGCTTCTGGTTTTCCGGACTCTATTAAAAAAAAGTGCAGAAGGGAAAAGGAGATGCACAGAAGAAGGCTGCAAGCTTTTAGAGCCTGGTACACGAGGCACATCATTCGCTTTTTTCTGTCATCGGCTTCCTCCATTCAGGGTGAAGCCGTGTTATCTGGTGGAGTCGGCACCATAGTGAGGGGGAAATGGTACTGAGTGACTCGGAGAGATTAGCAACCACAGGACAGGTCCAACCAACACGTACAGGCCTGTACGTTAGCGCTCACCAGCTCCGCCGCGCTCGCGCTTGCAAACTCTTTTCCATTCATGTAAACAGACTAGCAAAGACACACAATCACATCTTTACATGTGATCTGCACAGGTCACAAGGTCAGAGCCCTCCTCTAGAAGAGCCTGACTAAACTGCCTGTGTACAAACTGTTGATCACATTATAAATAGTCTGTTTGGAAGCCAATTTTGTTTGGCATGAAATCAAAATTTTGAAAAGAGCATTTTTGGAGTCCTTTATGGAAAAGTTTTATAAGAAAAGTTCGGTAACACTTTATTTCGATGGTCCACTTACTGTATGACATTTACTAACTATAAGTAACTTTGCAACTACATGTCAACTAGCAGTCATTAGAGTATTAGTAGACTGTCTGCTTAATATCTATGACACTCATATCTATTGATGTTCCCTCAACAGAAATTCTACTAAGTAACTTTGCAACTACATGTCAACTTATTCTACTAACCCAAACCTAACAGTCTACTAATACTCTAATGAGAGTTAGGTGACATGTAGTTGCAAAGTTGCTTATAGTCTGTAGAATGTCTAAAGTGGATCATCAAAATAAAGTGTAACCAAATGTTCCTGCAGGTATGATTAGTTTGTCATCATTACACATTACTTTTGATGGACTCCACCAATGGGTCAAGAAACTGCTGGTTGACCCCATAGTAAACGCATCTTACTCCTTCGACAGCCATTCAAAAGTAACCGTGCATTCTGATGAAATATAACTTGAAATATTTAATTATTGTAGTTGTTTTATCAGTGCTGACTGTTTTATAGAGCACTGGTTCTTATGGGGGCCGCAGGATGATTTAAAAGTATTAAGATATTAAATTAATATATTCAAATAATTGAACTCTAATTTAAATTAAAATGCTAAAAAAACAAGATCAAGGTGTAAATGAAGTCTCATTTCTTCTCGTCTCCCACCCCATCAATAACTAATAATTTGATTGAAGAACATCGTTTCTTTCATTTAATATATCTATAATCTACCAGTTTCTGTTAATAAAAAAGTTTGACAACAAGCAGATTTGTCATAATTACAGCAAAATGACTGAAAATAGCTTAGCCTAGGTGTTTTCAATTTTTTAGATGCAACGGACCCCCAAATTTTATCATCCTTGTGCGAGGGTACGACACAAAATTGAAAAGAAAGCTATATATCATGTATAATTTATGCAGTGAAAAATTAATATTATAAATATGTGTGAAATATTATATTTAACTTCTATTACATTACATTTACCTACATTACATTACATGTATTATGTTTTTTTCTACTCACTATACTGTATTGTTAGATGTTGGCTATTAATTATTTATTTGTAATTTTTATGATTTATTTATTATTTTAATAATTTTCTGTTTTGTTTTTTTAATCAGATTTATTGATTTACTTATTTACTTATCTTCTTTTTTAAAAACTTATCTCCACTTTTCCCAAAAATGTGTCCCAATCAACCTGAATTCAGCCTTATTTATTTTATAAATACACAGGAAAATTCACCTCTTTTTTCACAGTCCCCCTAGAACTCCCTTGAGGACCTCAGTTTGCAAACTCCCATATGGGATGCTTTGAATATTGTCTTATTGTGCAGTTTGGCCCCTGACCCCTTACATAAATTGAGAAAAAAGAAAACAGAAAACAAATAAATAAATAAAAAGAAACAGGGTGTACTGGTAAATCGTGTTCATATCTCTGGATTCAAATTATTATTATTATTTTTTTTGAGAATTTAATTATTATGTAAAATCTCTTCAGCCAAGCGAAATAACAATTTTGTCGTTTCATAAACACATTTTCCTGTTAACGCCCGTTAAATATGCAACAGTGACCTCCTGCGTTACAGCACGGACTACAGCGAGCACGCGCTGTGCGTTTTTACTGACGTAATTTTAGTGCGCCTGCTCGTAGAAAAATAAGTGGGAAGAATGGCAGTTGAACTTGACTTAAAGATGAATAAGCCCTCTACGACGTGTGTTTTAACTGTTCACTAGTTCACATAGTAAAGTCCCATTCTCTATTCATTGGACCAAGTTTTGCAGGTCAATTATTCAGATGAACACATCGACGAGATCAGCATTGTCAGGATGGACCGATCACAGTCGTTTGTGTTTACTGGAAATTATAATTTTATAGACAGTGGTGTGAAAGAATTTCTATAAGCCACTTGATTTGAAATGACATGTTTTACGCTTATACGCTCAAATAAGAGTTGTAATGCTGCCAGTGAGACGTGCTGACCGTTGAATGTAACTCTACTGTCACATTCTGCTGTCTGAGTCTGAGCCTTCACGCGCCCCGTAGCGGAGGAACCGCTTTACGTCTCATAGAAAGTAGTTCTTTTAGCGACATCTGATTCTGCGCTTTTGCTGTGCAGAGTTGGGCGTGGGTTAGCCTTTAGCATCTCCAAATAAGAACATTGTGCTTTCTTTCGTATCCACCTTAATGCATATTTACCTTGCAGTTGTTTTTGCTAGGCGGTCCCCATTTTGCTACGTCCATTTTCCACTTTTATGTCCAATCCAGAGAATAACAACAGCCACGGAAACTTAAGAGAGCAAAAAGCTTAAGGCTCAAATGACTGGCAGCTCCGCCTTTTTCTTAAAATTTCAAAGTGTTTTTTTGCCAACGACATAAAAATCTGACAGCAGTTCTGTTCTTATCTTCTCATACACCTCACACATTTCTGAAAGCAGTAAGTAAAACCTGTTATGTATTCTTGTGACATCTGTCACTTTTTGACATTTGTGGAATGATTCAGAAGCAGAATGGGTGGATGATTTGATTTTGTTTTCAATTATTAATTGATTAATTATTAGTAACTTTTTTCTTTTGATTAATTTTGTGTTGTTATTATAGTAATAAAGAATAAAGTTAGTAATTAAGAATCACAAAACAAAAATGAAATCCCTTAAAATAGCCATCCGGTGATATATTTTTTTATATTTTTCATGCATAGCCACACTTAAACACAACTTTACACAGCAAATCTATGGGTAATTTATTCTGCATATACAATAAAAACAGGTGTAGCATCTGCGATGACCTCTGTTTTATTATTAAACTATTATATCTTCCATATAACTGAACTTTCTTATACATCCAGTTTACCCAAGTTAGGACTTTTGATGTAGATGTTTTGAGCACCTGTCACTAACACTTTTCAAGGTCTTTGGTGTGGATCTGTAAAATCCTCCACTGATGGATCCTGTTCCAGATTCCAAAGGTTCTACTCGTTCTCCAAGAGGAACACCAGAAACCAAAGTGAGAGAATGTTTACACTCCATTACAGTGGCGTAGCAACTTGCAAGTCAGCCTGTGGTTCATATGACACAATGTTGTGTTGCGTGTTTTAGTCAGT
The DNA here is from genome assembly GCF_964197995.2 of Scardinius erythrophthalmus. Classification (NCBI taxonomy): domain Eukaryota; kingdom Metazoa; phylum Chordata; class Actinopteri; order Cypriniformes; family Leuciscidae; genus Scardinius; species Scardinius erythrophthalmus. The sequence continues at coordinate 4,812,550 of NC_138240.1, read as the reverse complement.
GTGTACATGAGTAGTTAATAATTCACAGATATTCGTGAAGTTTGCCCACTTGATTTACTCAGTGTCGTGCTTTGTTTTGCTAATTTTTGTGTGCTAGTGCTTTATTTGGATTCCTGTTTTGAGAGTGTTGGCCTCTGCTGTGTGTAATTCTCTCTAAAATACCTTTGTGCTCTTCAGAGAGAAAACAACAACCCGAACCATAAGAAGAGTCTACAGGAGGCACGGAGGAAGGGTAGAATGGACCGGAGCAAAGTGGAGGAGATGAGCGATGATCTACAAAACCTGGTAAATAAACACTTAATCACAGTCATTATCTTAGATTGTTTTCTCTTAAAACCTGTCAAAAAATGTCTGTTTGATATTTCTCAAAAAAAAAAAAAAAAAATACATATATACACAAGCTAAATATATTTTGCATGAATAAAACATTAAGATTTTTGTCATTGCAACATAATTTTTCTAACAATTTATCCTTTTTCTCCTGACCAATTCTCCCAGTTCTTGTCTTGTCATGTAGCTTAATATGTACTCAAAAGGCTAGCTTTACTGTACTTATCTACTTTAAATTACAAGTAGCTTATAGTGTGGCAAGACCATTTCAAAGTAGCTCCTCAACATTGGCAGTGATGCACGTTTATGGTGTTGTGTATGGAGTTGATTATTAAAGGAATAGTTCACCCAAAAATGAAAATTCTGTCATTAATTACTCACCCCCATGTCATTCCAATCCAAACCCGTAAGACTTTCGTTAATCTTTGGAACACAAATTGAAGATATTTTCGATGAAATCTGAGAGCTTCATTGACCGCTACTCAACTACTACTCTGACGCTTCAAAAAGTTCATAACGAGATCGTAAAACTAATGAATTGAGCAGTTTAGTCCAAATTTTCTGGAGAGACATAATCGCTTTATATGATGACCCGATATAATTTAGACTTTTATTCACGTATAAACAGAGGTGTAAAGTCGGTTCAGAAAGTAAAAGTCCTCTTCAGTATTTGTTTCAGTCACCTGGATTTGCTAATTAGCACAGTTTTTCAGCCAGGAGAGAGAACTAATTAGTGAAATCAGCTGGCTGAGTTCATGGGTGGAATACACATATGGCAGGACTTTTACTTTCTGACCCCTGGACTTTACACCTCTGCATATAAACATTCATCAGCACACACATCTGTTATGATAAACTGAAGCTCAAGCATGTTCGCTTGACGTGTGAGAACCAATGAGGTTCATTCTCGTGTTTCGCTGCACTTTTGAGCTTCTGCAAGAACCAATGATGCGATCGAGTCTCTTCAGAAACTTTGGATCTAACCGCTCAATTCATATGGATTAGTTTTACAATCTCTTTCTGAACTTTTTGAAGCGTCAAAGTGGTAGTTGGGTAGTTGTCAATGGAGGGACAGAAAGCTCTCAGATTTCATCAATAATGATTTTCTATTGTGTTCCGAAGATGAACTAAAGTCTTACGGATTTGGAATGACACAAGGGTGAGTAATTAATGACAGATTTTTTGGGAGTACTATCCCTTTCGAATTCAGTAATGTGCATGTAGTATTTTATTTTATCACTGTGGGATTGCATGCTCAGGGAGCGAGTGCTTTTGAAACAGCTGTTTTCTTTGTTCTTGCCATCTTTTTTAGGATGTGTGTGGGAAGACTAAACCAACAGGAACAGGCCTTGTCTATATAGATGCCTTCACTCACTTTCACTGCCTCTGGGATGCCAGGTGATGCTTCAGAATGGTTGAATTCGTATTGACAATAGTTTGCTTAAAAAGGAAATTCTGTCAAAATTCTGGCATCTAATTTAGAATTTTAATACAGAGAGAGTCATGCGTCAGCATGAACCAGAAGTTCAGATAGTCTTTTCTTCCCTATTTGATGTATATCCAAGTGAAACAAGAAAAATGGTAGGGTGGGACTCCCAATTGTCCATCGAGGATTCATTGGATCGTTGCATCGTTCTCATTTGCTATTGCTGTGACCTCATGTGAGTGACAGGTTGTCCCGCCCACATGTCAGTAAACATGTCATCAGCGGGAGGGAAGTTATTTTGATTAAATATTACGAGGGCATATGAACAAAACTAAATCATTTGTAATAAATACTCTAGTATTTCATAAAAAATAATTCTCCATTTTGATTTTTGACTTTAAGACTCTCCAGTGGATGCTATGAAGCAAAAGACAGAATCTTCTGGTCTTATGCATTATTGCGTCAATAAAAGCTGTACTTATTCTTGATATTTAATTTTATTTCAAATAGTTTACTTAGTATAGGATTATAAAAGTTCTTAAATAACAGCGGATTGGATGTTTTTTTGCAGTCACCCAGAGTGTCCAGCGAGAGTGAGCACTGTAATGGAGACACTGGAGACGGAGGGGGTGCTGGGACGCTGCGTACGAGTAGAGGTAGAGACACTCCTGTAGTGATATTACTTTACAATTCCTCCTGTCTTTGAGAAGTTTTAAATAGTTTAACTTTGTGTTTCAGGCCAGAGCTGTAACAGAAGACGAGCTATTACTCGTTCATACGTAAGTTTATACGCATGATTAAATAAAGATGCTGTTGGTTTTGTTTTATGATTATCTTATGTGACATGGGGAAATGTGTTGTGTATTATAGAAAGGATTATGTAGAGCTGATGAAATCCACACAGAAAATGACAGAGGATGAGCTGAAGTCTCTCTCTGATAAATACGACTCTGTCTACCTGCATCCTGTAAGTCACCCAATCACATGTCTTTTCCAGTCCTGGAATTTACTGTATGCTGATTCCAGTTCCAGTGTTTAATTGTTCATAAAAATAAAAATCATTATCCAGTACATGCACTGATATTTCTTAAAGTCAACATGAAATCAATACTGACCATATGCACCAACCAATATTGACCATAAGGGATGTTCTTAATCATGAATCTAAGTGATGAAGTGCTTTTATCAAATGATGACAAAAGCAACATGATAAAATACTTCAAAGTTTCATAAAGATGATGTTCTCATTATTAAGAGCGCAATGCGCAATAAAGCCAGAACAAGTCCCGCCTTATAAATTAAAGAGCCAATTGAGATGCTCTCAGGATAGCACTTGCGCATTGGCTGGTCCAGGCTTAAATATAAGCTCTTTTAATGCTATTTGAGCATATGAAAGAACATTTATGGGGAAGGTTATGTAAATATTTAGAAATATGTTATTTGTGTGCAAACAGTTTCAGAGAATTTCTCCATTCAAGTAGATAGGACTTGGTCTTGGCTGCCTGAAATACTTGCCTGGAGGCGTTGCATGTATGGCCACCAAGTGAACAGACTTTCCTTAAAAGGGACTTTGATAATAATAAGAATAAACTATTCTTTGGCCAAACTGATTATTTTATGGTTTCCATGCAGCATGGCGACTGTTTTATAAAACAAAATAAGAAAGAATCCATTTTTTTAAATTCCATCAGGAATTTTTCACCTGTGCCTGTCTGGCGGTGGGATCAGTTCTCCAGCTGGTGGATAAAGTGATGACATCACAGCTGCGTAACGGCTTCTCCATCAACAGGTCTTGTTGCATCTGTTCTTCTCAACAGTACTAATATCTCTTTGTTTTTTATTTTATATTGATTTATTCATTGACAGTTACTGTTTTTTTCCCTATATTCACAGGCCTCCGGGTCACCACGCTCAGGCAGATAAGATGAACGGCTACTGTATGTTTAATAATCTGGCCATAGCGGCGCGCTACGCTCAAAAACAGCATGGAGTTGAACGGTGAGTGTCTGCATTTTGCTTTAGCATCATACATTAATTAACACTTTATGGCCTGGTTTCACAGACAGGGCTAAAACCAGGATTACGCCTTAGTTGAGTTCAGTTAGGGCATTCAATTAGCTTTTATAAACATTCCTTAGAAATAAAAATATTACTGATGTGCATCTTGAGACAAAACAATGGCACTGACATATTTTAAGATATCTGCAATATAAGCAAATCTGTGCAAGTTGCTTTCAGTTAAAACATGCGTTTTAGTCTGGGACTTGATTTAAGCCTTGTCTGTGAAGCCAATATCAAAAAATGATATTGACTTAAATAAAATCAAGTCTGGTTCTGGATTATTTCCCACTGAATATTCCAAAAATGTCACATTACAGAAGTTGAATGTGTTTCAAATGCATTTTCACGTTGTCTTTAATGCAGTTTATGGTTTGAGAATCTATAACATGGATGGTTGCTTTTCCAATCATACAGAGTTCTAATTGTGGATTGGGACGTGCATCATGGACAGGGAATCCAGTATATTTTTGAAGAGGATCCCAGGTACATTTGACTGCACAAGCACATCATATTACAAATGTTCTGTATAAATAGGTGCATCTCAATTTGCGTGCTTGTGCACTATTGTAGACTTTTTTTTTTTTTTACTATAAATAAAGTGTGAGTGGTGTGTTTACACTGAAAAATCCAACTAGAAAAAGCACACTTTATATACCCAGATGATGAAATCAATTAATCGAAAAAGTGTGGAATGTTGGACACTTGATGTACTTCATGAACTCATCTGGCACAGCTTTAATTATGTAGAGGAGGGGGAGGGGCTATCAGACTCTGACAGTGAATAACATAATAACCTTATAAAATGTATACACTAAACGGATGTAAATGATGCATAGTAGGTACATCGTGTATAGTGTGTCATTTGGGATGCAACTAATGTCTGTCATTTAAAGAGCATCTAACCTCTGTCCTCTTGTGTGGCAGTGTGCTGTATTTCTCAGTGCACAGATATGAAGATGGCTCGTTCTGGCCGCATCTCAAGGAGTCTGACAGCAGCTCGGTGGGTTCAGGGGCAGGACAGGGCTACAATATCAACCTGCCCTGGAACAAGGTACACCTCAGTGTTCATGTGACACATTTCGAGAGATTAACCGATTAACAGATCATTTAAAACTAAATTACCACCTTGACTAACATTATAGTGGACTATAAATGAAAAATAAAATGCTACAGAAGTGTGGTAGAATATGGTCTTTGTAGGCTGGTGCTGAATGTGTCCTGATCTCTTTATTTAACTCCAGGTAGGGATGAAGGATGGAGATTACATCACAGCTTTCCAGCAGCTCCTCCTGCCTGTGGCGTATGAGGTACACCTTTCTTATCGGTCACCTGCACATCAGATTTAATGTTTTATCATCTAATCGTCTGATATTTAGGTCATTTAGAGATTGAGTATCAACCCTGGCCAATAATTGACAAGTGGTTGCTTCCAAAATCGTTCCAAAATATACTAACAGTGTTGTCAATGAATAAACATTTTTACATGAACATTTAAAGAAACATTATTTAAATTGGTTGTCCGTCTCCTTTGATATCAACTAACTTTATTATAAAGAAATAATATATCGAGATCTCGTGTTTGTGCTGCACAGTTTCAGCCTCAACTGGTGTTAGTGGCGGCCGGCTTTGACTCTGTGACCGGTGATCCAAAGGTGGGATGCTCAGCTTCATTCCTTTAATATCATTTTCCAAACCTCATTCAATTATGTTAATTATTTAAAACGATCTGTGTATCTAGGGTGAGATGCAAGTGAGTCCACAATGTTTCTCCATCCTGACCCATATGCTGAAAGGTGTAGCACAGGGCCGACTCGTGCTGGCTCTGGAGGTATGATCAAATTATGCCGTAAGAGAACTAAATATTCTTCTTTGTGGTTCACATCTCACACACTGTATTTAATCTGTTAGGGTGGATATAACCTCCAGTCCACAGCAGAGGGTGTTTGCGCTAGTGTGAGGTCACTGCTGGGTGACCCTTGCCCTCACCTGACCTCTCCTGGTGCTCCGAGTAAGAGGTGAGTGAACTAAGGAGCACATCTGCCTACATTTTCTTATTTTGCTCTCTGTTACGCCCTATTTGCTGTGTTTTTTTCCTGTGGTTTTATCGCAGTGCCCTGAACTCCATCTCAAAGACCATCTCTGCCTTGTATCCATTTTGGAAGAGTCTTCAGACTTTTGGTAGGAACCAAGAATTTTTATTTACAAATATACAAATCAGATCACCATATTGTGTTGGTGCACTCATGAAACATAATGAAAACTATTTATAAATATAGTACATATGAAAATTGCAGATCGTTTTTTTTACAGGAAAAAGAGTCAGTGTTGTTCCACTCAATGTTAATGACTTGAAACAGTCCACGAGTAATGGAAAAAAGTCTCCCAGTTCGTTTAACTTTAATGTGAGATCAAATATTCACTTAAGGGTTCAAATCTGGACTCTGACCAGGCCAAAACATGAGCCTGATGGACTTGTTCTTGGTTGTCTTTGCAATTTGGGCAGGATCATTGCCTTGTTGAAAAAAAACATCTGATCATTCCTCTTTAGATGACAACTTTTCAATTGTAGGAAGCAAGCCATTCTGCAATATTCCCTGTACTCTGAAGCGTTTATAAAACATCACAGTGAAATAGCTCACCAATACAGCAGTTAAAAAGGCTCCCCACACAATGACACCTCTTCCTCCATGCTTCACTGTGGTAGAGATGCATTTATTATATTTCTCACCAGATTTTTGGAGCATCACCATGCAACTCGTGTTTCATTGTGATTCATCACTCCACACACAACTCTGCTTAACCACTCTGAATCAAACTTCCCATATTCTGCCAAAAACTTAATTCTGTCTTTGATGTTTTTCTGAGACAGCAATGTCTTTTTAAGTAGTGCATTTTCTAAAATGTAGCTAATTTTCTGTCCAAACATTTGTCCTGACCAAAGCCCATTTTTTTGCCCATATATCAATTATTAAATTATTGGAAACAGCATGGAAATGCATTGGTCATTGAGATTACATTGGGACATTATATTATCCTGTCATCTTCAGATAAAAAGAAAGCGTTCCTCTGCAAACCAGTAAACACTACCCAACATCACATTTGCACAAGCATTTAAACTGCCAGTCATTTGGTACAGTTGGCACCTTGGTGAAAGATTTGTGTGTTTTCTTAGCTCTTGAATGTATGTTTGATGACCTTTAGAGGGGGGTCCTCTGTCCGATGTCCCTCCCCTGCGCGCTCCAGTATGTGCAGAAGTGAAGGTTTCCTCTCCGATCACTGGGCTAGTTTATGACCAGAGAATGATGCTTCATCACAACATGTGGGATGGGTGAGAGTGACTGCTGCTTAATAACAGAAACACCACAATATCCCCGTGACACAGCTGAAAAATTACAATTTTCTCACTTGTGTGTGTTTTGATTATTTGGTTGTGCATAAATAAGATGAGGATGTATTGATTCCTACAGTCATCATCCAGAGCTCCCTCAGAGAATTTCACGGATCTTTTCCCGACATGAGGAGTTGGGCCTGCTGTCCCGTTGCCATCGGATACCAGCTCGCTTGGCAACAGAAGAGGAGCTGGCGCTCTGTCACAGGTGAAATGCATTCAGATGAGTAAATAAATAACGATTACATTAATGTATGCAGTTACATACAAATCTGTATTAGTAAAACTAATGCAACATTGCATTCGATTTAATTCATGTCTGTTTATCTCTCTTGTGCTAGTTCTGTTCACATAAGCACTATTAAGAGTACGGAGCACATGAAACCCAGAGATCTGCACCGACTGGGGAACGATTACAACTCCATCTTCATCAATAATGAGAGCTACACCTGTGCCCTGATGGCCGCTGGCTCATGCTTTAACTCCGTACAGGCCATACTCACCGGCCAGGTCTGTCTTTTTGTGTCTTTTACATGTCTCAGTATAAAGTATACTAGAACATTACTGCTTGAATTTGCTCCCAGGTGTCCTCAATTGTTTGTTTGGTCCGGTAGGTGAGAAACAGCGTGGCCATAGTCCGTCCTCCCGGTCATCATGCAGAGAAAGACAAAGCTTGTGGTTTCTGTTTCTTTAATACAGCCGCTTTGACCGCACGCTATGCCCAGAGCATCACACACAAATCCCTGCGTGTCCTCATCCTCGATTGGGATGTTCATCATGGAAACGGCACACAGCACATCTTTGAGGAGGATGACAGGTTTGTCCAGTCCCTCTATAATCTCATATTAGTACATATAGTGGTCTGGATCAGTGCTGTTATTGTTAACTAAAACAATCAAAAATTATTTTTGTTCATTTAAATAAATCTGAAATAATATAAGATATAAATTAGATGAAACTTAAAATTTAAGTTGAAGTATTAAAATGACTAAAATTGAAATATAATTTAAAGCTAAATAGAAATAGAAAAACACTATTAAATGACAAAAGTACATTTAAATTAAACACAATTAAAATGAAAAATATAAAAAATAAAAGTTTATTCAAAATATGAATATATACTTTAATATTATATAAATAATACTAAAATAACATTGGTATGTATTCCAAAGTCAGGTGTCCATAAGAAGTCCATTTATAATTTAAGATGTTCCTTTCACCAATAAAGTAGTATTTTAGTTTGCATGAGAATTTTTCTCTGTATTTGCTAATGTAACTAGGAGACTTCTGTATGCAAATGACCTTGTGTTTGATTGGCCAACCTCTTTGCATTTTTATAAGTAACAACTTCTTGGTCCAATATAGTGTTTAGCTGCGCCATCTTTCAATAACAGCCTGTTTGCAAAGTAGCATTACATTGTGACCTCATGAACATTTAGAAATGGCAAAAAGGGCTCATTTGTTTTATAAAATAGTCTGGGTGAATAGACAAGGGTAATGGATCCTCTTAATGTTGTCATTTGATCTATAAATAAATATATATTTGTTTAGATCAGTCGCATAAGCATTGGTCAGATTGCAGACCTTTGTTTTTAACCAATGTCTTTCACTTTTTCCAGCGTCCTGTACATTTCTCTGCATCGTTATGAAGACGGGACGTTTTTCCCCAACTCGGAGGATGCTAACTATAATAAGGTGGGGCAAGGGAAAGGCAGAGGATACAATGTCAACATCCCCTGGAATGGAGGAAAGATGGGAGACCCAGAATACATGGCAGCTTTCCATCACTTAGTTATGCCAATAGCCAGAGAGGTAAAATATGCTCATTTTTACCTGATGACCAAAGCATGCGTTGTTTGGTGTTAAATGCTAAGTGAGTGGTGTTGTCTGTGTTCTAGTTTGCCCCAGAGCTGGTGCTGGTGTCTGCTGGGTTTGATGCGGCACGGGGTGATCCGTTAGGAGGGTATCAGGTGACCCCCGAGGGCTATGCCCACTTCACCCATCAGTTGATGGGTCTGGCAGCAGGAAGAGTGCTAGTCATACTGGAGGTGGGTTATATTCACTCACACATTCACTGTTTACACTTTCTACTACTGAGTTTTTCAGTGGCCAATGCTGATGTCAATATCTAGAGAACATGGTGCCTGATGGTAGCCATACTTTCTTTATAATACAAATTAGTTGATATCATGTTAAAATGTTTATTCACTGACAACACTTAGTAGATTTTGGAACTTGTACAAAACGATTTTGGAACCAACCACATCAATTATTGGCCAGGGTTAATACCCAATCTCAAAATGACCAAAATGAGATCAGATGATTAATTGACCTATCATATATAATTAATACTTAATCAATCAGTATGGATGCATTAAATTGAATCAAAAGTGACAGTAAAGACATTTGCAATGTCTGCAAGCCACAATTTCAAATAGAATGCTGTTTCTATTCATCAAATAATCCTGAAAAAAGTGCATCACGGTTTCCACAAAAATATTAAGCAGCGTTATTTTCAGCAGCTAAGTGATATCTGTAATAATATTGATAATAATAATAAATGTTTCTTGAGCAGCAAATCAGCATATTAGAATGTTTTCTGAAGGATCATGTGACACTGAAGACTGGAGCAATGATGCTGATTCAGATTTGCATCAGAGGAATAAATTAAATCTTAAAATACACAAAACACTTATTTTAAATTGTAATAATATTTCACAATATTACAGTTTTTACTCTATTTTTGATCAAATAAATGCAACCTTGGTACGAATAAGAAACTTCTTACTAAAACATTAAAAAGTTGGCTCCAAACTGTTGAACAGTAATGTATGTCCTACACACTGGTTAAAGGAGAACTCCGGTCAATTTTAACATTGAGCTCATTTTTTTGTACATTTGGAGTGCTGTCAATACAGAGAACAACGACAAAAATCGGTGTTGCCTACACCGTGTTATCCTCTTTTTAAAATTTGCACCCTGTTGACTTCAATGGGGCAAGTACTAAACCTGCTTTTAGCCTCTTAACATCCTTGATGTGTCATTACAAGTGCACAGCAAATGTGAGTGATTCCTTCTGAGTAAACACAAGTGAATCTGCAGTAGATGTGAAAGATATGAATAAAAATGATGTTAATTCAGCTAGCGCACATACCTGTATTTTCTGTCCACAGTAGTCGATTGTCGAGTTCACGCGCGTGATAACCTATGCGTGTGAACTCGACAATCGAACTGTGGACTTCAACCGAAAACAGGAAGAAAATACAGGTATGTGCGCTGGCTGAATTAACATCATAATCTAACCCTCTTCACCATAGGGAGGATATAACCTCACCTCCATCTCTGAGTCCATGTCCATGTGCACCAGTATGTTGCTGGGAGACTCCCCTCCACTTCTAGACCATCTGCCCCCTCCCAAGACCAGCGCTGCTGTCACCATTAACAACGTCCTTCGTGCCCACGCCCCCTTCTGGAGCTCCCTGCGAATACAGAGTGAGTTTGCCTTCACATCAATATCATATCTGAAGAATTAAAAAATGTAAGAAAATTATGATTATTTTAATGCAAAATGCTTTGCTTGTTTGTTTATATCAGTTCCAGAGTCACTTCGTTTGTCTTTGCCGTCTCCTAAACCGAAAGGCAAGCGGGCATCGGCAGGCAAGGGCAAGAAATCGCCTCGCCAGCCCACCCCCGCTCAGAGTCCTGGACAGAAACCGCACAATCTTGAGCAGTCCGGCCTTGATGAGCTCACTGAGGATCTGCTTTCTCTGAATCTCAACACAAGTACCTCATCAAACACCAGCCCATCGTCAGTTGCAATTGGAGGAGCCAGACGTAAGGTGAAACCCAACCCGCAGAGGAATTCATCAGGCCAGGAGTCAGAATCACCCCTGAAACCCCCGTCAGAGAAAGGCGGAGATGGAGACGCCACACATGCAGAGATCGCAGCTGTAAAAGCAGAGACACCTGTAGGCAGTCTCAAATGTCATTAGCAGTATGCTTTGGTGACTCATAATGTATTCAGTCTTTAAACATGCTCTGTTTACCAGGACCAGTCGATCCGAGTGTCTGTGGTCACTGGAAATCCAGCTGCCATGAATGAGCAGGAGAGCTGTGGTCTGGATGCTGCTTGTGGTAACACTGTGAAGACAGTCATAGAGGTCTTCGGACAACAACCCACGGATGTGGTAAATGTGTTCATATAAGATTGCAGATAAATGTGGCTCATATATATAGAGTGGCAGAATTTCAGAATTTTCAGTCCGTCGTCTCGTTCAGTTTTACTCTGTTGCTAGGATGGCATGTATGTGGTGAACCCGTTGCCATGGTGCCCACACTTGGAGTCAGTGCGACCGGTGCCTGCAGGTGGCATTGATGTCTTCCTCCCATGTGAAGAGTGTGGAGGTGATGCTGAAAACTGGATCTGCCTCTTCTGCTACAAGGTAACAGCTAACAACGTTCAAAATCGTAACAGATTGAAGTTTAGAATGATTTAGATTTCCCACTGCTGACATTGGTGCACATTGGGTCTCATCCACTAACCGAATGTGAAATCTGCGAACATTTACACAAGGCAGAGGCTATTTGCACTAAATTAAAATAGCAACATTTACTTAGTGATAGATGCTATTTACACTATAAATAAATAGCATTATTTTCTTTGCAATAGGCTAAGTGTAAATAGTAGTTAGATGCTAGTGGCAGATACTATTTGCACCTCAGTGTTGTTGTACATTAAATGGTATGCGATAATAACATAGTATAAATGATTATATTTAGTAAAATTATGAAATAGATGCCGCCTTATTGGGACAATAAAGCCCTCCCTATACCTACTCCTAACCCTAACCAGTAAACTCTTTATTATTAAACACACGTTAGGCACTTTATTTCCACTTTTCGAATATTTTCTACATTTTTATGGAAAATAAATGCTTTATTTTATAGGCGGATTCGAACTCAGGTCGATTTGCTTTAAAGCTTTCTGCCACTCGCCTTACCCCTTCACTATTGGTACTGTTGACAATCTAGCGTCTTCCGAAATTTTGTCTGGCCCAACCAGGAGTCAGTGGACGGAGTTAGTGTAAATAGCCTCTGCCAACAAGAGAAAACAACTCGGCTGTTTGCACTTAGCGTAAATAGACACATTTCTAATAGAACGTAGGAACATTGGAAAGCACATGTACGCAAAAAACACATAGTCTGTGACATAACTTATTTAATAAAATTTTCTACATAGTAGGGCTGTCACTTTTGAGAAAAATCAAATTCGAACGGATATCGAATATCAAACAATGTATTCGAATATATTTTAAGATCTACGAGTAAAATGAAGTTAACGAACAACCTTGATCCATCAGGAAACGCCACATGGCACTGAATTTAATTGCGCTTCATGAAGAGTTTTTCTTTTGTGTGAAAAAGCCGTTCGCCGGAGATGTGTTAAAAGATAGCGGAGTGCATTCATGATTATTAGGCTACCGGTAATAATCCTCCTGGCGCCGGGTCTGAGTGAGTAATGTACTCTCTTACCTTTGGCCTTTGGCGATCTGACACGCGTCCCATTTTCTCAAATCTCTACATTCATTTAAGACTTTATTTAAATAATTTAAGACTGCTCTTATGGGGACACTCGACAAAACGGACATTTGGCATAATTTGAGTGTTGTGGTTTGTTCAAGCCCGAAAGAGAACTTTGATACTGACACGCGTCTTTTCTGTGGGTCGTGTGTGTGTGTAATAGGCAGGAATTACAGCACGGTCTCTTTAGTCTTGTTGTTATCTTCCATTTTCAAAACAAGCTGGCTATTATTCGCTCGATTTGGTCATGGGCCTACGCTACAATACGTTTAGAGCGGCCGCTACTGGATGAGATGGCAAACAATAAAATAAAAAGCGAACTGTATAATCATAGACTGTAAAAAATGCTTAAAACATGGCACTTTTAAAATCGGATAGTTCGATTTCGGATATTTCACGTCATGTTCGAATGCATATTCGAATATCAAATAAAAAGTGACATCCCTACTACATAGTTCATCTTAAATGTCATCACATGTAGCAAAAGAGTAAGATAAAAAAATTAGCATTATAGCTTGAGGTTCCTCTGCATAAAGACACTGCACAAGCACTCGGCAAAGTATGCTTTTATTTTATTTGAGTTTTTTCCCTCTTTTTTTCAGGTGCTCTGCGGGCGTTATGTGAACCAGCACATGGTGACCCACGGGCAGGTGTCGGGTCACCCTCTGGTGCTGAGCTTCGCTGATCTGTCTGTCTGGTGCTACGCTTGTGAGTCATACATCCACAACAAGGTAGGTGCCGCCCAGATCACGGGCCTGTAATCTGCTGTTAAGATGAATGGCAACATTAGTGTTGATCTGCAACATGAGTAAATGATGTACTTCATAAGATTGATATGTGTATTTCATGTATCTATTCTGACATTACTGCTACTTGACTCTACGTGACTGTATGTTTTCCAAAGAAGGGATGGATTTAGAAAAACAGCACATTTTTAATACACATGCACAAACAGCTGTGTGACTGTCTGTCTGTATCTGCACTCACAGGTGCTCCATGAAGCCAAAAACGCTGCTCACCTCGTGAAGTTTGGAGAGGAGATTTCTCCTCTCAGCTAAACCAACAGAGAGAAGGAAGTGTGTGTGTGTGTGTGTGTGTATGTTTGCGTGTTGTGTGTGTTGTTTGCATACATATAAATGCAGTGAAAATAACACCAAACTGAGCTGCAGTGGAAGCAAGTTTTTTCAGTTCATCTGTCTTTCTTCCTTACATGTGTCTTAAACGTATTTCATAGATTATCATTGTACCAATTATGAGGTTTATCTGCCAAAAAATACATTTTTTATTAATAGAATTTGTTTCATGTTAAAGAAAATCAGTTTTTAAAAGGTGCACTCTCTGCAAATTGATATAGTATTTTTTTAAGTTATTGCAGAAGCACGGTACCAGCTGTAGTATTAGTGTTTCAAATGTTTTCAATGCACAGCCAACAGTGTTTGCACTGCACTGTTGTGAAGCATTCCTGTTTTCATTGTATCACTATAGGCCAAGACATTCAAACTGTGGAAATTACAAAACAACCTTAAGCTTAAAGCAATAAAAAGTGCAATATTTCCCAAAACAGTGTCGGAAGACTATGTAACCAAGATATTTTGTGTTTTTGTATATATCTCGTTGTTATTTTTTTTTTTGCACAAGTGTAGTGAGACAAACGTTTGGAAACTCTCACTTTGTAACCGTTGGTAAATGTTGCAATCTAAATAAAACCTGTATGTTCCTTGTTCTTAAAAGCCAGTTCTTTCTATGGTCGCATTTGTGATAAGATAAAAAGCATAAGACCTGCCAAAAACATGTTCAGTGCATTTCTTCCCAAAACAAAAATAAATAAAAAAGATAAATATTTTTTGCATTTTCATGACAATTAATGACAATTATCCCTTAATTTTCATTATCATAATGTACAAAAAAACACAATATGTATTATATTATTATTAGTATTATATATATATGACATTAATATTTTTCTGCATTATACAATCTCTTAAATCTTATCAATGTTATTATATACTATGTGTATATATATATATATATATATATATATATATATATGTGTATGTGTGTGTCTATATATGTATGTGTATGTGTGTGTATATATATATACAGTATATATACAGTATATATAGTGTATATAAATATATATATATATATATATATATATATACACATACATACATACATACATACATGCATACATACATATATAGCATAGGCTGTCAGTGAACCTGCTAAATGATGCACAGATGAGCTTCTTCCTTTGACCATTCAAACCTCTATTTCTCTGCTGCTGTCTTTCTGTGTTATTTATCTTTCGCTCATCTGAAATGCATCACTTCTGCACCATGTATTATTCTCTCACTTCCTCTTTCATCTCTGCATGGAATGTAATGCTTTTAGAATCAATGAGCTGTAACTCTTTTCTCATTGTGTGTGCATCATTGGATTGCATTGCTATTGCGTGTGTGTATTTGTGTGTACACGCAGAGACCCTCCCCCCAATCAGAATGGCCCTGCGCTCCCCCTCCCCTCTCCCACTCTCTTCTCCCTCCATATGTGCGAGGAAGATGGTTGCAGCCAGCGTGGGCCTGTTTTTAATGTCGCACATCCTGCCGTGATCCTACCGGGACCAAGAGGAGGAGAACAATCCCTCCATTCAGGTCAATTTCTCTCTTTCACTCACTCCCACGCTTTTACATGATGCTGCTCTCCAGTAATTAAATTTGAATGTGATTTTGTCACCCAGCTCCTGTTTTTGGAGGAAGAGACCTGGAATCAGCCAGAGCAGAGAGGTGAATCACCCTTCATCCATCTATTTTACATCGTTTACCATGTTGAGATCAGGTTTTGTGCTCGTTTTCCTGTAGGCATTCGCTTTCTTAGATGTTCTCCCCTGCAGCATGTCCCTTTTTATCATTTGGCAATGCTTTGTGATATTTTAGGGTTAAAATTACTGTGGTTGTACTTCGTACCATGGTAACACCATGTTTTTTATGGACATGCTCCGGAATTCTTTGAAGTGTAATGTAAATGAATATGATGCACTTACAAAAAAGTATAAATGGTATTACCACAGAGTACTATATTGAAACGGTAACGCTTTACAATAAGGTTCAATTATAGTTAACTGCATTAGTTAACATAAACTAAGAAGTCTAAAACATTTATTTATCTTAGTTAATTGTAATTTCAACATTTACTTATACATTATTAATATATGGTAATATTATTTAATGGACCTCAGCTAACAATTAACAGTTGTATTTTTATTAACATTAACAAAGAATAATAAGTTCTGTAACAAAAGATTTGCTCTTTGTTTGTTAACTTTAGTTAATGCATTTACTACCATTAACTAATACAGAAGTACCTTATTGTAAAGTGTTACCAGAACCATATTATTATCATATGATACAATCATTGTACCATGGGTACAGCTTTCAAAGGGTAACATTTCAAATAATAATGAGTAAAATCTGATTTTGTATGATAAAAAAAAAAAAAAAAACTCAGGACCAACCAACATCAGGACCTTCAAAATCAAATATGGTTACAAGGGGAAAATCTAAATTTTCTAAACTCTTAAAGACCCATTGAGTAAAATTTATTTACTCTCTCTCATGTCGTCTCAAACCTGTATGAATAACTTTCTTCTGTGAAACACAAAAGATGATATTTTGAAGAATGTTGGTAAACCAAACTGCATCGGTTCCCTTTGACTTACATTGTATGGACAATGTGATGGATTTTAATTAATCAACTAGCATTTGTTTTTCTTGCAGGAACGACATTCATATGCTTTTAAATGTGTCCAAACTCTTTGGGGAAAATTTGTGACTTTGAGTGTGTGTGTATAAATAACAATTAGGGAAGTGAAACTAGACAGATTACTAGTTCTCAAACCTTGTGATAAGTAATCACAAAATCAGAGTTTGCTTGTTTGCAGTTTGCAGAGTGACAGAGGAAAAAGGTTGGGGCTTTTGAACCAATTGAACCAATCATATTGAAGGTGACATGTTAGTCTTATTTGTTTTCTCGATTCTATAAAAACTGTTGTATCCGTATTTTCTGGTGGGATTCTCAATGGAATTTGTCTGAGATCCTCCGGCCTTGCTTTTTGGGAGAGATTCCCTGAGAACTGCTCGGGAAGCATTTAAAGGACATTTGCAGGTCTGTTTGTCGATTTATTCCTGCGCAGGAAGCTAGTTTAGGAAGGAAGCTAGTTTAGGGGAACAGTGCTATTATTGAATGGGGACGTCGATTTGTAGACGAGACCCAGATAGACTAAACGTCGACAGTAGACGTTCGGGGACGTCGATTTACAGACGAGACCCAGATAGTTAGGTTTAGGGAAAAATCTACCACAACAACAAACACAATGGAAGTCAATGGGAACCAAACTGTTTTCCTACCAACATTCTTCAAAATATTTTCTTTTGTGTTTCGCAGAAGAAAGAAAGTCATACAGGTTTGGAACGACATGAGTGAGTACATGGTGAACTATCCCTTTAATATGGGTTGTTGTAGACATTAAGAATTTTTTTAAGAATGTCACTGGAGTGCATAATATGTCGATTCTTTTGTCTCATATTAAACAGAAGCGAGTATATTCGTGCCGCCGCTGTGTCCAGCATGCAGCATCACTCGCCTGAGGTGTCCCGTCTGTATCAGACCGAGTTCATCCGGAGCGCGCGGGCGGTGGGCGTGCTGTGGGCCATCTGTACGCTCTGCTTCGCTATCATCGAGGTGGTCATTCTCATCCAGCCGTCCTGGGTTGGCACTCGAGAGCTGCACTACCGCGGAGGCGGACCGGCCCCTGCGAGCGGGACGCTGGGCCTCTTTGAGGTCTGCATGGAGACTGACTGGCCCGTCCCAGAATGCCGTGGGTCTCTTCACACCCTGACCCCTCTCCCTGCCTTCCAGTCTCCCGCTGTGCTGGTGTGCATGTCTCTCACCATGGTGTGGGCCAGCGTGGGCTGCCTGTGTCTGTTCCGCTTCTGCAACACAGCAACGGTCTATAAGATCTGTGCTTGGCTGCAGCTCACAGCAGGTGAGACGCTTCTTCAGGTCAAAGAAGTCTCTCATGCTCACCAAGGCAGATAATACCATTTAAAAGAACTGTGTTCTCTCTGGATATATTTTACATTTTCAGCATCATTACTCCAGTCTTCAGTGTCACATGATCCTTCAGAAATTATTCTAAAATGCTGATTTGATGCTCAAGAAACATTTCAGATTTTTGTGCTGCTTAATATTTTTGTGGAAAGTGTTGCATTTATAAAATTAGGTTTAGATAAACATGAGATAAAACATTTATATAAAATAGAAATCTTCTTTAACATTATAAATGTCTGTCACAAATCTTACAGACTCTGATATATATATATATATATATATATAATTTAAATCAAATATAATTTCTTGGTATAAAAAGAAGCCTGTTTTAGGAGTAATAAGTTGTTTTGCATCACTATTTTCATGACAATCAAGCAATTAATTTTCCCTCAAACAGTCATTACTGTAATGCAATCAATTTTAGATAGATAGATAGATAGATAGATAGATAGATAGATACCTGTAGAAAGATAGATTTTGAGGTGAAATACAGTATGATCCAGAGATTAGTGTAGTAAGTAAGCTTGTGATTTCCTCTAAAGAGCTCATATAATATCTTTTTTAAAGCAGTTTTTTTGTCTGAAAGTTCCTCATGTTATTCAGTTTTTTTAATTGCACCAAAAACATCATAATTCATTTTATCATGACCCTTACTTATGATTTATGACCCTAAGAGTTAAACATGCCATTTTGCTATTGTAGCTTTAAGACGTCTGAAGGATGTAAATGAGCTTGTTTATGATTGGCCAACTTCTTTGCGTGTTAAATGAGGCTCTGGGGTCACAGGCTGTAGGTTTGCTGTGGAGTCCTATATAGTGTGCACTGCCATCCTTCAATAACAGCCTCTTTGCAGAGCTATATTACATTGAGAATCTCTCCACACTGAAATGTGGCCTTCTTGACTGGAAATCTGATCTCTCTCTCTCTCTCTCTCTCTCTCTCTCTCTCTCTCTCTCTCTCTCTCTCTCTCTCTCTCTCTCTCTCTCTCTCACTCTCACTCTCACTCTCACTCTCACTCTCACTCTCACTCTCACTCTCACTCTCACTCTCTCACTCTCACTCTCACTCTCTCACTCTCTCCAGGCTTCTGTTTGGCCCTGGCGTGTGTGTTGTTCCCAGACTCCTGGGCGTGTGCTGAGATGCGGGCGCTGTGCGGGGAGCGTGTGAGTAGTTTCTCCCCAGGGAACTGCTCCGTTCACTGGGCGTACATACTGGCCATGCTGGGGGTCCTGGATGCCGGCATACTTTCCATGCTGGCGTTTGTATTAGGAAACCGCCAAGATGCCCTGCTGCCAGAAAATGCCAAGGATGGTGATGGTAAATGGAAAATCAGTTCATGTTTTACAGCCCATTTTAAGAGAGTTTAGTTCGCATGATTTTTAAACTAAATTATAAAGAAAATTCTCAATTAATATATATATATATATGTATGTATATATATATATATATATGTATGTATATATATATATATATACATACATGCATACAAATATGTGTTTTATGCTTTTTTTTACTTCATTATTATTATTGTTAAATAAAACTAAAATATTAAAAAATATTAAAAAACGTTTCTGTTAATTGAAATAAAGCTGATATTAAATAAAACATAAATATTAGATGAAGTTGAAGATAAAATTGCTAAAATGACCAAAACTAAACTGAAATAAAGATCAAGCTAAATAGTAGTATTTTAATAAAAACTAAAACTTATATTAACAAAATTACTAAAATGAAAATGAAAATGACTCCTGAAAATATAAAATATGAAAACTAATAAATATTAAAATATTATAATATTAAAATAGAATATAAATGATACAAAAAAAATATATGCCAATATAAAACCTATATATATATTATATATTAATATATTATATAATTAACATATATATATATATATATATATAATATTCATTCATTATCATATAATCTAACATATTCATATTAATAAATGTTGGCAAATTATTTTTCTTTTAATACAGACATACAGAAAACTGACTTTTCTTTTGATTGTGATATTGTGGTAATAAGGTGATATGGGGAGCTGTACTTCTGGCTTTCTTAATTTACTAAATTCTTAAAATGTACTAAATATTAATCCTATTCATTATCATGTTATCCTCTACATCCAGATGTTTCAGTCATGCTGTTTTCTCCTCTCTCCTCAGTGACTGGCTTGTTACTGGCAGCATGAAAGAGGCCTGAGCCAGAAACTGCTGGTAAGACTGGAATCTAGTTTATGTTTTTAATGGACACAAGCATCCACCCTCTCTCTTCTCCTCTCTTCTGCAGCTCACATCACTGTTCTTTCTCACCCTCTCAGGTGGCCGTTTCATCACGTCGTCTGTGAACTTCACTCTCGACAAATAATGATGGCACGAAACCTCGTCATCATCCTGTGAAGTCAGCTTACATAACCTGTCTGCGTAGAAACAGTCACCTGGCAACTGTATCCGAGTCCTTTCTCCCCTGACGGAGGAACATTAGTCTGATCTAATTATGGTGGCTTTAAATAGAGAAGAGGAAAGGTTATTTTCTTTAGTGCATTTCTATTTGAGTTATAGTCCAAGTCTAACAGACAAAATGAATGTTGTTTCCAATTACATGATGTTTGATGTTTGGTTTTGTGTCCTGGACATTTCTTGTGCATGAATTAAAGATGAGATCTGAAGATGTAGTCACAGTTTCAGTGTTATAATTCAGTCACACTTTAGATTAGGGTCCAATTCTCACTATTAACTATGACTTTTGCCTCAATAAAGAATTAATGTTAGTAAGGTATTGAGATGTTGAATATGGTCATGCGGAAATGAGGAATTAATATGTGCTTCATAACAATAAACAGTCAATATCCTAGTAATATGCATGCTAATAAGCAAGAGGTTAATATTGAGAATTGGACCCTAAATTAAAGTGTTACCTGTTATTCTATATATCTGTTTAATTAGTTTTATTGTTGACCTATTTATTTTCTTAATGCATGCTTTGGTCTATACAGATTATACACACACACGCATATATATATATATATATATATATATATATATATATATATATATATATATATATATATATATATATATATATATATATATATATATATATATATATATATATATATATATATATATATATATACACTGCCCGGCCCTGAAAAAAGTCACTGCTTGGATTTAAAAAGGCAAATAGTCTATTTGCCTATTTAAAGACTGGATCATTATTGCTGTGATTATTATGTTTCTATGGAAATGTCACAATATGCTAGTAAAGTCAACTGCAACTTCTGTTTTATGCCGACTTTAAAACTACATGCCGTCTGAATCGTCTTCACCCACCGTTTATACATACGTAAGTCCTTTTCTTAGTCGTCACTTTGTTGTGCTTGTGTGATTTTATTAAGCCAATGCATTAAATGTTAAATGTGATGTCATTTCCAATCCACTTCCAGTTTAAAAGCAATGCAAAGTTCTAAACAAACTGTTGGTGTTCACATACACTTTATTAGCACGTACAGTGATTTTTGTTGTTTGACAAAACTTGCAGTGCAGAGATATGTATTTTTGTACAAGATTTTAGGACCGCACGAATATCGAAAAGCGTTTATATACTCAGAGCACTATACTCATATTCCTTCACAAAATCATATAGTCAGATTACAAACCCAGAGGGCATGAAAGTTGGGACAGTGGTTAGTTATTATCAGACAGAGTGTTTCAAAGCCAAGCCAAGGAGGACAAAAAACATTTCATCAAGCTCAGATGCAAATGACATTAAGATGACACACCACTATAACAGCCAATCAGAGAAAGAGGACAGGAAACTCACTGTTTGACATTTAGACGAGCCTAAACTCACATAGTGCTGCTTATTGCTGTATAAAGCAGCTGATCTGATGTGTTGTGCTGTTTAAACCTGTACCAGATATCTTCTGCAATAAATATAATTATTTCCGAGATTTTTGTTTCTCAATCATTTGTTTCAAACAAAAATGTTATTTCTAAAAGAACATACAATAGATGTAGTAGTAGATTTAGGTATGTCTTCCAACTGATCTGTTACTGTACTGTTACTGTAAATAAAAATTAAATTAATTTGTGAAATCAAATAAAAAAATGGATTTGACTGATTCTGGATTAAGCAGTTTAGCATGTTCGGGTTTTGTTCTGTGTAGATTCATTGCTTTTTGGATGTAAATGTCTTTGTCACTTATGTTCAAAAGTTTGGAGTTCTCACCAAGTCTGCAGTTATTTGATCAAAAATACAGTAAAAACTGTAACATTGTAAAATATTATTTCAATTTAAAATAACAATCTTTAGTTTTAATATGTTGTATTTTACACGTGATGAACATCATATATTTATCAATGTGGAAAATGGTATGTTTCATGTGATTCTTAAGAAATCTTTCTAATAAGCTGATTTGGTGCTCAAGAAACCTTTCTTATTATCAATGTTGAAAACTGTAACTGAAAACGGTGTCAACGATGAATAGAAAATTCACAAGAACATAATTTATTTGAAATAGAAATCTTTTGTAACATTACTGTCACTTTTGATCAGTTTAATGCATCCCTGTTGAATACAAGTATTAACTTATTGACCAAAAAATAAACCCCCAACTTTTAATGGTAGTGTATGTGTATGTAAATTAGATTTCACAATGTTTAAGTTTTGAATTATCAATGGGTAGCTGTTTTATAGGCTAATTTATGTTCATTATTACAGGAAATATTCAATACAGCAACCTAGAAATGACTTTATTTTCCATATAGAGCCATATGTGAGCTCTGTTGCTTGGCTTATAATCTGAAAATGGGGCAAAGAGGTTCTCCACACCCACAGACAGCTGTAGTAAAGCTCTGACACACGAGGATATATGGAGCATGATAGGAGCAGAACCAGCAAACGCTCCTTTAATCTGTGGAGAAGCTCAGGGATTCTGGGTTGCTGCTGAGATGTAAATGGCCCTTAGAAACTCACATGAGAAACGTCACCTAAACGCACTCTTGCATGAACCTGGTCAAGCTGTGGTTTTGTTTTTAAGAACTGAGTGAGAGACCAGCAGCCTTATCTGGTTACCAACAGGAATTAAAAGGCCTGTACATTGTGGCAAGAAAGAAGGAAAACAAAAAGCATATTCCATAAGCTGTTATGTGTGTGGAATTTATTATAGTATAACATCGAAACAGAGTAACATCATATCAGAGTACCTTGGCAAGCAGGCCTGATTAGATTAGATTTAGGCAGATGACAATGAATGCTGGCGTATCTGTAAGCTCGCTCTGTCTGTCTAGATTTCCTTCTATTTCCCCTCCCCACATTTCCCTTGTTTTCCTCTGACTCTCACATGCACTCTTCAGGCTGGCAGGTACTGGAGGATGTGCTGTGCGATCATGGCGGGGTCGAAGGTCAGGGCTCTGCGCTTGCGGCTGTTTTTTTTGGGGGGCGGCAGGTCAGTGTCAATGCGCTTCATTCTCTGCAGGCCGACATGTGGCGTTCTGTCGTCATCCTCGTCGTCGTCGTCATCGAGTCTTTTCACCCTCAGCAGTGACGCCTCCACCTGGGGGACGGGGGCGGAGTCTAGGGAGCGGCGGGAGCGTTTCAGGACGGGTCCTCCGGATCGCTCCACGGCGCTCAGGTCCCGTTTGGCACGCTGGTTTGAAGGGCCTCCCTGACTGCCACCCGATGCCAAGCCGGAGAGGATCTTCTCAACAAGGTACCTTAACAATGCAAAGACAGAAATACTGTTGTTTGTTTGCTTAAAGTTAACATGAAATGTTTTGCTTTAATAAAATGATTTAATAAATTTAAAAATATTTTCAGATATCATTTTCATTTTAGTTTAATATTTGTAGCAATTTTGTTATTTAGTTTTAGTTTTCAAAATATGATTTAGTTTTACTTTTAGTTTGGGTTTTCATCTAATATTTATATTTTTTATTAAGATTTTGAATTAGCTTTTTTTTGGTAACACTTTACAATAAGGTTCATTAGTTAACATTAGTTAATGTATTAACTAACATGAACCAACCATGAGCAATCCATTTGTTACTGTGTTTGTTAATCTTTGTTAACGTTACTTAATAAAAATACAGCGGCTCATTGTTAATTCATGTTAACTAGTTAACTAATGTTAACTAACAAACCTTATTGTAAAGTGTTACCACTTTTTTTAAACTTTATTATTTCAACTTTATTTTAATGAACAAAAAGGTTTGTAATAGTTAATAACCCTGACTCTGAGGCCTTGGTTTGGTTTCCGTTACCTAAGCATCTCTTGGTCTTTGTCCTGCTCTCTCTCTGGAATCCTGTTGGTTGTCGGAGCGAGTCCAGCCTGCATCAGTCTCTCCTGCTTGTAGCGGTTGAGTAGAGCCTGAGTAAGCTGAGGATCCAGAAGGCCCTGGGGCTTGGCCATGCTCACGGCCTGCTCGGTCTCATCGTAGTCCGGAGGGTACGGTGCCTGGAAATCCCCCTCATCCTCCTCATCTTCCTCTGGTTTGCCCTGTCCGTTGTTCTGTGCTTGGTTAAGGAGACGTAGCATTGATGCCAGATAAGCTGCTTCTTGTTCCCGCCTCTGATCGTTCTCCACCAAGCGCTGGAGGGCCTGTCCCAGACCTTGAGCTCTCAGGACCTCTGGCTGGTAGTACAGATCATTGCTCCGACTCTTGAAGTCAGCAGCTGGATAAGCCATCATCTGGGCCTCGTAGGGCACTGAATCCCGCAGGTCTCTTCGGAGACGCACTCCTCCTGTCTGGCTGTCAAAGCTGCGACCTCCGCCACGCATGGCAGAGAGAGGCTGAGAAACAGAGGGAGGAAGACAAACCCAACAGCTGATTGGTGAAAAATGTCTTCTGTTTCCATGTTAAAGCAATATAAACAACTTTGTGCACATTTTGGTACAGAGAACTTTTATTTACATGCATTGCACTCTTAAATACCATTTGTAAAGCTACAGTATATTAGCCCACACACACACAGGCCATATACTAATAAGCAGGCACACACACGCATATCATTTTTCATTATTTTAAAAAACTTTTTTTTAGCTGCCTAACCAATCTTTATCATGTTTCCCATATTTTAAACCCTATAACGAACAACAATATATATATATGTATTTTTAAATATAATATAAAGCATAAAATTACACTACGTTTTTCTTTAGTACGCGGTAAATCAGGCACGTTTTTATCACTGAAGGAACGATTGTTCAATTCGAATTTTAGAGGAGGCTGACAGAAAAAAAAACGCTTCTACTTACTAAACTGGCCAATCAGAACGAATATTCAAATGACGCCAATCAGTTTTCAAATGACGCCCATTCAAGCCAATCAGTTTTCAGTATCCTTTGGTATCACCTTTCGTTTGAATCAGAGCCGTTGAAAAACGTTTATTAGGTTAGAGATGGGCAACTCCAGGGGATGAAGAGAAACCTCGAAACAAGTGAGGCTGAACGACAGAGCTGCATTTTCAGTGATATGATGGAGTGGAGGATGGAGTCTGCACATTGGTAAGTAGATGGAAGATGGAATGGGAGCTCCATTCATAAATGTTTATGTTTATAATGGTCTACTCTGTATATGGCGCCGAAGATTAGTTCCGTTGACTGGTGACATGTCTTTGGTGGGCGGGGTTTTGGTTTAGCCAGCGTTAAATTTGTGAAATTACATGAATTAAAAATGGATAAAGATGCTATAATCGATTTCAATCATTTTGGCAGTTTCAGCTAAACTTTATTTTTATTTTGGTTAGGGCTTGACATTAACACCCGCCAAATTAGGGTGGATTTCAGCAGTGACGTGTAACGTTAATGCAGTCAATCCTACTATAGGCTATAGTAAATTTATATAACTATACATTTTGGAATTGTAGTCTTTTAAAAAGGCATCTGAAATAATTAACTAAGTGCAATGTAGTTTTGTCAAAAATATATATCGATTTTTCTACTTATCTATACTTGAATATCTGAAACGCTTTCCAATACTAATTTTACGAGCTCTCTCATCTCTCCGACAGTGAGTTGTTGACACACAAATCTCTCCTCTCTTATCGTTACAGGCCTTGAATTTCAGTTGGGATTACGCGTATTGCGCATAATTTTACTCACCCACCCAAAGTGCGCGCACATAAAGCTGCTCTCAGTACTAAATTAAGTTATTTGTTTCCTATTTATTGCGCTTAAACAGTCAAATACACACAAAATAATGTAAAAATGCCGGTCTTGTCGTTGGTTTCTTTACGTGGTTTTTACATAAAAAACATGAGACATCGTCTTTTAATGCACTTGCTTCCTTAACATTCATAACACTGCCCTTTAGTGGGACATTGATGTAATAGCATCAATAAACAATAGCCTATATGCACCAGCATATACTACGGGTCTTTCTTGGCAAGTATTTACTTAAACACAGTCAGGCATGTTTTAAGTAAATGTAAACAGTTGAGAAAGAAAACACATATGCAACAGTATAATGGATCCGTGTGTCAGATCTTAAAGGCCCACTGAAGTGCCTTGAAGCGCACATGATGCATTGACATAATTTCCACTGAAACAGGAAGCTAAGGTGGGAGATATTGAATGGCTCCTCCCCCTTTTCAAATAGCCAATAGCATTAAGTTTTCCTCACAGATTGCCAGTCATACTTGACAGCACCATGGAAACGAATCCGAGCGCTGATACATTGGATTCAATAGTAATGTTAGAGGTGTGAATAAATTCTAACCATTTCATTCTGAAAATGGAACCCATAATGCTCCGTGACGTGACAACGGTAGTGATGTCCGGTTCGTGAACGAATCGTTCTTTTGAACCGGTTGAACCAATTCACCAAATCGAACTGAATCGTTCAAAACAGAGTCAGTGCTGATCCAGTTTTCTAAAGTTACTCACTTTCACATGTGCCTGACAGTCACTCCGACTGGAAATAAACAATATCCCAGAGTATATACAAGGGGGTAATCCAGCACCTGGAAAGCGTACCTTCCCCGGGGCCGCCATTGGTTAGCAAGCCATCACCTGCTGTTAGCATTCCATTGACTCCCATTCATTTTGGCATCACTTTTTTACAGCGAATAACTTTACATCTGAGGCGTTTAAAGACTCTATTTATCCGTTGTTTATTTCTAAAGAAACACGACAATGTATAAAAGGCTCCATTACCTTGTATCTTACGTTATGGCCCTGTAGAAGCAGTTTTTGTAAAAATAGGCTAACGATTGCATCATAACCACGCGACTCTGTTGCACAGTAGAGAAATTACCGTATAGAAGCTCGTAGGCTTGTTCGACTTGAACCGGCGCTGTACAGACCGATCGGTGAATGACATCAAAGTACCGACTCCTTATGGTTTTGAATCGCTCTCGCGGTACTTTGATGTCACAAACCGATCGGTCCGTGCAGCGCCGTTTCAAGTCGAACAATCCTTATGTTACTCGGCCAGGGGGTGTTTATAGCATAGGGGGGCGGGACGCTTCAGATTCTAGAGAGCATTTGGATTGGACAGAAGATGTGATGAGAAGCTGAAGTCTGTGGTGACGTCATAAAAATTTGTGATCCATTTTAGTGGAAGTGAGAGACTAAGTTTTGAATGCTTATATCTCCTAAATGCGAATTTTGTAATTGTTTTGGAACACACCAGCTTATTTATAACATTAGGGATAACATATTCATCCTAAGAGCTAAATTTTTTTTATTTTGATTTCAGGGGGGCTTTAAAGTGACAGCAGATAATATATGGCAGTTTTTCCCCATGTTATCGATGTAAAAATTGTGGCTAGTGAAAATGCTGAGTGGCTAGTAATTTTGGAAAACCTCTAGCCACAGTGGCTGCCTGGTGAGAAAAAAGGTTAATGTCAAGCTCTGATTGTTAGTAAAAAACAACAACAAAGTTTGTACTATAGTGACTGAAATCGCTTGCATCATCTATAGCAATAATGATGGAATGGGGCTCAGCATTCATATAGTATAGCCTACATTTTTGGTCTATGACAGTAAATTTGTGATGCATATTTGTCTGGGTATGACATTTAATTAATAAAAAATAGTTATAGATGCTCTAAGCAATTTGAGTTGCATTTTTTTATTTCATTATTTGTAACTTTTATTTTATTATTATTTTTAAAATTTAGTGGAAATTAACAAATTGACTGAAATCATCTATAACATATTTTGAATAAATGCAATTTAATTTTGTATTGTTAATAATTTAATGCAATTTAATAATGTAATTGAATCTTACTTAGCAGTTAATATATTCAGAGGACAAACTGTATGATGAATGGCAGTAAGGGTAGAATATGTTAAATTTGTTCGTTCTGAAGTACATCTGCCTTTGAGAGCACAGAAACACGCACCTCCCTCTTCAATGTGACACTTTACATACTAATCATTCATGCATTCGTCACAGTTCGCCACATTTCAGAGGAAGCATTAGTAAGCACGTTTTCCTCTCCTCTCTTCTGTTCTCATCCTCACACTTCTCTCCATCCACAGTGAATCAGGCATTCAATTACACTTGCACACTATTGAGAAGAAAAGAAAGATGCTTTTCAAGAAGCTGAAATCACTGTAGTGTGCAAAGCAAGCACATTCTGACAGTATGAGTAACCAGCTCCTCTTCAGCGTATTAGTTCTGTCACTGGCTCTGATGATCTATGTCAGCCATTACTGACAGGAGACCTGCGTTTCAGCAGTGATTGATTGTCTAGAGAGCCTTAAATCTGTTTCTCTATTCATGTTAGCCACTGAAAAGCTCAGCTCAAGCCTGAGGTTAGAAATGAAGTGCTGAGTCATGACATTGCCTTCACCCTCTGTGTGCAGCGTAATTTGAAATCGCAAAGCGAGTGCTGAGAGACAGTGGTGTTCAAAAACTACCCTCTGTGCAAGATTTGTGTTATTGTAGATCATATTCTGCACCAGTTGTGTCAGAATGATAAATTAAACAGTTTCTGTGTTGAGTCAGTTCTTCAGTTTGAGCTTTGTGTGGTATTTCAGGGCTGTTATGATTCATAATAAATGAGGCAGATAGTGACGTATGAAACTAAAGGAACAGGATTCCTCTGGGCGCTGATGTGCGAGTGTATTTGATGACTCACTCTCTGGCGCATTATGACGTCTGTCCCGCCCCTGACGTGTGTGTGTGTGTGTGGGTGGTGGGAAGATCTTGTTGTCCATGAGTTCAAGTGGTGTTGATGTCCTCCGGTTCCTTACCATCTGCTCTACTCCGCATTACTGCACCAATGGAGAAATTTCTAACATGAACAACTTTCTGCAAAGTTACAAACACCCTCTGCTAGTTAAACTCCCGCAGACTCCAGCCAAAGTGCGTCACATCAGTTTGCAGTTGTGTGTCATTGTAAAATGTACTAGAGATTATCAATATTAATAGTGTAACAAACTGTTTACATTGAAACATTTTACAGCACAGTTTAAGTGTAAGCCAATCAGTGTTGTTACTGTTAACTAAAAATATTAAAAATCGTTTTCAGTAATTGAAATAAAATAACAAATATTAGAATGTAAAAATAATACTAATATTATTAACTCTAGTGCTGTCAAATCGATTAATCACATCTAACATAAGTTTGTAAATGTGTTTGCTGTTTGTATATATACAGTAGGGCTTGGTATTGACACAAATTTCACAATTCGATTCGATTTCGATTCACAAGCTTGCAATTCGATTCGATTTCGATTCAATATTGATTATTTTGTAAATCAGGTACAATACATGATAAATTTTCTTAAGGAAAACAAATCTCTTAACTAATGCTGTAAACTATGGGAGTCAGTTGCCTACTATAATATTGAAGGTAAAAATTAACTGATTTGTACAAACACTTAAATTACACTTTTATTTATTTTTATAATAATAAAGTTATATGAAATATAAACATTTAAATGGTGGCTGTCATAAAAACCTGCCAGATATATTCAAACATGCATTAAAAATGTAAGAACATTAAAAATTATAATTAATATGTAATATGGTGCATATATTTAGCAAAATGCTCCTCTCTAGAGTTAATTTTTCTAGCTGATTAACGAGTTTATGGTCACTGGTAAATGTGACGTTACATGACATTGTTTACAAGCTAATTTACTGAAATCTGAGACTTTGTTTCATATCAGTTGCAACAAAGCACAAAGATTATTGCGATTTATTGGATGGGATGCGCGCTACAATGTTACATTCATTCATCAACTGAAAACAGGATGACTAATCGATTCTTGGGATTTAAGAATCGATATCGTTTTGTAAAAATGAGAATCGATTAAAATCGAGAAATCAATATTTTTTTACCCAGCCCTAATATACAGTATGTGTGTGTATATATATATATATATATATATATATATATATATATATATATATATATATATATATATATATACACACACACACACACACACACACACACACACACACAGTATAGGTTAGGTGTGATTAATTTATTTGACAGCACTAATTATTACTAATAATAATTACTAAAACTAAAGTAAACAAATTTTTACTGAAATAAAAATAAAATAAAGCTAATAAAAAAAAGCACATATAGAAATGTTGTCTTGGGAACTAATTTAAATAAATACTAATATTAATACTGAAGATAATTACTAAAACTAAAGCTGAAATAAAAATTAAATAAAGCTAAATAGAAATATAAAAACAAACAAACTAATAAAAATAACAAAAGCACATTATAAAATTACTATAACTTAAACTAAAATTAAAGTGCAAACTGAAAATATAAAAACCTTAATTCAAATATTAATAAATACTATTTTATATGTAAGGGATAATGTAGAGCGAGGCGGTTGTTATAGCGAATACAACCACGACAGGCTGATGTATTCGCTATAACAACCGCCTCGCTTTACATTATCCCGCTTATTACATGGCTACCCACCAAATAAATCAATAATTTGACACAAAATATTGATTTAAAAAGGAGTTTGATTTAAAAACGATTGTATATATATATATATATAGTGCAGCTTATAAATAAAAAATATAAAGTTTCAGTCATATCAATTTTTCTTTTTCTTTTAATAAATCAGTTAATTTAATTTTAATTAAATGATGCCACATGAAGCACAAGCATTTTTACAGTATAGATGGATTGTATGAATGGATGGATGGATGTGAGAAAACTGAGTGTGCTCTTTGAAAGCTGTTGCCATGGCAGCGTTCCTCTCCGCTCGGAGTGAAAGACTGGCTGTTTGTTCTGCTAATGAGATTGTGCTTCCTCTACTATTGATTTTGTCCTGTGTTGTCCTTCAGATACGGCCTATAATCTTTCACACATTTCCAAAATCACTGTGGCTTTCATATTCAGCTCTGTATCAGTGACAGCCGCTGTCCGTGGTGCTGAAAACCTGAGCACACACGCTAATGAGTGCAACAGATGGTCAAAACAAACTCTACTAGTTACTTTAATTCACAACAGCTGCCCACAGATCTCTCCAATGCATCAGTGCTGCAATACATTATCTAGAGACCTAGAGACCAGTATACCACTGGCCCTATTGTTGCAAATAAGACTTGTTGTAATGCTAACACTTGTTATTGAATTAAATGGAATAATTCTATGTTTAAAATCTCTGAATAGACCTACATTTAGTTAATGACGAAATATTGTACAGTCCTGGTTTAATCAGCAATAGAGCAGAAGAATCAACAAATGCTGTCTCTCATCATAAAATAACATGGAGCTCTGTATTGAACGATGCATGTAATATTTAATGTGATCTTGGGTTGTTTGCAAGAGCCTCCATTTCTGGACACTGCCTTTCAGAGAAATTTCCAGAATTTAATGAGGATTCATTATTCGCCAGGAAAGCCCTGTTGATTATGCTCTGTTGTTGCCAGGCAATGATGATTGTACGCCCTATTTCACGCAATCTGGCTTGAGTGATCTCGATCAGTTCAGCAGAAATGAACACGCAGCTAAGCGTAACATATAAAAAGCAACTAAATAGTACACAGTGTACTTTCCCATATTCACAATAATACATGTGCCATGATACATATATTCTAAATGAAATAGTAATGAAACAGAATGAAATCAGCATTTATCAGCCAATTCAAACCTTATTCTAACTGCATAGAGGCAAAAAGGAAGAAAACATGCAGGTTAAAATGTAGCTATAGAGGAATCGGTCTCACCGAACACACATGATGAGGGTCTGTTGTGGTGTTTGCTTTACCTTTGCCTCTGGTGTGAGGATCTGGAACAGCGTCAGAGAGAGGAAAAGCAGAACAGAGTTGGTCAGAAGGCCCGACATCCTGAAGGAGAGAATGTAGCTGCCTCTGCAGTGAAGAGATACGCTGCCACTGAACACCAGCAGAGATAGACAGAGAGAGACAGAGAGAGAGGGAGGGAGGGAGGGAGGGAGGGAGGGAGGGAGGGAGGAGCTTCACTGTTACTCTGGAGAGAGATGCGAGAGAGACACTGTGCTCGTGATATGGCATGTTACAGATGGTGAAAGATTTCTACTGCAGTACTGAGTTTAGTAATGAGGTAACTAATGCCTGGCTGTACAAAATAATAATAATTCACAATATTGGTATTTGGCAATATTTTACTTTATTTTTTATTTTTTATTGTGCAATAAAAAAATGCAAGACATTTATAAGACTTTAGTAGGAATAATAATAATAATAATAATAATAAACAAATCTAGTAAAAACAATACAAATGTAAGTACATTTCACACTTTCACACTTCACACTTAAGAACATAAAATATGAATTTATGTCAAACGCATAGGATCCATAAAATGTATAGGCCTATATTCATTTTTCACACACTTCTATCTAAATTGCAAGCAAATGAGGGAAAAAGCAAAATACAAAAATATTTGCAATGCTGAATTTCAGGAGTACCCCAGCATAAAAAGTGAAAAGGTGTAATTGCGGAACAGCAGAGAATAGAGATCTGATTCATTGTTATGAATTGCTCACAGAAGAGGTGCCTTCTGTCATTTTTTTGAACATTGGGATTACAGTGTATGAAATAAGGATTTTACTTGAATGTTGAAAGTAAAGAGTAGTGAGTTTGAGTATTACAGTTCAGCATGCAGAAAATTATTTGATTAATCTGAATTGATTGATTCATTGATTAGTTGTCCATTCTTTCCTCTTCAGAAACTCTGATGCCGCCTTATACATTCGTATAGTCGTTATCTGCCTCAGTAATCTTTGAACCTGTTGAAAAACAAATGTATTCTGCTGATTTTGTTTCTGATTTGATGCAACAGTTTAAGATTGTGTTGTGTACAGCAGCATAAATGTGGCAAAACACACAGCTAAATAAACGTGTGTGTGGAGGGAGAACCAACTCCAGGATAGGCATGTGACAATATCAAATTTTCATGTTGCGATAATCGCTAAAGCTTTAAATACAGTATACAGTATTATCACGATATTGAAATAAGTTGCAAAAAAATAATTTGTCGTACTATAACAGGTTTAATATCTTTTTCTTGTGACAAAAAGACCTCTTTTGAGATGTGTTTTCTTGTTCTTTTGAGCTTTTCTAAAACCAAATGCTACAACATAAATTATGTATTTTATATGTGCAAATGAATATCAGAAATATGAGTTGTTTGGGTGAAATGCACACCTTTAGCTTTGCTCTTAAAGGTGGCCATGATCACGGCTGCAGTCATGATGACGAGACCAACAACAATGAAGGAGAAAAATCCAATATAGAATGAAGAAACTCCTTCCTCGTGATGATCCAAGACTGCAGGAAAATCTGAAAGCAAATACATGGACCAGCAAAACCACATGAATTTCACATGTGCAAAAACATATGTGGTCACATGTGAAACACATACTTTTCATATGGGAAACATATGGTTTTGGAACAGTTCCCATGTGTAATCTATGTGATCACATGTGGAAAACATGGGAAATTCATGTGATTTTTCTGTAATAGAAAAAATATACATTACACTCCCAGGTCTTGAGACACACAGGGTCCGCCCCATATAGTATGAGATTTATTTCAAAGAGCCTGGATCCAACATGCAAGTATTAGGCATTAGGATTACAATACTTCTTTTATCTAATGAAAGTGCCATTTGTAGCATATTTATGTTTTACCAGATAGACTGTATAGATCTCGCTGTAACTGATGTGCCCATATATGGTGATTAGTAATCTTGATTAATTTCATTTAGAAATAAATAAATAAAATCAGTTCTTACTTTTAATAACCAAAAATTATGCATTAGCACAACAGCAAATCTGCTGACTTACTCTGCGTGTTGTAATACAACATGCTCATGATGGGGGTGTTTTGAGCTTAAAGAATTTTTTTTAGTTTTTTTACTTTTTACAATTTTGAAAAGCTGTATTTATAGCCATTAAACTGTTACAAGAAAAATGTAAGTGACTTCCCTAGTGAAAAAAAACCTATACAAAAATGTATTAAATACATTTATTTCATACTAAGTATACTACAAATCCATTAACATATTTACTGACATATCACTTCATTCGCTTGACACTTACTAATAGAAGTATAATTAAACTTTATTTGGAATACTACTTTATTGCACAATGCACATTTCTTAAAATTAAGCCTAAAATGTGTTTTAATATCACTGTTATTAAGGATAGTATGATCACTGTATAATAGAATTCTTTAAATGCAAGATATTTAAAGTGTACCTAAAGTATACTTGCAATAGTTCGACTTTAGCAAAATCAAATAAACTTAAGTATAGCTTTAGTTGGACCTCAGCACTATTTCCGGACAACTAACAGGGCTCCAGACTGCGACCAAATGGTCGCATTTTGCGACCAAAATTTGAGAGTGTGCGACTAAATTTTACATCCAGTCGCACATGTGCGACCAGTAAATTTCATCTCGTTCATAGTGGGCGACAACCGACGTCGCGTCTGCGATGCTTTGTTTACGACATCACGACAAGAAGGCTAGCATGTTTAATTTTTTAACGGTCCTCCATGAAGGGTTCCGAGTGAATGAGTGTGTGTGTGTGTGTGTGCGCGTGTGTGTGTGTGCCCGGCTGCCCGCGCGCAAGTGAGTGAGTGAGTGAGCGAGCGAGCGAGAGTGAGAGAGTGTGTGCGCGAGTGAGTGAGTGAGTGAGTGTGTGTGTGCGTGCGTGCGTGCGTGCGTTAGTCTATGTGCGTGTATGTGAGTGAGTGCGTGTGTACATGTGCGAGTGAATATGTGTGTGAGACGGCTCGAGATGACTGGTTGTAAAGCAATGTGTAGTCTGACAATGTTTCTTGTCCAGGACATGACAAGATTTTTAGGAGTCGAAATCGTGTAATCTGATACATTGACTATAATAACAGACAAAAAAATTGCGTATTCTGAACCAGGCATAACTATAACTATGGTATACTGTGGTTATGAAAGTAGCCTACACATCTTTTTACAGCACTTCAAAACTATATCCTATTAAAATGTTGTTTTTTTTAATGTGTCGACCAAAACATTTTTGTTCATCCTTTAAAGATTGTCTCTATTTATAAAACTGAAAGTTTCAAGAAGTAGGAAAACTCACACTTATTTTTTTCAAAAAGAAGACTAAATTACCATTGTAAACAGCTGCTGAGGGTGCTTATTGGCTATTTTCACTCCCTAATATCTATTTTGTCACTCATTTTGCTTTTGAAATAATATTAAGACATTATGAAGGATAATAATTAAATTTAACTTTATCTATACACCTCAAATTTATCTCAGTGCTTTGTCATCCCACAGTGCTACCAAATACTTTCTGTAGAACTTAGAGCCGCGGCCCTCAGATGTTAGTCTGGAGCCCTGTGATCTTAAAATAAAACTGCACCATAATTTCTGTACGCTTAATCTATTTATTATCAAAGCATTTGTCTGTAATAGTTATTTAGGGGGAAAATGTGAAGGTGTGCCCCTAAATTTTCTGCTTGCGCTCCTAAAATTTTAAGTCAGGGGCTACAGCGCTCCTAATAAAAAAAGTTAGTCTGGAGCCCTGACTAAAGTGCATTAGTACAAAATTAGTTGTTCCAATTAAGCAGACTTTTAGCATACCAATTTAGTATACTAAAAGTGCAATTGCAGGTGGGGCTGTCACTTTTTATTCGATATTCGAATATGCATTCGAACATGACGTGAAATATCCGTAATCGAACTATAAATAAACTATCCGGTTTTTAAAGTGCCATGTGTAGCGCATTTTTTACAGTCTATGATTAGACCGTTTGTTTTTTATTTTATTGTTTGCCATCTCATCCAGTAGAGGGCGCTCTAGACATATTGTAGCGTAAGCCCGTGACCAAATCAAGCGAATAATACCAATAGCTACACTGTTTTGAAAATGAAAGACAACGAACAGAACGGCCAGCCTGAGCGGACAATTACAACCCCAACGCATCTTAAAAGTAGTGTCTGGAAACATTTTGGGTTCTACACCGTAGACGGTAAAATAACCGTAAAAGATAGAGTAGTTTGCCGAATTTGCAAAAAACGGTTTACTTGAACATCATTCACATCCAATCTTTGCGCTCACCTGTCGAGTAACCATCCAAAGGAGGCAGCGGAGTCAGAGACAAAGCAGACGGCCAGTGCATCGGGCGTCCAACATCGTATGACTGCATACCTTCATGCACAACCGGTCGGCACCTTGCCAGATGCACGGGTAAAGGCCATCACCGATAAGATGTCAAGATTTATTTGCAGGGATATGAGACCTATAAGTGTAATTTCGGGAGACGGGTTTCAGGACCTCATAATGGAACTGGAGCCACGATATACAATTCCATGTCGCACCACTATGTCAGCCCGCATAGTAAAGTTGTATGACACCACACAAGATAACATTAAAGGTTGTCTAAGCGATGTCAGGCCAAAACATTTTTTGTCACATACAGCAAACATCTCCTCACTATCCGCTAGCTGCCTGTCCCCTGAACACACTGTAAAAAAACGCGGTCTCTGTAGACACCACAGGCTCCACAAACGGCAACAAAAACAAACTGTGCTCACCCGCACCCCGAAACATAACAAACAGAGCTCCAGCCAATAACCGACAAGAAGTGTTGAAGGGTGGGGTTTGCGCGTTTGCGGGGTTAGTGCGCGTGCACATGAGGTGGGTGTGTGGAGGAGAGAGATGAAGAGGGAAGTTTGAATTATGGCCGACACACGACCAAATAGACGACGTTCCGATGAACAGAACAACTTGCAAGAGGGACAAGGATAAGGAACGCGCGAAGTCCCGAATTTACATCGGAAAAACCTTTGAAATGTGGCGAGACCTCCGCCGGCAGAAGGGATTAGCTAGCAGCTACTATCCGACATTCAGTTGCTCTGTTTTTGCAGAACAGGTAAATCCACTTTTCTTTCTAAACTGACGTTCATGTTCGCCAAACCAACACAAGGATGTAATTAGCTAGATTTATGCAGTCAGCGTTAACTTTGGTGAATACAACATGTATGTTTCTAGCAGCGATCAATCTCTATTGTAAATGATCAAGCAAATTCACAGTAGGGCGACAATTTGTGTAAGTTAAGGGTTGTTTTCACCCACGGTTTGTCGTGAATTTGAATGTTCATTTATAGGCTATTGACAACTTTGACTAAATTGGTTTACAACGCCGCCGTTGTTTATGCTCACTGGGAAACGCGAAGCTAAACGTTATCTTGCTATCATTGCGTCCTTGTATGGGAGCTATTTATAACCTCAGGTGGCAAAACGATTTTAAGATAATTTTTCTCTTTTTCTGCATTCTGTTCTGCAATATATAAAAGCATTTATCTAACTTGGCGACATTACACATTGAATGAAGTATCAGTAAAACTTAACTTTGTAGTGACTATTTTGACTTTCCTTTATGCCGGAAGGGAGGGGAGGAGGGAGGAGACGGGATGAGGAGGAGGGAGGGTCTAGCCAGCCTCCGTTTTGTTTGACAATAATTCGAATGTCAACAAGAAGAAACGTCTCCCGGGATCGCTTAGACAACCTTTAAAGGACAAGTTCGGTATTTTACACTTAAGATTAAAATTTGGACACATGCTGCTGTCCCGAGAATTTTAGGCTTCTTTCGCTTTCCCCCCACCTCTAGAATGGGTGTATAGGTGCACTGGAAAGAAGCCTAAAATTCTCGGGACAGCAGCATGTGTCCAAATTTTAATCTTAACCGTTCTATTTCATCAGAAACGATCTGTAAACATGGTTTTAAGTGTAAAATACCGAACTTGTCCTTTAAGACCTTATTGCAGGACAAGAAACTCGCTCTAACTACAGACGGGTGGACATCACTGGCCACACATGCTTACGTGACAATCACAGCTCACTTCATTTCAGACAAATGGGACCTAGAGAATTTCGTTCTTTGCACGAAAGAGCTAAGGGGAGTCACACAGCTGCCCATGTCGCAGAGAGCATCAGCAACACCCTGGACGATTGGGATATATCCCGTGAAGCAGTAATAGCGGTCACCACAGACAATGCGCAGAATTATGTGAAAGCTGTACACGATTTAAGCCTCATACATGTACCTTGTTTAGCACACACGTTAAACCTAGCCGTGCGCAAGGGACTAGAGGTGAGGGCTATTGATACTGCCCTTTCTCGCCATAAACAGACAGCAGCTCATTTTGAAAGTCTCCTGCTGACTGCTGCCTGTTGGAGGCAAATCAGGAGCTTCTCGGACTAAAAAAGGAGAGACTGATAAATGACTGCGTCACAAGATGGAACACAACATATAGCATATAGCATTTCGACAGCATCCGCCGTCCTCCCTCTACAACATGTTATGCTCTCTCAGCTGACCGCTCCTGACGCAACACAGACAGCTTCTATCAAAGAAACGAAAGGTACGCGTGTCTTCTTTTCCTTATTCCTTTTAGCACAGGCTAATGCGTAACATTAACGGCCTAATTTCCCAAGCCTATTAATATAACATATCGAAATATGACAGTTATTAACACGAGCTAAACAAAACAATTAGTTTCAGATACAATCATTCAATCATAATCATAAAATAATTCATTTTTATTATTTCCATTCTTAGCGAGGATGGTCGACAATTTCAAACCGCGCTACAGTGAAAACAACACAGAATGAATGCTTCTCAATAAAGCGGCCCTTCTGGATCCCCGGTTCAGCCGTTTGGTTCACCTTTCGCCTGGGCAGAAACACCTCGCAATTGAAAGCTCATCTCAGGAGCTGAAGGAAGCTGAGAGTGAGACCGACGGCGACTGTGCACAAGAGAGGGAAGAAGTGGCTCCAGCTTTAGGTGCCATGGGAAGCTTGTTTGGGGACATGTATAAATCGATCGACTCGGCCACACGCAACAGTAATGGTATCCAGGAGCTTAAAAACTACATGACTGA
The DNA here is from genome assembly GCF_964197995.2 of Scardinius erythrophthalmus. Lineage (NCBI taxonomy): Eukaryota > Metazoa > Chordata > Actinopteri > Cypriniformes > Leuciscidae > Scardinius > Scardinius erythrophthalmus. Next base: position 4,773,302 of record NC_138240.1, on the reverse strand, counting down.
ACAACCTCTCCCCACAGAGAGCAATATATTCGAATACATTGCGTGATATTCAATATCCGTTCGAATTTGATTTTTCTCAAAAGTGACAGCCCTAATTGCAGGATTAAATATATATAAATACATAAATATAAATGTGTTTGTAGTATACTTGTAGCGACCATATGGCTAGTAAAGTTTATTAATTTTAATTAAAAATTAAAAAATGAATAATGCTGACGGTGGTAATGCGTTTTGCTCATGTCACTGGGCTGAGCTTAAATGTACTTTTTACAATTGCTGAACATGAAATAATGCAACAGTACTAACATGCCACTGTTTTACTGCCATTAATCCATTGGAAACCTCATTAAACTCTCTACAGGAAAAATCTATAATTTTAAAGTGTTTAGGTACATTGACATAATTATGTTGAGGTGTAAAAATCTAACATGCCATCATAACAGCATTAAGATTACAGTACTTTTGAAAATGTAATTTGTAGTGTATTCACAGTATGTCTTACCAGATGGGCTGTAGGTGTACGTCTCACTCTGACGGTTCACCGCAGAATTAATCTCATGCACACAGGTGAAGGAAACAGGTGGACTCACTTTCACTTCAAACACACACTTTTCATTCGAATAACACAGTGGGTTCTTCAGTGTGTTTGTGTTCACCCGCCACTGACAGCTGGAAAGAGCTCTTAGTGAACCTCCAGCCGAATGAACACATCACTATCACGTGCTCTCTGTCCTGCATCTGCCCATACACTGCGATGCTGGGCACTGGGGCATCTGAAATAAAACACACATCATGCTTATTAGCATTTTTTTTCATCAAACAGAGAGTCAAGATGAAACAAAAAATATTATATATATATATATATATATCCTCTCATTCACTCGTCTCATTCGCTCCAGTTGAATAGTGTTTGTGTTAGGTTCTAAATTTCAGCACTGGGTTGCAAATACTGGGCATAATTTTACTCATTACCACAGGTTTTGCGCTCACCCATCGTTCTATATAAAATGGCGCACGCATAAAGCCACCTCTCAAACTAGAGACCTTTACTCCCCTGGTATTATACCGCGGGACCCAATGCAACAGAGTGCGGCACGGGACTAGATTTGATGGCCAAGTAAGGATGGGCGTATTGTAGGGATGCACCGATATGAACATTTTTGGCCGATACTGATAACCGAGAATTCTTTACTTGTACTAAAGTACAAGGCAAAACATGACATGAAAGCATGTGGCCGATATAAACACGAACCACGTGCTACACAACACAAAACACCCGTCTACAGAAGAGTGTACAGCCTGAGTGAACTCGAAATCGCACGCTCATGCCGGTTTCACACTGGGCCAGACTTCCTGCCAGCCACCAGAACAAAATGTTTTCGCAGTGTTTGTTTCTTTAGTGAACATAGCAGTGTTGTCTTACTTTTTGGGGGGCAGAAGCCCCACTTTCCAGCGATGTTGAAATCTTTTTCTGTGGAACACCACAGCCGACCATCTTCCCTGCCATCCACAGTGCAATCAGCGTACCACTTATCACCAAACTTAAAAGGGAAATGGCATGGTTTCCCACATGAATTCCCACCTACACTAGATATCTCTGCAGAACATAAATAAATGAAATTAAGGGTTTAAGTTTAATTTAGAATGGTTTAAGAATTTGATCTAAACAACTAAAATGACAATAAGGACACTGAAGTCTGTCACCTAGTTTAACAAATGCTAACATCAAATTCACAATAGACATTAAATATGAATTGTTACGTCCAGAGCCGTAAGGTTCTGTTTGTGTGTGTTCAGCTGTGCTGCTTTCTCTTTCTCTATCCCTGTCTCTCTTCATAGGAGAAATGGTTCCACCTGGTACAGATAATCAATGGCCTGCTGTGATTGGATGCTGGGAGTATTTAAACTGCAAACACCATCAGAGCTGTGTTGGTGGTGGCTTGACTGTGCAGCAGCAGCAATGAGGTCCCTTCTTCAACCCCAGACCTGAGACTTTGTTGAAGCCAGTAGTGAACAGTGTATCTCTACCTTATATTGTGTGTACTACTTAGTGAAGTAGTTTTCTCTTTTTAGTCTCTTTCTTTTTCAATCCCTGATTGAGACTTTAAAGGCAGAAGTGAGTGTTACCTTTAATGGTTTAATCATTGTTTGACTTAATGGATAATTTTCTCTTGGTTTATTTGAAGTTTGTTACTTAATCATTTATTTCTTTATTTTGTGAGGTTAGTAGGGAGGTGGGTGCCATTTATTTTGAATCATACGTTTTTCTCCTGTTTATGCTAGCAAGGGAGTTAGCTTATTTTGCTGTACTTTTGTTTTCTTTTCTTTTAGTTTAGGTAGTCTGATTAATGAGGAGTAAGATTGATTTATGTTTGTTGTTTTGGCTATACCCCCTTCTGAACTTGATACCTCTCTTTTTTTTTTTTTTGCCTAATTTGTAAATAAAACTACTTTCTTGGATGAGATCACTATGTGGTTATTGTGAAACAACTCTGGGTCTGGAGACGGGGTGGCTTCATGCTGTTGCACATTCATTTCACCACCATCCATTTTTACTGTTTCATTCCTCCCCTAGACCAATTAGGAAATCGTAACAGTAAATGGGGGCTCGTCCCTTTGTTGATTTGTAGTATCGCAAACTTGTCTACTTCGTGTGTGACAACTCTTTGAGGTAAGTGTGTTCATTCTTTTTGCATTGTTCACATTTGTTTGCCTGGCTGATTCACTTTTGATGAGGGAGGAGTAGTCTGTGTAGACTATGGAATTTGATCTAGTTTCGTTCACATTATATCCTTCTTGGGAAGTATATAATCGTTGCCGAAAAAAAGATTTGATTGAAATGGCAAATTTCTTTCATATTAATATTCCAAAAGAAGCGAGTAAACAGGTAATCAAGGAGGAATTATTTGGAGAGCTAGTTAAAGTTGGCGTTCTAGTACCACCAGGTGAGGAGGGTATTGTTGGGGTAGAGTCCGATGCTGTGGTGGAGTCTGCAGTTTCTGATTCTAATCCTAATATGGAGCCCAAAGATACTTGTTCTGAGCCATTACTAGCCATTAAGTTAAAGGAGATTGAATTGAAGCTAAAACAGGAAGAATGTGAGGCAGAGCGTATTAAGTTGCGTATGGTAGAAGTGAAAGGAGATCGTGATATCGAACTGCGTAGATTAGAGATAGAAGCTTTAAAGCTGCGTAGGCCCATTCCATTGCCTCAATCCAGATTACCTTCTGTGTCAGTGAAAATGCCAGAAGTGGATTCTGCTCAAAACTCAAGGTGTAACTCCTCTGATTTCCCGTTTGACTCCCCTCCTGATTTTGATGTAGGTAAATTCATTCGTTTGGTGCCATCATTTAGAGAAACTGAGGTAGACTCATATTTTACAGCATTCGAGCGGATAGCTGTTAAGCTGCGATGGCCTAAAGACATGTGGGTTCTACTTTTGCAAAGTAATTTTGTAGGGAAGGCGCAAGAGGTCTCAGCTGCATTGCCAATCGAGCAAGCTCTCGATTACGATGTAGTTAAGACGGCGGTTTTGAGAGCATACGAACTAGTGCCTGAGGCGTATCGTCAGAAATTTCGATCGCATGTGAAATCAGCCAGACAGACATATGTTGAATTTGCCAGAGAGAAGAAAACACTATTTGATAAGTGGTGTCTTTCCAGTGGTATCACAACTTTTGAGCAGCTTCAGGAGTTGATCCTGCTGGAAGACTTTAAAACGTGTGCACCAGAAAACGTTGTTGTATATCTTAACGAACAAAAAGTGCAGGTTCTAGCTGATGCTGCTATTGCAGCCGATGAATTTGTGTTAACTCATCGAAATGTGTTTTCAGGAACACGATCGTACAAAAGCCAGTCTTCCATGGGGGGAAGCTCTGAAATTTTCCGATCACCTAGTCGTAATACTAACACCGGTCAAGACTATAGTTCACGACGTAAATTGAGTCCTAAACGTGCAGGTGATGGGCGAGCATGTTTTTTTTGCCTTGACCCCAATCACTTAATTTCAGAATGTAAGGCGTGGAAGCAAAAAAATTCTGCTTCCAAGTCCAAAAGTGTGGCGCTTGTGCAATCGGTTCCAAAAGCATATGATGTGAATGCTACCACTTATCAGCCATTTATTTGTACTGGTACTGTCTCTCTTTCATCTGAGTCAGAGGAACGACAGTTAAGGATTCTAAGGGATACTGGGGCTGCGCAGTCTTTTATTTTAGAAGACAGGCTTCCTTTTTCTGCTGAGTCGTATACGGGTACTGATGTGCTAGTTCGTGGTTTTGGAATGGTTTGTGTCAATATTCCTCTTCATCAAGTGTATTTGAAGTCGGAACTTGTTACTGGTTTAGTGACGCTGGGGGTATGTTCACAGTTACCTGTAGATGGAGTTGATTTCATTCTAGGAAATGATCTTGCCGGTGGCAAAGTTTTTCCTCGTCCTATTGTTACTCATGAACCTGTTGCTACTGAAGTATCTGAACTTGCGACTCAGCATCGATCTGTATTCCCTGCCTGTGCTGTAACACGAGCTCAGTCACTGAAATTTGGTGATGTTTCAGATCTTTCAGATACTGTGTTGTTTTCTCAACCTGAGGACATAGAGAAGGTGACAAAAGTTACATCTAAGGTTGAGTTAGAAAACATTGAGTCCCCTGAGTTACCGAAAATTACATTGAAAATAGGTAAGGGCGAGTTAGCTGCTGCACAGATTACTGACCCTTCCCTGGCTACTTGTAGAGATGCTGTAGTAGATTGCAGCCAAGTTCCTAAAGCTAGAATTGCATATTTTTGGCAAGATGGAATTCTGATGCGTAAGTGGAAACCTCTGCATTGTGATGCAAAGTGGCAAGAGGTTCGCCAGATTGTCTTACCCACTGATTATCAACATCATGTACTAGAGTTAGCTCATGAGAATGTTCTAGCAGGACACTTGGGAGTAACAAAAACATTCCATCGAATCAGCAGATACTTTTTTTGGCCTGGTTTGAAGTCTGCAGTTTCTACATTTGTCCGCTCATGTCATACATGCCAGTTAGTGGGGAAACCAAATCAGACCATCCCGGTAACTCCTCTAAAACCAATTCCTGTTCTTCACGAACCGTTTGAAAGGCTGCTTGTAGATTGTGTAGGTCCCTTACCTAAGTCTAAATCTGGGCATCAATATATCTTAACCATCATGTGCACGGCGACTCGCTATCCAGAAGCAATTCCTCTTCGCACGATAAAAGCTAAATCTGTGGTTAAAGAGATAATTCGCTTCTGTTCTCTTTTTGGTTTGCCTAAGGTTATTCAATCTGACCAGGGTTCTAATTTCACATCAAAAGTGTTTTCACAGATGTTGAGTGAATTGGGAGTTAAACATCAGTTGGCGAGTGCAAAGAATTTGATCTAAACAACTAAAATGACAATAAGGACACTGAAGTCTGTCACCTAGTTTAACAAATGCTAACATCAAATTCACAATAGACATTAAATATGAATGTTACATTTTATCATTATAAAGGGCTTAATGGTTGTCCAAATATCTGTTAGGTGGACTTTTGGTCGTACCTTGATATCCATGAGAACACAAATTTTCTTCAGTCCCATAAACCAGCCAGTGACTCCAAACACCTGTTCCATTAAACAGCATCATATTTTTCTGTTTTTCATGTCCATGGTTCAAGTGCAGTGGATGTCCCTTCAATCCAAACAAGTTCTCATCTTTACATTCCCAGGTTTGTCTGGGGTTAGATTCATTGCAGGGCAGAAGGATAATTTTGGCCCAGTTTTCGATCTTCTCAGCCCCCAAGCAGAGACTATAAGAGAGGCTGATGATTCGTGAAGAGGAAAGCCATCGGAAATGCTGTGCCTTAGATGATGCATAACATGGTGCTGCCTTTACATTAGTACTCACGACTGTCACACATTTGTTGTGGTCCTCGTTGTAGATAAGGAAGGAGCTGGTTTCTGAATGTATGGAAAATGATATTAGACACTGTAAAAGGCAACACATTACATACTGTGTAAACTTAAACTAAAAAAATGAGACGCTGTGTCACAACACAATGGGAACAAAAGGCCGAGACTGATCGTGCACTGAAGTAAGAAACTCTGGCGAGATTTGTTTATTATGTGTTATTGTTATATTTTAAATTAAATTTTCTTGTCATTTATTGTTTAGTGTATAGTATAGTATAGTATAAACACAATCATGCCAAAAAGTACTTCAAATAAAAAATTTATAGATCCAAGTGCCTATAAGGGTGGTGTGATGCAGCCTTTTATGAACTTGGCTTTTGCACCATCAGCCAAAACAGATTGCATTGCTTCCGGTTCAGGTCTTTGTTTGTTCTTCATTAAATATAGAGCCATTTTACACAAATTACCTTCAAAGGAGCTACCAAAGATGAGCATAACCTATGTCCCTTGCATATGCAGATTGATATCTCAAAGCTTTTTATTATTTATTCATCAACAATTTGACAAATTCTGTGAAATTCCACATTATAAAGTAAATTCTGTTTTTATTACTGGGTTATGTCTGCATTTTCTGCTGTATACTTTAAAGTGCAAAAATAATATATAGATATAAAGATGCAAAAAAAAAAAAATGTATATATATACACTCACCTAAAGGATTATTAGGAACACCTGTTCAATTTCTCACTAATTCAATTATCTAATCAACCAATCACATGGCAGTTGCTTCAATGCATTTAGGGGTGTGGACCTGGTCAAGACAATCTCCTGAACTCTAAACTGAATGTCAGAATGGGAAAGAAAGGTGATTTAAGCAATTTTGAGCGTGGCATGGTTGTTGGTGCCAGACGGGCCGGTCTGAGTATTTCACAATCTGCTCAGTTACTGGGATTTTCACGCACAACCATTTCTAGGGTTTACAAAGAATGGTGTGAAAAGGGAAAAACATCCAGTATGCGGCAGTCCTGTGGGCGAAAATGCCTTGTTGATGCTAGAGGTCAGAGGAGAATGGGCCGACTGATTCAAGCTGATAGAAGAGCAACTTTGACTGAAATAACCACTCGTTACAACCGAGGTATGCAGCAAAGCATTTGTGAAGCCACAACACGCACAACCTTGAGGCGGATGGGCTACAACAGCAGAAGACCCCACCGGGTACCACTCATCTCCACTACAAATAGGAAAAAGAGGCTACAATTTGCACGAGCTCACCAAAATTGGACAGTTGAAGACTGGAAAAATGTTGCCTGGTCTGATGAGTCTCGATTTCTGTTCAGACATTCAGATGGTAGAGTCAGAATTTGGCGTAAACAGAATGAGAACATGGATCCATCATACCACTGTGCAGGCTGGTGGTGGTGGTGTAATGGTGTGGGGGATGTTTTCTTGGCACACTTTAGGCCCCTTAGTGCCAATTGGGCATTTTTTTCAATGCCACGGCCTACCTGAGCATTGTTTCTGACCATGTCCATCCCTTTATGACCACCATGTACCCATCCTCTGATGGCTACTTCCAGCAGGATAATGCACCATGTCACAAAGCTCGAATCATTTCAAATTGGTTTCTTGATCATGACAATGAGTTCACTGTATTAAAATGGCCCCCACAGTCACCAGATGTCAACCCAATAGAGCATCTTTGGGATGTGGTGGAACGGGAGCTTCGTGCCCTGGATGTGCATCCCACAAATCTCCATCAACTGCAAGATGCTATCCTATCAATATGGGCCAACATTTCTAAAGAATGCTTTCAGCACCTTGTTGAATCAATGCCATGTAGAAATAAGGCAGTTCTGAAGGCAAAAGTGGGGTCAAACACAGTATTAGTATGGTGTTCCTAATAATCCTTTAGGTGAGTGTATATATATATATATATTATATAGCAGAGTGACCTCTTTATGTCAAAAGATCAAGGAAAATTCATCAAGGAAAGTTTTCATGCCATTTAAGCTAAACTTGTAAAAATAAATAAATAAATATATATATATATATATGTAACCATGGTTCCCTGAGAAGGGGAACGAGACACTGCGTCCTAGGATGTTAATGGGGAATGCTTCTGTCATGTAAAGTGTCTAAAGCATGTGTCAAAACACGACAGTAACATTGGCCGGCGACAACCTATGATGTCACTACTGGTGTGAGTAGAGTATAAATAGGGCGCCTGTAGTACACGTTATCCATTTCTTGTCTGAAGGAGACGTGGGCAGGCATGTCTGAAGCATGGCAACGGGACGCAGTGTCTCCTTCTCAGGGAACCATGGTTACATTCGTAACCCGAGATGTTCCCTTTCGAATGGGAGGAAAAGGATTGAGTGCCGTATGGCTGACATAAGTCAGTGGCTTCAACGGGACAGTAACTTATGACCGTTGTTGTAAAAATCTTACTAACATTTATGTAATTTGTTAAAATAATTTATATAATGAAAAGATAATTCAGTACATGACCCCTTTAAATGTGTGCTAAACATGAATAGTGCTCATAGACGGCTGTTGACATTAAACCAACTAGAGACTTGGAACTGGAAACAGTATTCAATAAGTCACAATGAAACATTTGTTTACTATCATAAACTCTGTATACTCATAAAAATGCTAACGTTTTTGCACACACAAAAAAAGTTTTTGATTAAGGTGTAATAAATGATTAATCTTATATTTATATTTTATTATTTTTAATACTCTCCATTAGACTGGGTAAACCCAGCCTGATCTGCTGGAGATTTGATTTCGTCCTGCAGCTCAGGCTGGAAACCTGTACATTTATCTCTGCTGCTTCCTTTACAAATTTGCAGGAACCAATCACAAACTGGCTTATCCACATGGCGCGCTATTTGCGGGTTTAATCCAATCCAATTCCAGAGCCGTTACGGCTCTGTCCAATTCCTTTTAACCTCTCGACGATGCTCAATGGCTTCTTTTTAGCAAACAAATCACTCGAGTGGGTGTAAATACCAGTAACTTTCATGTTTTTTTTTTTTTTGCATAACCTGCAAAAATCGCACGCTTCCATTGCTGCTTCTGCAAACCGTTGATCAACACGTTTGGTTACACATTTCCTGCCTGGAGTTTTCGCTGCAAAGTACATCACCTGGATTGTTGGTCTGATTGGTTGAAGGACTATCGAATTGCGTACAGTCATTTGAACATTGCCCGTTGATCACGCCTCTTGTGCAGTAGAAAATACATAGCAGACTCCCAAGACTAATGTTCAATCTTAAAAGATTAAGCTTGGTCTGGTGATAGCCAGACTAGCTCTCCATATGTTCCCTCCGAAATTGCATATAGGTATTAGAGCTGCCCTGAAAAATTTTTTTTTACAGATCAGATAATTTTATGATTAAAAAAAGGTGCTTCATGAACATTATGAGCTCAGCTTAGTGTATGTCATTACCACCCAGAAAAAAGGTACAAAAGCTGTCACTGAGGCAGTCCTTTTTCAAAAAGTATACATTTGTACCTAAAGGATGCGTATTAGTTCCTAAAAGATACCACCCCAGTAACAGCTTTGGTACCTTTTTTTTTTTTTGAGAGTGCAGTCATGGTTCGGATATTTCAGTCATGGTTCGTATCAATTTTTAAATGCACTTTAAAATATTTTTCTTAAAAAAGAACAGTGAGACGGGGGAAAACATAAGGAGATTAAAAAAAGACCATTGGATGGATTTTTATCATTATATGGTGGTTGTGTGCAGGCACTGCCAACACACATTTCAGTACAATCAACTTGTAAAAGTGCATGTACCATTATATGACCCCACCCCTTTAAAGTATTTTGAAAACTAAGACTAACAGATTAAAGTAATTAGATTGGATGACGCTCCTGCCACTGAAATAGTAGTAGTAGTATGCCATGCATCAGGAGAAGCTGTACAAACATAGAGCAAAATTATATTGATGCTATCCTTGTTGAATACAAAAAAATAACTGAAAATTGTATAGATTAAATTTAATGCACCTGTTGTTGTATGGGAATCTGGGTCCCATGCATCAGACGCATCTGTACAAAAACACAGCAAAAATTATATTGACACCTATCCTTACACAGAGTTGATAGACACAAAATCTGAGGCAGAGAAATGTGATCCACTTACTGAAAGCTGACCAAAGGACCAATAAAAAGGATATGTGACCTGATCCAGCAAAATGAGTCGCAGTGACCCAAATTTCAAAATTGAGATTTTGGTATTAATGGTATTTGGAGACCATAAGCTTTCAAATGATATCACAGTCAAAGTCATACCTTGAATGGTTGTAAAGATATACATATTTGAATTATGGTCGTCTGCCCTCTTTTTCCAATTGAAAACCTGAGAAAATCGCTTTTAAAGTTTTTTGCACGTTTTTTTTGTTGATATCTTCCAAAATCCATTGCATTTAAAGGGATAATCTAATCTATTTATTTTACTGTTTAATTTGACCAAAGACATTAATATGCTATTAAACCAGACTGAAGCTCAAATTATTTTAATTTTTTATTTGAATAAATAATTTTAAAGGAACCTTTACAAAAATTGACTAAAATCAGAAAGATTGAACAGAGGTGCAACATTTTTGCTTGAGAGAGAGGGTGTGTGTGTGTGTGTGTGTGTGTGTGTGTGTGTGTGTGTGTGTGAGAGAGAGAGAGAGAGAAAGAGAGAGGCGGAGAGACAAGGAAGCAGAGAATATATAACAAATAATGTTAGCCTATGCAATCATATCTTTGTGCAGGCTAGTTGACAATAACAGTGTAACAAATTCATAACGGAGATACCAACAGTTAAATATTGGGTTAAAATAAATAAAACACATTGTAATGGATTCTAATAGTAATAGTAAATACACTCACACAATAATTGCACTCACTCACATCTAGGGCTGCACGATAATGGTTAAAATGATAATCACGATTATTTTGCTCAAAATTATAATCGCGATAATTAATCACGATTATTCTCATTCTCCGTTTCGTCCGATGCCTTTTAGTCTGACTCCGTTTCGTCCGATGCCTTTATGTCTGATGCCTTTTTGTCTGAGGCTGTTTCGTCTGATGCCTAATTGTAGGAGACCTGACACCTGACATTGTTTTTCCTGAGACCTGAAGCTTTTCAGTCTGAGGTGCGATGCCGTTTTGTCCAATGACTGAAGCCTTTTAGTCTGAGGCATGATGCCTTGTCTCCATATGTCTGAGGATGTCCTAAAATGTACACCGTACACAGGGCTGTCACTTTCGCTGTCGCTGTCATCAGAGGATGACACATCTCCAGATCCAAAAAAATCACCGACTACCCTAAGCCACTCTTGCTGACCAACAGCAGAGCTTCCCTTACGAAAAAGAAGTATACTTCAAGTTCATTTTATGAAGTATGCTTAAGTAATATTCAAGTATATTTTTAAGTATACATTATGCAGTAAGTATACTAATGTCAATATGTACTAGTAGTAAACTTGAAAGTGTACTATTTTAATACCGCTTGGGACTAAATTGGCCCACTTTTAGCGTATGTTTAAGTGTACTATAAGTGAAACAGTAGTAAAACTTAAGTGCACAACTTGTTCATAATTACGTTTCTCATTTGTACTGCAAGTGAACTTATGGGTATACTAGAAGTTTACTATTTTAATACTTGTAGCAATTTTTTAGTTTATGAAAGTACACTTTGAAGTATACTCTCAGTAAACTACTAGTTTAGTAGTTTTATACTACAAGTTTTATTTAAGTGAACTTAACATTATACTTGTAGTTTACTAATTATATATGCTTTTTGCTCTTTTAGTGTACTCTCAGTAAACTACTAGTTAAGTAGTTTTATACTGCAAGTATACTTGCAAGTTTTCTTTTAGTGTACTCTCAGTAAACTACTAGTTTAGTAGTTTTATACTACAAGTTTTCTTTAAGTGAACTTAACATTATACTTATAGTTTACTATTTATATATTATTTTTACACTTGCAGTAGGCTTATGTACCACTATATTCAAATGTTATTTTTTATACTTGAAAAATACCTTTAACTGTACTTTAATTTTAAAAACATTTTATTAGCTTCATGCATCCTTTTTTTAATCAACACTTGAATGTTGGTAAGTTTCATAAATAAAGGCAACATTTTAAACAAAAAAGATGAGAAAATCGATTTTTTGTCAAAGACTACGCCTTGATCAGATTCAGAAATGTGATCAAAACACAGATGAAGTAGATCGAGTCCGACACCCCGAAGCTTCACAGTCGTTTTCTCTTCATGGGTTACGCTTCATTTCATTTGGAAACATTGATAAGTTTTGATGTACAAGCTGTTTAATGTTTGATGATCAAGTTATTTTACATTTGAGTGAGCAATCTTCTGTCACTTGTTTCATCTTCTTCTCCTGTGTTGTTTTGATCGGGAGATTCTGTACTAGAAGATGTGTCATAGCGCCCCCTACCGTATAACAGTGAAAACATGGATAGCTGGAAAATTCAGTCAATGAGTAAAGTAGAATTAAAGTAAATTCCTATGTACACTACACTACCAGTGGACTAGCCTAAACAAAAATTCAGATACACAGAATTAGAAACATCTCTGTTTTATATCAATATTTTAATCAGTATTTTCCAAAAATAATATTAAAAAATAATCAAATAATCAAAAATATAAAAACTTTTTTTTTTATCAATATTATTTATATTTAATAGGCTACTCGATCAAAAGAGTTAACACAACTACAAGCAAAGTATACTTTGAATACTTAATTATACTTTTAAGTACATCTCGATCAAATGATTGAGTACAAGTACAGGCCAAATATACTTGAACTTTTTTCTCAGTATAAGTAAAGTACACATGTAATTTTAAGTATATTTCTGAGAAGTACCTATACTTTGAAAAGAAGTATAGTAATAGAACACTTGAATAAACTCATTATTATTCTATTAACTATTCCACCCGAAAGCTTGTAACTATGTAAACATGACCATGTTAGTTTATAAGACAGTGTGTAATATTATGTTTAAAAAAAAAAAGCATTTAATAAGCTACTCAATCAAAATAAACAAAAGTACAAGCCAAGAATACTTAGAATACTTAATTATACTTTTAAGTATATCTCGATCAATAAGTATAGGCCATTAGACTTTTCTGTCTGTCAGTATAAGTCAAGTACACTTAAGTGCAATTTTAAGTATATTTCTGAGAAGTAGGCTACTTAAAGTATATTTCTGAGAAGTACATAAAAAGTAGACTGAAAGTATACTTTCTTATTTTTAGTTTAAAAGAAGTAGGCTATACTAAAAGAAGTATAATAATAGACTACGAAACTTTGGGAGATTATTTTTGAATGTCTGTTCTTTGAAATTAGCACACACACAAAAAAATCTATTATTTCATTGTTTTTCCACATAATCGGCCCATATCTTAAAATGGAAGGTTGCAACTTCCGACTCATTTCGCCAGAGTGGGTCGCATATAAAACAAGTTCATGCTGTCATAGATAGAGAGAGATACAGTTTTCTGAGACACATGCAGGGCAGAGACTGGGTTTTAATACAGAGGAAGTCTATTAAGTGTTACCAAGAAAAATAGAGTAGGAGTGAAAAGCAGAAGTGGCTATTATGACAAACATTAACTTTATACACAGCAAAGTCTTCGTTGTTAAATTAACACCACTCTGTGTTTATATGGGAATCACCAGCAGTGTGTTAAAGACCTCCTGCGGTGAAAATCAAGTTTTTAATGTTGTTTATAGGGCTGAACGATACATAGAATTTTCATCGTCATCGCGATATGAACTCGCGCGATGAACACATCGCAACCGACAGCCTGACACAATGAATAATGCTTGGTTTAGATTACAAGATTTTTGTGTCTGTTATGATAGTCACGGTGTCAGATTACATGATTTTGACTCCTAAAATCTTGTCGTGTCGTGGACAAGAAACATGTCAGACTACATGTTGCTTTCCGACCAGTCATCCCGTGCCGTCACACGCACACATTCACTCGCACGCACACACACTCGCTCACTGACTCACTTGCGCTCATTCACTCTCTCTCACACACACACACACACACACACACACACACACACACACACACACACACACTCGCACGCACACACACTCACTGTCCCTCGCTCACTCACTCACTCACTCGCGCACACACACACACTCTCGCTCACATACTCACTCACTCTTGACGGAAGCCGTTGTGGAGGACCGTTAAAAAATTAAACATGCTAGTCTTTCTGTCGTGATGTAGGTCAGCCTTTCTCAAAGTGGGTGCCGCGGCACACTGGGGTGCCCCCTGACTGTGTCAGGGGTGCCGCCAAAAAATTACGTAGGATAAAAAAAAAAAAAAAAATCTGACATTTCATATATAAATATATTTGAATTTACATAAATACATTCTTCTTCTTTTAACCCTTTCGCACGTACGATCAGTCTAGGCTGGTCCCTGGAGCACCGGTGTGATTAGAACGGTCAGTGCATGACGTGATCAACTGCTAAATTCAAATGTGCTTTCGCGCGTTGGCTGGCGCTGAGCCAGAGACAGGCGCGCTCAGCTGTCATATATCACAACTTTTCAGTGTTTTCATCCACATAATGTTTGTTTTAGGTTTCAGACATAATTACTAAAAAAACAATATATTTAGAGTTTGTAAAATACACACTGATGTCAAAGGAAGAGGCAATAATAATAATTTATATTATTAGTTTTATTCATATCAGATTGATACACATTGTGTAAGTAACTTTAAAATTTACTCTATTCTTCTCCCAGTTCACCTGCCACTTACTTTTATGTATTTCGGGAGAAGTGGATGAATTCACTTGTTGTTAATCCAACAGATCCGATTCTCTGAACTGCGTCTGCGGCACAAACTAACATGGCGGCGCCCATCGCGCATACAGCTCAACTTACGCGATCGTTATAATGGTGTTCAAAAAACAAAACACTTCCACTTGCATATTTTTGACAATCGGAATATCAGATATTTCATGCCATATCTAACAAATTTGTGAATATTTTGAATAAAAAAGTAAAAATGACATAAAAGCAGATCATAATTCGTTCATCTCTGTTGTTGCTGCGGTGTGTCACGTGACAAGCAATGACGCGTCACCATGGAAACCATAAAGTGACACGGTCCCCTTGAAAAACTCACGCTGGGGGGGTCAGCCAGAATATATTAAATTTACGTGTGAAAGGGTTAAACATATTATGAAAGGATTAATAAAATTGTCAATTCATTTTATATATATATATATATATATATATATATATATATATATATATATATATATATATATATATATATATATATAAAATTTGCATTTGCATTTGGGTTATGCAGTGTTTTTAAATTATATTTTACACTGGGGTGCCTTGAGATTTTATGCACTTTTGAAAGGTGCCCTGACTGAAAAAAGTTTGAGAAAGGCTGATGTAGGTTGTCGCCCACTATGACACACTTGCACTCTTAGTTATTTAACCTATAGAGACCTTTATTTTGAAAGGCGAACAGATCACTTGCGCACAGAGAGCACGCATACAAATTGCTGACAGACGGAGACACGGAACCATGCGCTCACGGATTCACGAATCTGAATTCTAGTTTTAAGGTCACCTTTAAGTGAATTTAGGCATCTAGTCGCTGTTTGGTTTTATTTTATTTTATTTTATTTTATTTTTTGTGTATGTTGTTTAGCACCTGGTTGGAAAGGAGTACAAGGTATACATGTATATTTATGCATTTGTATAATGTTACATAGCATATCCTGTCTTTAAGATTGTTTTTATATGTGTTTGTTTGATTAAGTTGTTTATGGTAAATGTTAGTATTAATTTCGTAATTTGGTTGCTATATCGACTACTGTTTTGTTTCATTTATATGTACGTGAATTATTTACAAATTCCAATAATCTGAATTCATCTGTTTTAGCTCTTACGGTGTTGTGATGGCATTGTGAAGGCATTAACGACAATAAACCGACAACATCAGTGAGAGAGCGAATTTCTTTTATTCAACCGGGCTGCTACACACTTACCATAAATTCAAAAACTTTATCTATAACCGGTATAGTTTAGAAATAGGGCATTAATTATTCAGATCGGAGTGATCGCCTCCCTTTAGTAATGGCATAACCATAGCTGATTTCCAAGATGGCGGAGTTACATTAGTGGATAGACTCAATCGACTCAACAGGTTCGGCAATAATATCTGCAGACACTTTTTAAAAAAACATTACAGGGAGCGGAGTACCTTGCCCAAAAACGGGAAGGTTCTACTTAATGCTCATCCTAAATGACCAATGGGAGCTGCCTGCTAAGGCTACAACAATTGCAAAACCTATAATGTGATTTGGTCTCTAGGCTCCAGCACTCTCAGTGGTACTTTCGCTAATAGACTGCCTAATAGATTTATTATTTATGCCACGCAGCGATTTTCACTTGATTGTGCTGCACATATCAGAAGATTATTACAGAGGCAGCTGACTTTAATGGAGGAATTTGCAGCTTTGCTCACAAACTACAATTCCTGTTCATCAAGAAAGTGAGAACCAGACCCGTTAAAAACCTAAATATACTTAAATTAATTGAAAAGTGTACTATCCAAATAGTAATAGAAGATGTTGCTGTTGTAATGATGACAGGAGCACACAGCTACTGCACACAAAAGTAGTTGCTGTTCCGTGCTCCGGCACGGTTAGCGATCACACTACATGCGTACCGCGCCCGAACCCAACTGAACCGTTCTCTGGCCCATTCTCTTCCAAGCTTCCACCTAATAACCGTGCCCGGGCACGGTACGGAGCGATCACACTAATCAAACGAATCAGACTTTGGGGGTCAAACGCGCTTGGGCAGTATTGTGGGTAGTGTGAGTACACCCTAAATCTAAAGGCTAAAATCAGAGTCGAAAATTTGCTTTTATTTTTAAATTATGACAGTTATTGTAAAAAATCTTACTAACATTTATGTAATTTGTTAAAATAATTTATAAAATAAAAAGATAATTCAGTACATGACCCCTTTAAAGGTGTGCTAAACATGAATAGTGCTCATAAACGGCTGTTGACATTAAACCAACTAGAGACTTGGAACTGGAAACAGTATTCAATAAGTCACAATTAAACATTTGTTTACTATCATAAACTCTGTATACTAGTAAAAATGCTTTGTTTTTGCACCAAAAAAAAAGTTTTTGATTAAGATTTGATTTGATAAGATGAATCTTATATTTATATTTTATTATTTTTAATGCTCTCCATATGTTCCCTCTGAAATTGCATATAGGTAAGGTATTAGAGCTGCCCTGAAATAATTTTTTTTTTTTTTTACAGATCAGTGGGCCGTATTCACAAAGAATTTTAAGGTTAAAAGTAGCTCCTAACTGGCGAATTTAGGAGCAACTCCTAAAAATAATGGGCGTGTCACTCGTAACTTTAGGACTCCTAATTTTATTTGACTAAGAGTAATTCACGAGGCATTTTAGCCCTAAAAGCAGCACCTAAGCCTGGGACAGCTTAAAAGAAGTCGAGAGGACTCCTAACTCACTAAGACCTATTCACAAACCGCTTTTTGTGGCATTTCATGTTGCGATGTTGAAATGTGTATGCGGCAGCTACAGGAGCTTCCAATCGCGAGGGAACAATTTTGCATTGTAGGCATAACTAGGGATACAATAACGCCACCAACAACAACCAAAACTAGGCTACTCATTGCATGTAAACTAAAAGTAACGTTTCATTGTGAATCAAATTAAAATGTTCTTCTCTTTGCAAGCGTAGGCAGAGGCATATAGTGACAGATTAATTCAATAATGTTGCAAAGATATTGCATCAATCCATATGTTTCATTAGGCTACTAGGCTATTTGTTTTGCCTTACTCTTTATTCATTTAGGCAATTTATTCAGTTATTCATCATCTTCCGTCCTTCGCAGTACTTGTGTAGCGCACGCATTCTCAGACCTGTCACCTGTCACTCATCATAGGGGAGGTGTTTGGAATCATTCCCGCGTTACAATCATCAGCCAATCAAGGTGGTCACTTCAGTCAAGCTTGTGCATGAGTAATGACGTCATCCATAGCAACGAAGACTCGCTCTTAGTTTAGGAGTTGTCATTTTTCTTTACTAAGAGTAGGTCTGAAAGGCGTTGTGAATAACTTTTAAGAGAAAACTCCTAGCTAAAATCTTTTAGTGCGATTTAGGAGTACTCCTAGTGGTAAGATAAAATGCTTTGTGAATACGACCCCAGATAATTTTAGATTTAAAAAAAGGTGCTTCATGAACATTATGAGCTCAGCTTAGTGTATGTCATTGCCACCCAGAAAAAAGGTACAAAAGCTGTCACTGGGGCAGTCCTTTTTCAAAAAGTATACATTTGTACCTAAAGGGTGCATATTAGTTCCTAAAAGATACGGCCCAAGTGACAGCTTTGGTACCTTTTTTTAAGAGTGCAGGCAAATATTTCAGTCATGGTTCCTCTCAAGTTTTAAATTGCACTTTAAAATATTTTTCTTAAAAAAGAACACTGACAGTAAATTGAATAGATTAAAGTCAGTAGACGATGCCATTGAAGGGTAAACTGTTGTACCATTGACCGGTGAATGGGTTCAAAAACACAAATTATATTGACTGAATATGAAAGTGTTTTGAAAATGAAGACTGACAGATTAAAGTGATTAGATCCGATGACGCACCTGTCACTGAAATAGTTGTAGTAGTATTCCATGCATCTGGAGAAGCTGTACAAACATACAGCAAAATTATATTAATGCTATCCTTGAAGAATAAAAAAATAACTGAAAAGTGTATAGATTAAAGGTCCCGTTCTATGCCCCTTTTCACAAGATGTAAAATAAGTCTCTGATGTCCCCAGAGTGTGTATGTGAAGTTTGAGCTCAAAATACCCAACAGATCATTTTTTACAGCATGTTTAAATTGACATTTGTTGGGGCTCAGAAAAACGAGCCGTTTCAGTGTGTCCCCTTTAAATGCAAATGAGGTGCTGCTGGACGACCCAGGGGGCGGAGCTTCATGAGCTCGTGCTCAGTCTGTCAGGAAAAATTCATCTCACGGAATGATGATAATATCAGAAACTCTCAGTAACGGTGTTCATTTCGAGTCGGACAATAATGCCTACAGAGTCAGATTGCTGTATAGAGATAAAACAGGTATGGTTTAGTAGTTTAATTACGGTTATTATAACGTATTTGTCATCTGCTTGTAGGCTATGTATCCATTATTTATTAATAGCCTACAAGTCTGCTGTCTGAATGATGATCAAACATATACTGATGAGTTTAATAAAGTTTATTGTACATCACACAAAAGATGAAGCGTCAGTTTTACTTCAGAAAATCACCGTAAGAGCTGAGTAAACACAGTAGGCCAAGTTATAAGAAGTGCGCAAGTAGCCAGTAGAGTTGAGGGAGCATTCCTGTGGGCGGAGGTTAGTCAAGAAACGGTTCTGGTGATGTCACTAATGCAGGATGTAGAGGGGTGTAGTCCAATCGAGCCGTTTTTTGTAGTCAACTTCTGTTAAATAAAATATCTCGCTTGGCATTGAACTTTGAGCTTTATAATTTTACAGATATTATTTATGCTCTAACAGCAACATTACACACTAACTAAAGTTTGAAACATGGAATCGCATGCAACGGGACCTTTAAAGTTAATGCACCTGGTGTTGTATGGGAATCTGGGTCCCATGCATCAGGCGCATCTGTACAAAAACACAGCAAAAATTATATTGACTCCTATCCTTACACATAGTTGATAGACACAAAATCTGAGGCAGAGAAATGTGATCCACTTACTGAACGCTGACAAAAGGACCAATAAAAGGATATAAAGCAGGTTCATGCTGTCATAGATTAGAGAGCTACAGCTTTCTGAGACACATTCGTGACAGTAACTGAGTCTGACACTGACTTCCTCTGTCTTAACAAGAGAAAGGCAGAGTAGATAAGGCAAAGCAGAAGTGCCTCTCAAGACAAACATTAATTTTCTATTTCCATTGCTGCTGGGTTTCCAAAATCAGGCTAATTTTAAGATGTATTAAGGCAGCAAACAGTATCATATTTTATCATTGAAATATTTTTACACAGTATCTGGATATAGCTCTTCATTTTTACACAGTTTATAGATGCTTGCATGCACATTTGTTCTTTGTGGTGATCTGGACATGCAGCTCCGTACACACAACCACAAGATCACCACAAGCCGTTTTTAGACAGTGACATGTGGTCTAAAAGCAACTTAAACTTCCAACATGTCAGCTGTGTGGAGGCATTTCGAGATCTATCAAACAGATAACAAACTTGCTATTTGCAGTATTTGTAAAGCACAAGTGATGCGAGGAGGCGTAAAACACACTTTCAACACTACAAATATGATTACGCATCTTAAGAGCTGTCATCCTGAGAAGCACCAAGACTTTTTGAAAAGTAAGAAGGAAAAAATGCCGGCAAAAACCCAACAGCAGCCTCTACTTCCAGGGTTTTTCCTGGGTCAAAATTGGTCTTCAGTGGTGGCTGACCGACATGGTCATCCACACACAGCAAAGAGTACCCTAGTACCCACATGATCCGCAAGCCCAATATTGACAATAAATGTTAAATTTAAAATAAATACAAAGAAACAGTTTGTGATTTTTTTTTTTAGGTAATTTAATACACATTGTCATAGGCCTATACATACTGTGGATTATTAAGGCTAAATTTTACTAAACACTCTTGCTAAATGAGGTAAGCACACTTACTTTCTCATTTCAGATTAGGGGTGGGAATCTCTAGGCACCTCACGATTCGATTCGATTACGATTCAGAGGGTAACGATTATCGATTATTAAAGATTTTTTTTTTTTTTTACTTACTTGGTACTTTTAAAGCAAAGTATTTATAATGACCCATAACGAACTTACTTCCATCTTCCTATATTAATTATGACCGCCGCTAGCGTAGCTAGCGAAAGCGGTCATATAGGGATTGTCAAAGTTTTTTTTTTTTTTTTTTTCCATCACCTTACTGAATTTTTCGTCAACGATACCAGGGCCACCGAAGCACCGGGGAACATGAAATTTGGTGGGCATGTAGCCCCACTAGACTTCTAAGGAAAAATTTCGTTTGGTCCCCGGGGGCCACTCCCCCCCCCCGCGCTGGGCCCCCCCAACCCCAAAAAAATGCAGTTTTTCCTAAATAACTACCTGAACCGTGGCACCGAGGATGAAGAAATTTTTATGGTATGTTGCTCTTAAGGGCCCACATCAACCTAGCCCATAATCACTCATTTGTGATTTGCGCCCCTCCCATAAAAATTGAAAATGCAATATTATTCTGCTTTAATCGCCCCTATCTTCAGTGGAGATGTTCAGAACTGCACCATATTTCATGTGTATGATTAACTTGACATCCTCTGGGGGTATCCTCTGCTAAGTTTTGTAGAATTTCATCCATGGGGGGGTATAAAATAAATTCATTTATGTGCACATTTAGTGACTGTACACTCATCGGCCTGTAGATGGTGCTGTTGAGCGAAGGGTTGCTGGTTTAGGATGATACTGTCACACACACACATGCAGGAATACAAACAAACGCAAGCATGCACACACACTGACATCCACACGCACAGACACACACCCATACACACATACAAATCCACATGCACAGACACACACACACACAAACACACACGCGCACACATGTACGCACACATACATACACGCACAGACACACACACACAAACACACACAGACACACACATACACAAACACATACACACACACGCACACACACACACACACACAGACAGACATGCACATACTATTACTTTTTTTAGGTATATACATAAACACGCAATACAGCCAAATTACTCCACGTCATTTATTTTTGTGGAAAGCCAGTGCAGGCCTGAGCGGCGGTCATATTTTGTACCGTGATGCGGTACATCTAGTTTTATTAATAAAACAAATGGAAGTGATTTGAATATTGCAAAGAACCAACAGGAAAATAAATGTGTGCCTGTACTAATAGCGTACTTGTAGTAAATGAATACAAACTTCAGCATATTCTGAATCTCTATCATTTAATAATAGACTTCTAACCAACATCCTCTTGTTATTTCCAATGAGCAATATAATCCTTCAGACAAAAAAAATATTTTGCTGTAGCAAAATCACAAACAGTTTTTGTTCAAAAATATAGAATTATGCACCAGCAGCTCTCATATAATGCTTGTGAACTTACGCATATTCTGAATAATTAGTAACAAGCCTCTCTTATTCACAACTAAATAATAAAGAGTTATGACTTGAAATGTTTGCTGTATACCACAATCAAAAACAGCTTATACAAAAAAGTGAATGAACATCTGCAGAGAGCACAGTCAAAATGTAACTTTTTGTGACTGGCATTGCACATATTGCAGGGCAGTACAACGAACGTAGGCTACGTATAACAGATCGGTTTACAGTATATTGATGTGAAAACTAAATAGGCTACTGAAATCAGCTTTCATACAAAAAATACTAAATAGGTAACGAAATTGCCAATTTTCCATACGCTAGCTTTTAACGAAGAGGGTGCCGTTCGAATTTGGCGCTCAGCCATCATGCGTCTGTTATGTGCGCGCCACAGACTGCACGTGCACTGCATGTCCGCTAGAGTTCGAAGACAGCTTTCACATCATCCAAACGAACCGAAGTCTGACGTCATTCGAACCCGGGTGCGCACCAAAAGTGCTAGTGTGAAAGCGCCCTAAGAATCGATTTTTTCTCCCAACCATATTTCAGATGTGTATGTTCTTCTCAGTAATGATTTGTTATACACCGATTCAGACACTGACGGGCAGACCAATTGCTTTAACCATTCATTATAATGAATCGGCTCAAAGGAGTCATTAGGTCGCGAATCGGACTTTAGCGGACGTGTTGAGTGGGAATCCTGGCTGTTAGGACATCACGAAAGATTTGTCAACACATTTTTTTTTTTTTTTGCGTTTATTTAAAGTTATGTCAGCTGCATGTGCGGAATGCTTGTCACAAGTTGTAAGAGAAGATAAGGCAACTTTTTTTTTGACTGCAATTCACACCCAGCGCTAATTCAGCAAAAATATTCTCCGAATGCACCACGTGAAACATGGATTCGGTCTTCCGACCTTTTAGGATCAGTTGATTTTGATGCGAGGGAGAGAGCAAAGACAGAACTGAAGACGGAGAGTGCCCGCGCGGGGGTGGGGCGCTGTAATCGTTCTCTCCATCACTCCGTCGGTAGGCTGCTTCACTCACAAAACCCAATTACAGATCAAATAAGGCTTTGGCGGGACAAAAAAATCGTTTTGGCGGCCGCCAAAAAATTTTCAATGTAGGAAAAACCCTGACTTCAGTCCTTTGACAAAGCTAGAAAATACAGCAGCAACCACCCAAAGGTAAAAGAGCTTAACGATAAAATAATTGAATTTATTGCTCTTGATAACCAGCCATTCAGCGTGGTGGAAGACATTGGCTTCAGCAGGCTAATGATGTACCTAGAGCCGCGGTATGCTATGCCTAGCCGGCGCTACTTTTCTGATGTGGCCTTACCTGAACTCCATAGTGTTGTCGCCAGTCACATTGAAAAGCTCCTCGCCGGCACTAGTCACATTAGCTTCACCATGAACATTTGGACATCAAGCGTGAGTCCTGTTAGCATGTTGAGCCTCACTGCCCGGTGGATAGATGAAGACTTCACCCTTAAGAAAGCTGTCCTACACTCACAGGAATGCTCCCTAATTTTAGGTGATATGCAAGTCTACGTATCATCAAATGCATGTAAAAGAAATATTTGTGTATATATAAGGTAGGCCTACAGTGGGGAGAACACGTTTTTGATACACTGCAGATTTTGCAGGTTTTCCTACTTACAAAGCATGTAGAGGTCTGTAATTTTTATCATAGGTACACTTCAACTGTGAGAGATGGAATCTGAAAATAAAAATCCAAAAAATAACATTGTATGATTTTTAACCCTCTGAGGTCTGAGCTGTTTTCTGGGCCCTGGAGGTGTTCTGACATGCTCTGACATTTCTGGTTATTTCTGTTACTTGTGACATTTTCATGGCTAAAGTCTAATTACACTGTATTCAGCACAAACTCTGCTACAATAATATATCAGCAGCATGTATGTAAAAGTTTGTAGTTTTGAGATAATGACATGTATGCGTGGTTTGTGAAAATACAAAAAAAAATTCTCACTGAAATAAGGTCATGAAACCCATACTGATTATTTCTTCACAAGACTTTTGAAAATTGTATGACGTAGCCTAGAATATTTGCTGCAAAACTATGTGAAAATCACCCTGACGGCTCATTCAGAGAAGACAATATATTGATTTAAAATTTTTACGACGTGTTTTGTGTTAGAAAGCCTTATGCGGAAGGTGTGATCACCTCATTAATATGTAAGTTTTTCTCACCTGAGAAAGACAAAGAACCTCCCCAACGGCCCTATTAGGAGCTATCCTAATAGCTCCTAATAGCCCTGTCATTCTGGGCAACCTTGCACAAAACTGTAAATGAGGAGATTTAAAAAAGAATGGCTTTTAAATTGTTTGGATTTATTTACAACACAACATAACCCAAAGATACACAACAAATGCCAAAAAAAAAAAAACACTTCAAAGACAGACCTTTGTGCCATTCCTAAAAACATTGTACATACCTTTAATTTCCAAGGTGTTTGATTTTCACTTTACCATGTTCATGTTCCAGAGACTCATGTGAATGTTGAAGTCGGCAGGACTCAGTGGCATCTGGGCCCTGAAAAAAAAGTGAACATATTGATATCAAGAGAAAGGCCTGCACGATTTTGCAAATAAATATTCGATTTTTCTGGTTAAAATTGCTTTTTAAAGTTCACAAAATACACACACACACACACACACACACACACACACACACACACACACAAATGTTTCCAACAATATATAATATAATGAACACAAGGTTTGTTGTGCCTTGTCGGCATGCAGTGCTGGGTAAAATAATACTAACAATAGATAGCAGTATAAATCTTCCAAAATATTTCAGTAACAACCAAGCTAGAGAAAAATATATTGATTATCATATTACTTCAAATGTTTCCATTCGTTATGATGATATGAAATGAGATACTGTAATAGTAAAAACATGAAGCCGTTTGGTGCGTTTTGCTTTTCAAATTTTCAAATGATACATTCAAACGCGATCGCGCTGCAAAATCTGATACATTCAAATGCGATCGCGCTCAAATATAAAACATTATGGTTACCATACATATCTACGTTTGAACAGATATCCACAAACACAGTAGGCTTAACAGTAAACACGGGTCTACATATTATAATATTCCCCATATATCTAGCAACAGTTCAACTGCAATGTGACATTTATGCAACAATAACAAACTAATATGTAAAAATTTCTTACCTTAAATCTTTCTTGTCTTTAAATCGCGTTCTTCTTCTTCTGAGGTAGCCTAAATCCAATGTAAGCTCAGGCGCGTCTTTAAAACACAGTAAGGAGTAAGTTATGAAGTCTCTGCTTCTTTGTTTTGAGGTGATGAGGGCGTTTACAGGTCTGCGTTTCTCCGCATGGATCATTTGCATGTCAATCGCTCGTGCGCTCGTAGGCGTGTTCAAATTCAATTTAATGAGGACGCGTTTGAGAAACTGTACATGCCGCTGCTTTCGTATGGATTACTTAAAAATAGAATATTTGTTTTTTATATTATTTACATACTTTAAAAATAGAGATTCCAAGCGTTGTATAGACATGCGTTTCAAGTCTGTGTGACAAACATTCGCTGAGTTACAGGTCATTTTCTGTCGCGTTTCAGAATGAGTTTCACATTGAGAGAGACGGCAGAACGCGCACCATATTTATTTTCTTTGTTTTGCAAAAAACACAACATTTTATTTTTATTATGAGTGTACACAAATAAAAGAAGACATTTAACAGTTTTGAATGTTGTACAATACAAGTATGTAAAATCAAAATCAACAGAGTATTTTACACTGATATAAAAAAAAAAACGAGCAGATCACGCCGGCGTGATTGTCGACCTCAGGGGGTTAAATAATTAATTCCACATGAGTCAGGAAACAAAACTGACAAAAAATAAATAAATAAAATGATTTCACCCCAATGAGAGTAATATTTCATATATTTCTCTCATTTTGATCAAATTTGCATTTTATTGCATGACATAAGTATTTGATCACCTACCAACCAGTAAGAATTCCGGCTCTCATAGACCTGTTAGTTTTTTTTTAAGAAGCCCTCCTGTTCTCCACTCATTACCTGTATTAACTGCACCTGTTTGAACTCGTTACCTGTATAAAAGACACCTGTCCACACACTCAATCAAACAGACTCCAACCTCTCCACAATGGCCAAGACCAGAGAGCTGTGTAAGGACATCAGGGATAAAATTGTAGACCTGCACAAGGCTGGGATGGGCTACAGGACAATAGGCAAGCAGCTTGATGAGAAGGTAACAACTGTTGGCGCAATTATTATAAAATGGAAGAGGTTCAAGATGACGGTCAATCTCCCTCGGTCTGGGACACCATGCAAGATCTCACCTCATGGGGCATCAATGATCATGAGGAAGGTGAGGGATCAGCCCAGAACTACACGGCAGGACCTGGTCAGTGACCTGAAGAGAGCTGGGACCACAGTCTCAAAGAAAACCATTAGTAACACACTACGCCGTCATGGATTAAAATCCTGCAGCGCACGCAAGGTCCCCCTGCTCAAGCCAGCGCATGTCCAGGCCCGTCTGAAGTTTGCCAATGACCATCTAAATGATCCAGAGGAGGAATGGAGAAGGTCATGTGGTCTGATGAGACAAAAATAGAGCTTTTTGGTCTAAACTC
Source organism: Scardinius erythrophthalmus (assembly GCF_964197995.2). NCBI lineage: Eukaryota > Metazoa > Chordata > Actinopteri > Cypriniformes > Leuciscidae > Scardinius > Scardinius erythrophthalmus. Next base: position 4,746,492 of record NC_138240.1, on the reverse strand, counting down.
CACTCGCCGTCATGATCCAGAGGAGGAATGGAGAAGGTCATGTGGTCTGATGAGACAAAAATAGAGCTTTTTGGTCTAAACTCCACTCGCCGTCTTTGGAGGAAGAAGAAAGATGAGTACAACCCCAAGAACACCAAATAAGTGACTCTAAAAAAATCTAACACCCAGCAATGTGTAATTTATTTGCATCTCCTTTCGAATACAACATTCAAATTACTAGACAAAAAATTATATCCTGAGAAAAGTGGATTTTGAGGGGTATTTCGCCATAGAACTCCATTCAATCTGCACTCGCCTGCGAGCGCCCCCGCATGGACAGAGACGTGTTACTGCAGCCAGTCCAGAAACCGGAAGTAAGCAGAGAGTGCCAATTCTCTTCCTATTAGACATTCTCTGGTATACAGCAGTGCAGCGATCGTTTCCGCACCAAGTCTATTTTTGCTGTGCTGCAAATGCTGAATTAAAGTGAAAATGAACACAGATTGACCTGAAAATGTAGTAATTTCACCATAAATGCGTTTAATTAAATAAAATGTAGTAATCTCACCATAAATGTATTTAATTAAATACTACTTTTTTCACAGTCATCTTTTTACTTTAAGATGGGGTGAAGCAAGGAAAACTACAATTTACCTCAACAAGGCGACATAATGAACAACAGTTGTCTCATTCGTGGAGGTGGAAAAACAAGTTATTTGTGACATGCAAGATTTATTTGTATTAAAATTTAAATGCAAAAGAAAGGCATGGGAGTCGGCTGTTTTTGTTTTAATTTAAAATGTTTGTGATTTTAATATAAGTACATGGTTAAATATTTGACCACTTGCTTGAGCAACTTAATAGAAGTAGAAGTAATGCATGGAATAATAGGCCTATACGTTGTTTAAATTGTGTTTAAACATGAATACGTCCATTAAAGTGTATATGTGTACAAAGAGAATCGCAATGCTGACAAAACTTTTTTTTTAATAAAAGTTGCTGCATAACTTCTGGATTTGAAATAAAAATAGCAAGTATGTGTTTGTGGTACAGCTGCGGATCAGTTATGCACTGCAAACGCAGCATATATGAAAGCGTATGCGGTGCAGGAACAGAACGCGCTATAGTGCTTTCACATATGCTGCGTTTGCAGTGCGTAACTGATCTCACTATTTTCATTTCAAATCCAGAAGTTATCAGCAACTTTTATTAAAAAAAAAAAGAGTTTTTTCAGCATTGCGATTCTCTTTGTAGCCTACACTAGGGCTGGGCGATATATCGCATGACATTGATAGGCGCATCTCGTCAGTAAAGCCGGTTCCTTGATTAGTAGTAAATCGCCATCACCTGCTTTCAGATGGAGCGGTATTTGCTACAAAGAGCCCTAGTTAACTGACAAGCTGAGCCATATCGCATTAATTATCGCAGGGGGTACGTGGGTGGGAGGAGGAACTTCACTGTTACTCTGGAGAGGGAGCGAGAGAGAGAGTTTGCTTCTGATTTTGCATGGTAAAGATGGTGAAAATTTTCTACTGCAATCTGAAAAATCAGATCAATGGGTAAATAATGTCTGGCTGTACAAAATAATAACAATTCACAATTTCGGTATTTGGCAGTACCTTTTTTTTTATTGTGCAGTATAATCAAAAATGCAAGTTTTTTTTTTCAGAAAGTAGTAGTAGTAGTAGTAGTAGTAGTAGTAGTTTTGCACACATTTCTAAATTACTTACAAATAAGAAAAAAGTAAAATGCCAAAGCCACAAATATTTTCAATACAGAACTTCAAAAGTGCAGCACTTAAAAATAAAAAAAATAAAAAGCCAGAGATAAAGTGTAATTGCAGAACAGTAGAGAATAGAGATTTAATTCATGGTTATTAATTCAGTAAAAGAAACGTTCAATTTTAAAAATTGTGTTTAAAATAAGATGTAGATAAAATTAATATGATAGGTATTTTACTTTTTATTTTGAAAGAGTATTACAGTTCAGCATGCAGAAAATGATTTGATTAATCTGAATCGATTAATTGATTGGTTGCCTCTTCTTTCCTCTTCTGAAACTCTGACGTCTTCTTGTACATCTAGATAGTATTATCATTCAATCACTGAACCTGTTGAAACAAATGCAAAACAATGTGGCAAAACACAAAGCTATGAATATTAGACATGTAGATGAGTGAATTGGATGGAACACACTTACTTTTAGCTTTGCTCCTGATGATCATTGCCAAAGTCATGATGACGAGACCAACAGCAATGCAGGAGAAAAAGCCCATGTAGAATAAAGATACTCCTTTCTCATGCTGAGCTTCAGCAATGTCTGAAAGCAAACACAAGCAACATGTATGTACAGAAAAAAAATACAGTTACACTCACAGGTTTTTCAGACATACAGGGCACATGAGATGTTTTACCAGATTGACTATAAATCAGTAGCAGCTCCTGACTGTTAATTTAGGTAGGGCAGATTCTGGGTCTTAGTGCTAGTTTATGATAATCATTTTGGAAGTTTTATATTCTGATCGCTGAACAAAAAGCACTTTTGGCAGAGGTCTAACGTCCTTGCGTTATAAAGTCATGTTTATTCTCAGACATAACATAAAAAAAACAGTACTACAGTATATAAAGGCTATTTACAGCATGTTTAAACTAAAGGATTTATATGTTCATTAATTTGATGTGCTACAGCAGACATGCCAACTAGTTACTAACCTGAATGCAGACTAAAATACACACAGCTGAAGTGGATTAATATCATCTTGGTCTGGAGGAAGGTTTACATGAGGTAAATAAATAAATAAGCGGGGCAGTCTGAAATCTGCCCCAATGGCTCTCATTAAAAAGTCATTAAAAGTTGCATTTTCAGTTGAATTTGGGGAAACAACTTGAAACATTTGTTGTGTTAAGCTAGGCTATTTCAATTGTTTTTGATCATTGCAAACGGCTGAAAGTCTGTAAAGTTTGCCTATAAACCTGATTTGCAGTGGGGGTTGAATAATTAAGATTACAACTGTAGGTCTCACTGTAATTTAGGAATGCTAATAAACAATAAGTGAGGCATGTCTTTGAAACATATGGTGCTGGTAATGTTCATTTTAAATTGAAATAAATTAATAAATAAGCTGTTACTTTAATAACCAAAATAATACATTAATAAAACACTGTAAATCCACTGACTTAAGGCCCGTTCACGCCAAGAACGATAGCTGTAATAACTATATTAGCGTCCACACCAACACGTACCCAACATGTTCACCGGTAAGACAACATTAATCTCTGTACTGTAGGCTATAGGCCTACATGTTGTAGCCCAGTCATTAAAGAAAACGATTTATTTTCATATTTATGTTTAAATAAAATATATTTATTTTTTATTTCATCCATGTTGATTATATGAAAAGTGAAAAGCATGAGTAAGATCTGGGCTTGCTACGATAGTCGGTGTTACACGGTGTTCAGTCGCAACACCGGTTTCATCACTTGCCCACTGCGGCACCGCAAAAAAAAAAAAAAAAAAAAAAAAGTTGAAAGCATTAAAGATATTTAACGCAATTACGCAGTATCCATTTTTTTTTCTGTCACCTGTTGTATGATCACGCTCTTATTAATGTGAATGCTTTAAAACCATTAAAGCGCGACAAGACTAAAGAGACCGCGCTGTAAGTCCTGCCTATTACACACATACACACGACTCACAGAAAAGACGCGCGTCAGTATTCTCTTTCGGGCTTGAACAAACCATAACACACACAAATGATGCCAAAATGTCCGTTTTGTCGAGTGTCCTCATAAGAGCAGTCTTAAATGATTTAAATAAAGTCTTAAATTAACTTTTTTTTCTAAAGCTACTTTCAACTTTCTGATTGACGCTCAAAACGCCCAAAACGCGATACCGATGGTTTGACGCTCCTTGCAGCTGAGAGAAGCCAGCTTCCATTGAAAATGAATGACTTCCGGTAACTTTGGAAGCTCAAGTCGGCGGCGGTGTGAACGTACAGTTACCGGTTGGCCGGTCACACGGCTTTCATAGTTTTCCTCACAATTGTGCGGAGACCTGGAGTGTTATTTAAATTTTTTATTTAGTTTTAGTCATATTTTGATTTTGAATTAGTTTTATTTTTAAACTTTCTGATTCAACCCATGTTCTCAAGCAGTGAAAAATAGAGGACACTGACAGCGCGCTGACAGACAGGACCGAGCAGGTAGGCTAATATTTAATATGAAACAAAGTCACAACTTTCAAATTTGGTCAGTCAAAGAAAATTAAACAATAAATAGGCCTAATGTTTTGTGGCTCTTTAATGTGTCCTGACAGATTGCCTCAGTTAAAGCCAAGGTCAAATCCACCGACGTTAATCTAACTCTCTTGACTGCTTTGTCGGACAAAATGGTGGATTTTGATTGGTCAGACTCAGATCGCATGTCAATCAAACTCCCTGCGAAGGATGAATTTAAGCTAATTTAAGCACCAGCTTTTTAAAAGCGATGTAAAAACATTTTTTTTGACGACGTAGTTAAGGCGACAGGCGTGTGTTGCTTAGGCGGCTGCCTTAGTTCCAAAGTGCTGCGGGAAACCCTGCACTTCTTAGCACTATCCCCTATAAATAAATACACACACACACACACGATTTTTAGAACTATATCTTTATCGTTATCTTTATAGTTATCGTCCTTGGTGTGAACGAGCCTTTATTACTCTCTGTGTCTTGTAATATTTTCATATATCCAATAGAAGCTCAAACGCTCATGTCATGTTGGGGGTTTGAGTTTCTATAAGATTTATAAGATAGGCTACACATACAAAGTTGTATTTTTTACTTTTTACAATTTTGAAAAGCTGTATTCATAACCACTAAACCGTTATAAATCAGTAATCAAAATCAAGAAGCATCAAACAACAAATCTGCTGACTTACTCTGTGTCTGGTTATATGTTGTGTCCATGTTGGTGGCTTGAGCTTCAGTAAAACAGAGAAACAGCAATTTTAATTTACTTTTTACAATTAACGAAACATGAACATTAAATTAATTAATAAATTATTTCATAATATTAATAAATTACAGAACATGAAATAATGAGCTTGTACTCCACTGTATTACTGCCATTAAATGATTAACACATTGTACTTAAATGAATAATGAAATGAAATGAAATGAAATGAAATGAAATGAAAATAATGAAATTTCATAATGAAAATGAAACCACATTATACTCGACAGGACAAAAAATATATATTTTAAAGTGTTTCGATTACATTGAGATCAATTCAACATGTCAGCAAAACAGAGCATTAGAATTAGAATACATTAATGTAGTATGTTTTACCAGATGGGCTGTAGGTGTAAGTCTCACTCTGATGGTTCACCGCAGAGTTAATCTCATGCACACAGGTGAAGGAAACAGGTGGGCTCATTTTTACATGAAACACACACTTTTCATCTGAATAACACAGTGGGTACTTAAGTGTGTAGTTGTGTTCACCCGCCACTGACAGCTGGAAAGAGCTCTTAGTGAACCTCCAGCCAAATGAACACATCACTATCACGTGCTCTCTGTCCTGCATCTGCCCATACACTGCGATGCTGGGCACTGGGGCATCTGAAATAAAACACACATCATGCTTATTAATTTTTTGTTCATCAAACTGAGAGATGAAACTAAAAATATTATATATATATAATATATTCTCATTCACTCGTCTCATTCACTCCAGTTGAATAGTGTTGGTGTTAGGTTCTAAATTTCGGCACTGGGTTGCGAGTATTGGGCATAATTTTACTCATTCCCACAGGTTTCGCGCTCACCCATCATTCTATAAAATGGCGCACGCATAAAGCCACCTCTCAAACTAGAGACCTGCACTCCCGCAGGAATACCGTGAGACCCAACGCAACAGAGTGCGGCATGGGACTAGATTTGATGGCCGAGGAGGGATGGGCATATCGATATGAAGTAGCCCATTGATATACCGATACTCAAATCGAGTATCAAATGTATCGATACTCAAATAAAAATAGCAATATTACAGTGTGTTTTTTTTACCAGTGATTTTGTTTATTTGACAAGAAATTTAATGCGTACAATTTGCATTGAATTGAATGAATAACCGATGTTAGTAAATAATTGTGTAGTAGAACTATTTTCCTGCTCATCTGAACACATGCAAAAGCTGCAAGTCAGAACCAATCAATCACAGAGAGCATTCACACACTGCCGACAATGCATTCAAACAGGGCTGCGTTTCCGGCGGGTATAGATACATACACTAGATGTCGCTTGGCTACGGTTTCGTTCCAATGAACTGCAGTAACCAAGGCGACATCTAGTGTATATATCTATACCCGCCGAGCCCTCAGATCATTTGGACGCGGCTGTGTTATAAGAGCTAAAAACTATATAAATACTGTTCGTTTTCTCACACAAACCGCTCGTTTCGTGTCTTAGGCCATCAATGTGTACTTATGATGGGGAATTGTTTAATTTGGACGATGGGGAACTGTTTTATTTTGGACTTTGTGCAAGCTCTTTGAGTCAGTATCCATATACCTGCATTATATGACTAACAGACAAGAACGGTTTGACCTAAAAATATCAAAATTGAAACTACTGCGGAAAAAAAGACACCTACATCTTGGATGCCCTTCAGGTAAGCTAAAACATACCAAAATTTAATTTCAAAGTGAACTATCCCTTTAACTCTTTCATGGAGGTACAGAAAAAAATCTATTTATACTTTTATGCTTGCTTTTGCAGTCGGGGGTGGGACAAAACTTGCATGTAGCGGGCGGGAGAAGGTAACATATTTTTGCAGGAGCAGGACAGAATCCTATGAGTGCAGGACAAAGAAATCACACGTCATCAGTGCGTTAGCCTACATAAGGCTATGCAGAGTTGTAGACAGACAGTTACTGAGCGCCAAAAACAAATAACAGCTGTCTTTTACAGTACATCCTGAATCAAAACAGCTTATGCTGCGTTCACGCCATGTCATAACCGTAATTACAAGATGGCAACCCGTGACGTTCTACCCAGAGCTGTTCACGTCCTCCGATTCAGATTTATGCATTTCTATGGCAACACTATCAACGCTGAAATGAATCTGCAGCAGTCAGGTGGTACAAGTAAGAGCTCTGTAAGTTGTTTACGTTCATTATTATTATAATGTTATGTGCTTTGAGACATGAGGTAATTTAACACCATCTCGTGATGCTTTGCAGACTCATGCTTTCAAAACCAGCTTGCTGTTGCTAGCCTCTCTGAAATTGCCTACCCTACCTTTAATCAAAGAACAAAAGACAGAGAAAATCACTCACACTCACATTAATCTGTATCTGATTTTTACAATGAAGACTTCAGTTTTTTTGGATAATTTTACATTTGTTTACAAGCACATGGCCAGTAAAACAAATCACAAGCCATGTGCTCACACAAAACGAGACAAGAACACACACAGTTAATGAGAACAATCATAAGCCACGTTCACACAAAACATGACAACATGAAAGCACACAGCTAGTGTAAAACACAAGCTGCGTGCTACACAGTACAAGACAATACATGACATGAAAGCACGTGGCTGATGTAAACACGAACTGCGTGCTACACAAAACAACACACGTGGACAGAAGAGCGTAAGGCCTGAGCGAATTCGAAACCGCACGCTCACACAAGACAGAGCGAATGAGAACGAGCGTAAATTCATCCTGTGCGCACACAACAGAATACAAACAAGCAGAGCATGAGTGTCCGAATCCCGACACAGAAGCGAAGCCAAATTAGACCGAAGTGCTGGGATCCAAACACCACACCCCGCACATGAAACAAGGCACAGACAAGAGATCTCACCCTCGAGCACGCTCAAAACCGCGTGCTCAGACAAAGACAAGACAAAACAGGGGTGTCAGAGCTCTGTCACAAAACCAAGACATGAACTAGACAGACGTGACAGAACCCTGACAGTTTTCCCTGTGGTATTGAAAATGGTTGTGAATTTTTATATTTTTTAAGGTATTGAGGTATTGTATTAGATCCAGTATCGTGAAAAAAATATAAATAGCCTAGGTGCGTTATTATCTTTCTTTTTCATTGTGCGTTTTATTATATTTGTGTATACTTTTTCGGTGTTTTTCTTTTTTAAGCTTCAGATCACCGCTGATTTGTCAAGTGTGCTGCTGCCTGGCAGCTTTTTTAAACGCCTCTTCTGCTCATTAGAAGTGAGCTGTTGCTACCCTGGGCTGGTTGCACTGGGCCAGACTTCCTGCCAGCCACCAGAACAAAATGTTTTCTCAGTGCTTTGAAGGTTTTTTTTGTGTTTTTTTTTTTTTATCGCTTGTTTCATTTAGAATGTGGTAGTAATGTAGGAGAGTCTGCCCTTTTATTATATAGGCCTAACTATTAAAGCATATTCTATGTTTTTGCTAAGTGTAGTCAAGTAAGCTTTGCTAATGCCAGTGCAGTAACAAGTTTGTTTCTAAAAACTCCTACAAAAAATTATAGAAACAATATTACACATGATATTTTTAAGTAAATAGCACATAACATTTTTCACAGTCTAGTCAGAAATGTTTCTTTAGTGAATATAGCTGTGTTGTCTTACTTTTTGGGGGGCAGAAGCCCCACTTTCCAGCGATGTTGAAATCTTTTTCTGTGGAACACCACAGCCGACCATCTTCCCTGCCATCCACAGTGCAATCAGCGTACCACTTATCACCAAACTTAAAAGGGAAATGGCATGGTTTCCCACATGAATTACCACCTACACTAGACATCTCTGTGGAACATAAATAAAATTAAATGAAAGGTTTAATTTAGAATGGTTAAATAATTTGATCTAAACAACTAAAATGACAATAAGGACACTGAAGTCTGTCACCTAGTTTAACAAATGCTAGCATCAAATTCACAATAGACATTAAATATGAATGTTACATTTTATCATTATAAAGGGCTTAATGGTTGTCCAAATATCTGTTAGGTGGACTTTTGGTCGTACCTTGATATCCATGAGAACACAAATTTTCTTCGGTCCCATAAATCAGCCAGCGACTCCAAACACCTGTTCCATTAAACAGCATCACATTTTTCTCATCATTATTTCCATAGTTCAAGTGCAGTGGATGTCCCTTCAATCCAAACAAGTTCTCATCTTTACATTCCCAGGTTTGTCTGGGGTTAGATTCATTGCAGGGCAGAAGGATAATTTTGGCCCAGTTTTCGATCTTCTCGGCCCCCAAGCAGAGACTATAAGAGAGGCTGATGATTCGTGAAGAGGAAAGCCATCGGAAATGCTGTGCCTTAGATGATGCATCACATGGTGCTGCCTCTACATTAGCACTCACGACTGTCACACATTTGTTGTGGTCCTCGTTGTAGATAAGGAAGGAGCTGGTTTCTGAATGTATGGAAAATGATATCAGACACTGTAAAGGCAACACATTACAAACTGTGTAAACTTAATAAGCTAAAAAAATTAGATGCTGCGTCACAACACAATGGGAACAACATGCCGAGTCTGATCGTGCACTGAAGTAAGAAATTCTGGTGAGATTTTTTTTATTATGTGTTGTTATATTTTATATTTCATTTTCTTGTCATTAATTGTTTAGTGTATAGTATAAACACAATCATGCCAAAAAGTAGTTTAAATTAAAAATGTATAGCCCCAAGTGCCTATAAGGGTGGTGCGATGCAGCCTTTTATGAACTTGGCTTTTGCACCATCAGCCAATGAATAGGGCTTAAGCACATCTTAACTTTCACATCTTAAAATTCTGCAAAACAGATTGCATTGCTTCCAGTTCAGGTCTTTTGTATGTGCTTCATTAAATATAGAGCCGTTTTACTCAAGATACCTTCAAATGAGCTACCAAAGATGAGCATAACCTATGCCCCTTGCATATGCAGATTGATATCTCAAAGTTTTATTCATCAACAATTTGAAAATTCTGTGAATTTCCACATTAATGTCCCGCTGGCAGTGTTTCAGAGCTCCGTACGTTAATGGAGCGTTTCATAGTGTTTGAACTTGGACTCAAATATAAAGAAATGCGGTCAGTGCTTAACTCAAGGAGTTCAGTGAAGTTGGCAATATTCACATAGGCTATTCGAACTTTCCGGATCAATATTCTTGAGCTAAACGTTGTTAAAACACAAACGACACCTTTACAATCACAGTAACCTAGACAACGAGCTACAACCCAATTCTCCTCAAAACGAGCTTTAGAATATAAATTTGTCTCTAACCAGCCGAATGAGAGACAAGTCCAAATAAGGAGTCATCTGCAAAGTGCAAATCCCAAAACCCTTCTGCACATTTTATATTATTAAACAGTCAATAGCTTCAATGTGACGCACTGTCACCAAATTCAGTTCACACATCACTGCTCTCCTGCTGGTTATACTACAATACTTAGTTTTATAAAAAAATCATAATTCTTATGATTATTTATTATGAAATAAAATCAATAACTTCACCCTTTTTAGAAAAAATATTCAATAATTCACCATCAATGCCATCAAATTCAGTAAGCAAATATAATGCAAAACCTATGGTTGTAACTATTATGTTAGCTGCGTACGGTACCAATATAATTTGTGTAAAGAATATAGGCCTACTTATTTTTTTATGTGCAATTACTTCCCAAACTAAGTGTTGTATAACCAAGATTAGAGCAGTGATGTGTGAACGAAATTTGGTGTGTTACAGTGAAGTTATTGAATATTTTTCATAATATAAAATGTGCAAAAGCAGTGTAGTATGACCAATGGGTCACCATTGACGTGTAAACTGAATTGGGTGGCACTACAGTTTGTAGCATTGAAATTAATGACTATTTTTGTATTTTTGACTATGAGTTGATGCTGTAGTCGTTTTTTGGGTTATATTGCACTTTGCAGACGGTCCCTTCGAAATTGTCTCTCAGCTGCCTTCTCATAGAGATCCATTTAGCTCCTTAGATCCTATTATAAAAGCTCGTTTTGAGGAGAATTGGGTTGTAGCTCGTTGTCTAGGTTACTGTGATTGTAAAGGTGTCGTTTGTGTTTCAACAACGTTTAGCTCAAGAATATTGATCCGGGAAGTTCGAATAGCCTATGTGAATATTGCCAACTTCACTGAACTCCTTGAGTTAAGCACTGACCGCATTTCTTTATATTTGAGTCCAAGTTCAAACACTATGAAACACTCCATTAACTTGCGGAGCTCTGAAACACTGCCAGCGGGACATTAAACAGGAAGTGTCTGTCCGAGGTCACAACAGGTTTTGCGTGGGAGCGCAAATAACTTTGTGAGGGAACACAGAAATTTTGCGTGGGAATGCAAATATCTTTGCGTGGGAAAGCAAAGTTTCTCGGGGGAACTCAAAAGAGTTGAAAAAAATTAATTATCCCATCCTAAATTTTTTCCACCACCACCACGTCCCTTTAGGGGCTCCGTACATATTAGATCCTAAAAGATACCGCCCCAGTGTCAGCTTTATTACCTTTTTTTGAGAATGCAGGCAAATATTTCAGTCATGGTTTGTCTCAAGTTTTAAATTGCACTTTAAAATAGTTTTCTTAAAAAAGAACACTGACCGTAAATTGTATAGATTAAAGTCAGTAGACGATGCCATTGAAGGGTAAACTGTTGTACCATTGACCGGTGAATGGGTACAAAAACATAAATTATATTGACTCCTTTAAAGTATTTTGAAAATGAAGACTGCCAGATTAAAGTGATTAGATCAGATGACGCACCTGTCACTGAAGTAGTAGTAGTATGCCATGCATCAGGAGAAGCTGTACAAACATACAGCAAAATTATATTGATGCTATCCATGTAGAATAAAAAAAATTTACACATTATATTTTTAAGTAAATAGCACATAACATTTTTCACAGTGTAGTCATTAAAATGGCAAAGTTTCTTTAGTGAACATAGCAGTGTTGTCTTACTTTTTGTGGGGCAGAAGCCCCACTTTCCAGCGATGTTGAAATTTTTTTCTGTGGAACACCACAGCAGACCATCTTCCCTGCCATCCACAGTGCAATCAGCGTACCACTTGTTACCAAACTTAAAAGGGAAATGGCATGGTTTCCCAAATGAATTACCACCTACACTAGATATCTCTGCGGAACATAAATAAATGAAATTAAGGGTTTAATTTTAATTGAGAATGGTTTAAGAATTTGATCTAAACAACTAAAATGACAATAAGGACACTGTAGTCTGTCACCTAGTTTAACAAATGCTAACATCACACAGGGAAATTCACAATAGACATTAAATATGAATGTTACATTTTATCATTATAAAGGGCTTAATGGTTGTCCAAATATCTGTTAGGTGGACTTTTGGTCGTACCTTGATATCCATGAGAACACAAATTTTCTTCGGTCCCATAAATCAGCCAGCGACTCCAAACACCTGTTCCATTAAACAGCATCACATTTTTCTTATTATTTCCATAGTTCAAGTGCAGTGGATGTCCCTTCAATCCAAACAAGTTCTCATCTTTACATTCCCAGGTTTGTCTGGGGTTAGATTCTTTGCAGGGCAGAAGGATAATTTTGGCCCAGTTTTCGATCTTCTCGGCCCCCAAGCAGAGACTATAAGAGAGGCTGATGATTCGTGAAGAGGAAATCCATCGGAAATGCTGTGCCTTAGATGATGCATCACATGGTGCAGCCTCTACATTAGCACTCACGACTGTCACACATTTGTTGTGGTCCTTGTTGTAGATAAGGAAGGAGCTGGTTTCTGAATGTATGGAAAATGATATCAGACAATGTAAAAGGCAACACATCACATATTTTGTAAACTTCATAAACTAAAAAAAACTAGACTCTTTTATATATATAATTTAATTTAATTTATATTAAATTAAAATATTAAATAGAACGATAAATTAACATTATTGCCCGGTCAAAAAAGTTGTTTCTGTTCAGAACAATTAAACTTGATTTTATTTTTGTTTATGTTCCTGTTAAAATTTCATTCCTTTCTCAGTTTTGTTTTCGTTCCTTGCAGGGCTACAAACTGTTTTCAAAGTATAATTAAGTTTTCTAAGTAAACTTGGCTTGTAGTTGTGTTTTCTCTTTTGATTGAGTAGCCTATTAAATACATTTTTCACATAGTTTTATATACTGTCTTATAAACTTACATTGTTTGAAAAATGAAAATATTTATTTATAAAGAAAACAGATATGTTATGTAGTCACAGGTATGTGAATTTTTGTGTAGTCCACTGGTAGTATGCATAGGAATTTACTTCAAATCTACTAAGGTATATTTCAAGTACAAAAATGAATAGCCTACATAGGAACATAGTAGTATACTTTAAAGTGCAAAAATAATATATAGATATAAAGATGCAAAAATAAAAACAATATATACTTTTTAGAAGTTTAGCTTAAGTGTCATGAAAACTTTCCTTGATGAATTTTCCTTGATCTTTTGACATATAAAGAGGTCAATGTGCTATAAAAACAGGTTATGAATGTAACTATGGTTCCCTGAGAAGGGGAATGAGACACTGCGTCTAGGACGCTAATGGGGAATGCTTCTGTCATGTCCAGTGTCTAAAGCATGTGAAAAAAACACTACAATTACATTGGCCAGCAACAGCCTATGATGTCACTACTGGTGTGAGTAGAGTATAAATAGGGCACCTGTAGTACACGTTATCCATTTCTTGTCTGAAGGAGACGTGGGCAGGCATGCCTGAAGCATGGCAACGGGACGCAGTGTCTCGTTCACCTTCTCCGGGAACCATGGTTACATTCGTAACCCAAGACGTTCCCTTTCGAATGGGAACAAACAAATGCCCATTCCACCATTCTGAAGGAATACGGGCTGACATAAGTCAGTGGCTTCAACGGGACCGATCCGGAGTCACAATTCCCCGTCCTAGCAGTACTCATCAGCGGTCGTCGTGACTCCATTGCCTAAGGCCAGAAACCCTGGCTACATATAGCTTATCTCAGGGCCTGGTATTCAAAGAATATCTGAAAGGGAATATTGCCAAGGATTTAAATACACACCTCTGACGAGTGGAGGTCTCACGAGGGGAAACCTAGTAACACTCAGGGGAGCTCAAAGAGCAGAGACCTCAGCAAGAAGGGGTAATCGCATTCTACACTAAGGACTGCTTACCAAAGAGGCTCAGGAGCCTGACAACTCGATACTGCTATCCAGGCGGACCTCTGGGGGGGAGGCCTCAGCAGGATGACTCTCTAAAGCGAGAGGAGACCTAGCAATGCCACCTTGAAGACAGTTAATCAGGGAGGCCCAGATAAGAGCATACAACTCAGTCCACTGTCTCCACAGAGTTCTCAGAGCAGAGGCTTCAGCATAACGACCCTCTATAGCCAGAGGAAGGATAGCTACACTCTACGCTAAAAAGACTAAATGACCACCTCACCAAGGAGGCTCAGAGAGAACCACACAGTTTGGACCAGGTATCTAATGCGGAACTCTGGGGAGCGAAGGTCTCTGCATGATGACTCTCTAAATCGAGAGGAAACCACACATGCCTCCCTAAGGGTAGTTCCAGGGTGGTTCTCAGGTTATGCTGGCTATAGGTACAAAACCTATAATGTGATTTGGTCTCTAGGCTCCAGCACTCTGTTGTGCTTTTGCTAATAGACTGCCTAATAGATTTATTATTTATGCCACGCAGCGATTTTCACTTGATTGTGCTGCACATATCAGAAGATTATTACAGAGGCAGCTGACTTTGATGGAGGAATATGCAGCTTTACTTACAAACTACAATTCCTGTTCATCAAGAAAGTGAGAACCAGACCCGTTCAAAACCTAAATATACTTAAATCAATTGAAAAGTGTACTTTCCAAATAGTAATAGAAGATGTTGCTGTTGTAATGATGACAGGAGCACACAGCTGCTGCACACAAAAGTAGTTGGTGTTCCGTGCTCCGGCACGGTTAGCGATCACACTACATGCGTACCGCGCCCGAACCCAACTGAACCGTTCTCTGGCCCATTCTCTTCCAAGCTTCCACCTTCTAACCGTGCCCGGGTACGGTACGGAGCGATCACACTAGTCAAACGAATCAGACTTTGAGGGTCAAACGCACTCGGGCACAGTTATAAATAATAAAATATAAATATAAATTAAATAATTTATAAAAAAAAGAAATTCAGTACATGACTCCTTTAAAGGTGTGCTAAACATGAATAGTGCTCATAAACGGTTGAGATTAAATCGACTAGAGACTTGGAACTGGAAACAGTATTCAATAAGTCACAATGAAAAAAAAAAGCAAACGTTTTTGCACAAAAACAAAAAAACAAAAAAAAAAGTTTTTGATAAAGAATTAATAAATGATTAATCTTATATTTATATTTATATTTTATTATTTTTAATGCTCTCCTCATTTTCCCTCCAAAATTGCATATAGGTATTAGAGCTGCCCTGAATAATTTTTTTTTTTTACAGCTCAGATAATTTTATGATTAAAAAAAAAAGGTGCTTCATGAACATTATGAGCTCAGCTTAGTGTATGTCATTGCCACCCAGAAAAAAGGTACAAAAGCTGTCACTGGGGCAGTCCTTTTTCAAAAAGTATACATTTGTACCTAAAGGGTGTGTATTAGTTCCTAAAAGATACCGCCTTAATGACAGCTTTGGTACCTTTTGAGTGCAGGCAAATATTTCAGTCATGGTTCGTCTCAAGTTTTAAATTGCACTTTTAAATATTTTCCTACAAAAGAACACTGACAGTCAATTGGATTAAAGTCAGTAGACGATGCCATTGAAGGGGTAAACTGTTGTACCATTGACCGGTGAATGGGTACAAAAACATAAATTATATTGACTCCTTTAAAGTATTTTGAAAATGAAGACTGCCAGATTAAAGTGATTAGATCCGATGACGCACCTGTCACTGAAGTAGTAGTAGTATGCCATGCATCAGGAGAAACTGTACAAACATACAGCAAAATTATATTGATGCTATCCATGTAGAATAAAAAAAAAATAACTGAAAAATGTATAGATTAAAGTTAATGCACCTGGTGTTGTATGGTTATCTGGGTCCCATGCATCAGGCGCATCTGTACAAAAACACAGCAAAAATTATATTGACTCCTATCCTTACACATAGTTGATAGACACAAAATCTGAGGCAGAGAAATGTGATCCACTTACTGAACGCTGACCAAAGGACCAATGTTACCAAGAAAAATAGAGTAGGAGTGAAAAGCAGAAGTGGCTATTACGACAAACATTAACTTTATACACAGCAAAATCTTCGTTGTTAAATTAACACCACTCTGTGTTTATACGGGAATCACCAGCAGTGTTAAAGACCTCCTGCAGTGAAAATTAAGGTTTTAATGTTGTTTATATGTCTATGTGGTGTTTTCAATATGCTTTAAGACAGACCATGTGTAAATTCATAAATCAACACCATTGCTGAGTATTTTCTCCTTAAAACTGCAGTGAATCAGAGACAGTCTCAAAAACGCGGTGATTTTATAGGACCTGACCTGAACAAAACATCAATCATTAATTTACCTTTCTATTGTTTCTTAGGCAGGGTTATTAAATTGTATATCAAAGCACCAGTTCTTCGTTGGTGTTTTTGGCTGGAAAGGGGGTTTCCCAGGTTCGTTGATTCGCCAGTCATGTTCTAGTGTGTTGGCGGAGGAATACGGAGTCTCTCTCATGGCTGAAGTTTGAGGCAGGCTTTGCGGCAAAATTTTAAAACAGGTACTTCTAATTTAGTCCCATTTGATGGTCTGGTGCTATAGTTCTTCCAACGTAAGCATAAAATCCCGAAATGTAATTTGGAAGCATACCCAGCAATGCCTTTACAGTATATACCAACATGTAATTTCCTTGCACTAAAACACTAGATGCGTACCACGCCCGAACCCAACTGAACCGTGCTCTGGCCCACCTTTTCCAAGCTTCCACCTTCTAACCACGCCCGGGTACGGCGAATGTGTTGAGCGATCACACTAGTCAAACGAATCAGACTTCTGGGGTCAAACACGCTCGGGCACTGTTCAGATTTTAGTCTAATGTAATTTGTTAAAATAATGTATAAAAAAAAATTCAGTACATGACCCCTTTAAAGGTGTGCTAAACATGAATAGTGCTCATAAACGGCTGTTGAGATTAAATCGACTAGAGACTTGGAACTGGAAACAGTATTCAATAAGTAACAATGAAACATTTTTAACTATCATAAACTTTGTATACTCGTAAAAAAACTAAAAAAAAAAACGTTTTTGAAAAATAAGTAATAAATGATTAATCTTATGTTTAGATTTTATTATTTTTAATGCTCTCCATATTTTCCCTCCAAAATTTTTACAGCTCAGATAATTTTATGATTAAAAAAAGGTGCTTCATGAACATTATGAGCTCAGCTTAGTGTATGTCATTACCACCCAGAAAAAAGGTACAAAAGCTGTCACTGGGGCAGTCCTTTTTCAAAAAGTATACATTTGTACCTAAAGGGTGTGTATTAGTTCCTAAAAGATACCACCCCAGTAACAGCTTTGGTACCTTTTTTTAAGAGTGCAGGCAAATATTTCAGTCATGGTTCCTCTCAAGTTTTAAATTGCACTTTAAAATATTTTTCTTAAAAAAGAACACTAACAGTCAATTGTACGGATTAAAGTCAGTAGACGATGCCATTGAAGGGGTAAACTGTTGTACCATTGACCGGTGAATGGGTACAAAAACATAAATTATATTGACTCATATCCTTTAAAGTATTTTGAAAATGAAGACTGCCAGATTAAAGTGATTAGATCCGATGACGCACCTGTCACTGAAGTAGTAGTAGTATGCCATGCATCAGGAGAAGCTGTACAAACATACAGCAAAATTATATTGATGCTATCCATGTAGAATAAAAAAAAAAAATAACTGAAAAGTGTATAGATTAAAGTTAATGCACCTGTTGTTGTATGGGAATCTGGGTCCCATGCATCAGATGCATCTGTACAAAAACACAGCAAACATTATATTGACTCCTATCCTTACACATAGTTGATATACACAAAATCTGAGGCAGAGAAATGTGATCCACTTACTGAACGCTGACCAAAGGACCAATAAAAGGATATAAAGCAGGTTCATGCTGTCATAGATTAGAGAGCTACAGCTTTCTGAGACACATGCGGGGCAGAGACTGGGTTTTAATACAGAGGAAGTCTATTAAGTGTTACCAAGAAAAATAGAGTAGGAGTGAAAAGCAGAAGTGGCTATTATGACAAACATTAACTTTATACACAGCAAAATCTTCGTTGTTAAATTTACACAACTCTGTGTTTATATGGGAATCACCAGCAGTGTGTTAAAGACCTCCTGCGGTGAAAATCAAGGTTTTAATGTTGTTTATATGTCTATGTGGTGTTTTCAATATGCTTTAAGACAGACCATGTGTAAATTCATAAATCAACACCATTGCTGAGTATTTTCTCCTTAAAACTGCAGTGAATCAGAGACAGTCTCAAAAATGCGGTTTGAAAACGTCCCTGTTCTCTATGTCACAAATATTGTAACCAATCACGTCTACGTGCGCGCAGGCTTTAGCATACGCTGCGAAGCAGGGGAGTTTTAAGAGTGAAATGAAGAAATCCCAAGTTTCTAGCACTTTATAGGACCTGACCTGAACAAACCATCAATCATTAATTTACCTTTCTATTGTTTCTTAGGCAGGGTCATTAAATTGTATATCAAAGCACCAGTTCTTCGTTGGTGTTTTTGGCTGGAAAGGGGGTTTCCCAGGTTCGTTGATTCGCCAGTCATGTTCTAGTGTGTTGGCGGAGGAATACAGAGTCTCTCTCATGGCTGAAGTTTGAAGTTTAAGGCAGGCTTTGCAGCAAAATTTAACTTAAAACCGGTACTTCTAATTTAGTCCCATTTGATGGTCTGGTCCTTTAAGGGTGTCCTTTCTTTTTCATATGACTGTAAATGTACTTTATAGAATCAGCAAACAACTATTTGCTCTGTACATTCTCTTCAGGGTTCCTATACATTTTCCATTTCATACCTTTTCAGACTCAAATTTTCAAACCTCTCTAGATTTTTCAGACCATATTTTGCGGTTCATACAACATTATTTTCGACATTATATTTTGTAAATTATACAGTCATCTCTAAATATATATATATTTTTTTCTCTTTTTTAAAGTGTTAACATGCGCTTACATGATGAGAAGAAACCTGCATATACGTATATATAACTGAATAGGGGAAATAGTTCCATAGTCTCAGGGCCATATTAAGACAGTGGGCCCCTGCGCACTATAGAGAGCCTAAGTCCCGCCCCTCCGCTTCCGGCTCATGGGACCTTACTTCGGAAAAAATATGTATGGAAGTCAATGGCGAGAGATAACTTATCTTTTTATTCCGTCTGAACTGTGCCCTGAACTACACATATGATGTTTGTCAATTTAAAAGGTAATTATGAAAGTCAAGAAAGTCGCAGTTTGTCATAAAACAGAAGAGTAACGTTTAGTTTTATGTGAAAATCGCTCAATGAACTACATCTCTCGTCTCGCACTATGTACGTCACAAGATCCGTTGCTCGTATGTGTGTATTCTGGC
Organism: Scardinius erythrophthalmus; assembly: GCF_964197995.2. NCBI lineage: Eukaryota > Metazoa > Chordata > Actinopteri > Cypriniformes > Leuciscidae > Scardinius > Scardinius erythrophthalmus. The sequence goes on along the minus strand of NC_138240.1, from coordinate 4,726,943 downwards.
TCAAAACACTCAGGCATGACGGCGTAACGTTACGATTATAATGTAAGACTATAGAATAAAATGACAGACGTTAGCTTCAGTAAAGTTAGCTTCATTCATTGAGAGAAAAGGTATGACGTCGCATGTGCGCCTTCTGGGTTTGTAGTCTTTGTAATTACGTATTTTCACAGTCTTATACCTCAGCAGTTTTACATCAAGCTGCGACTTTCTTGACTTTAAAATGTATCTTTTAAATTGACAAACATCATATGTGTAAATCAGGGCACAATTCAAACGAGATCAAAATATTTGTTGTCTCTCGCCATTGACTACCATACAATATTTTTCCGAAATAAGGTCCCATGGTGGTCGACCGGAAGGGGAGGGACTTAGGCTCTCTATACCTAAAAGCCCCCCCGCCCCATCAAACAAAATGTAGGTATATGAGCAGTGAGCACTATATTCAAATGTCTCAATTCAAAATGTACATCAATTCATTGACAGCGTCAATTCACGTTTGCCCAAAAAAACTTCATTAATGCGTCATCAAACTACGCCTTTGTTATTGTAAAGAGGTTAGCGACCCCTAGTGGAGAAAAATTCCATACTGTGGCCACTGGTGACGCTGTAACGTCTCCGCTTTGGTTGCGAGTGTGTTTAAACAAAGTTTTTTTTTAACACACGGACAGTATAATCATCAGCGATGCACGCGATTACATTTAGAAATAGACAAGATTTGTTTCCAAATGCACCAAGCAAAAATCCTTTCAATTTGATAAACTTTCATAAACCCAGCCAATATAATCACAATGAACACATCCAAAATAAAATCTTTAACACATATATAACAACTACAAAACCACTCAATTGACATCTGTCCATTTTGAAATGAGATTCATTTTCTGAGCCGTTAAAAAAAGACACATTTGCGCGTACTTGTTGTGGACCAACTTAACTCAGATTGAGGGAGGGGGGGAGTGATAGTGGTCATGTAATCTTTATTTATAATTTATTATTATTATTAAATTAGTGTCCATAAACAAGTTATGTATGGTCTTTCAAGAATTTCAAGTTAATAATATAACAATTTATGAAAAATATTTTTAAAGCTTGTGTCATGTGGTGCCCCCCTAATGGTTGTGAATGGTTGATGCCCCTGGGCACTGGCCCAAGTGCCCTTATGGATAATCCGGCTCTGCATAGTCTGGAAACAAAAATGGTTCCGTACTTATACAGACCTGGAAATTACTCAAATCAAATTCCATACTTTTCCAGACTGCATAAACCCTGCCCCTTTGAAACTGTTGGCCTTTATAAGGAGACTGCTAGTTTTGGCTTACACTGCATAAAAACGCATTACAGAGCTTTCCCCTAAAAGGCGAACTTCCATAGAAAAAAAATGCTCTTCTGCAGAAAAGGCTTTCAACAAAAAGAGGAATAAGACCAGAATAAACATTAGTTGGGCTTTCCCGAGATGGAGAAACTTTGAAGATGAAGAAGATTGAATGTTAATAATTATGTATATATGATAACATCATTGTAAAATAAAAAATAATAATTAAATAATTTTACAATTCACCACACAGTTAATTCAAATGAACTAAACACCCCTGATCTATATAAATATTTAAAAACTCGCTATTATAGATCAATGCTAAACACTGTCCCCTGAGATCATAATTACTCAAAACGCGGTGGCAAGGATATTAATACAATTATTGGTAACACTTTACAATAAGGTCACATTTGCTAACATTAGTTAATGTATTAACTACCACGAACTATAAGCAATTAATTTATTACAGTATTAGTTCAACTTTGTTAATATTAGTTAATAGAAATACAGTCATTCATTGTTTGTTCATGTTAGTTCACAGTGCATATTAACATGGTAACAAATACAACTTTTGATTTTAATAATGTATTAGTATTGTTCATTGTTAGTTAATATTAACTAAACTAGTTATCTAATGTTAACTAATGAAACCTTATTGTAAAGTGTTACCTGATTATTTATTATAATAACCATATTAATGAACATCATTCAAAAAGAAACATAAAGATTTTCTTGAATTACAAATCAATTGTCATTTGATCATTTTTCCACCTCTTCAGAAATTGCCATGTTATTTATACAGTCTAAATAATATCCAAGTCATTGTTGGAAATTAACTGTCATGAAAGAACATAGATATACATGTATGATTAGATTTTCTCATCACATCAGTATTTTGTGTGTGTTAACAGTTAGTCTGAACTGTGTAAGGGTACAGTGGTTCAGGCTGCAGATCTGCCGAATAACTAAAGAAACGTTTTCAGCAAGATGGTAGAAAACGCCTCGGTTACTAACGTAACCTTGGTTCCCTGAGATGAGGGAACGAGTGTTGCGTAAGCCTTAGCTTAGAAAACCCCTTTGCCTGAGAAGATTGAAGCCAAAAATTATCCTTTAATTTTTCTTTAATTTAAAATGCACTTGCTGCAGCAAGCAGACCTAAGCGAGACGGCTCGCACGCTTATTGGTTGCTCTGCGGCAACTGCTGCAACCTATGGAATGGTAAATGGTAAATGGACTGCATTTATATAGCGCTTTCACAGACCTATGGCCACCAAAGCGCTTTACATATAGCCTCACATTCACTCATTCATACACCGACGGCGGTGTCAGCCATGCAAGGCGCCATCCTGCTCATCGGGAGCAGCTGGGGTTAGGTGTCTTGCTCATGGACACCTCGGCATAAAGCTTTACTCGGCACTTGGTCAAGTGGAACCGGGGATTGAACCACCAACCTTCCGGTTTGTAGACAACCTACATGAACCCAGAGCCCGTCTACGGAGAGCCTTGGCACTCCCTATTCAGCCCCATTGTATTGATTTTGGTTGCAGTTCCATTAGAGTTCCACTGGAGGTGATCGCGAGCGAGTGCAGACTGAATGGGAGTCAATGGGGCTATACGGCTAAATGTGTCTCTTTCACCCGATTGCTGTTGAGAAATCTCAGATTTTATTGTAGGCTTTGCAAGTTCAACATAGGTTATAGGTCGAAAGTTGAACGAACGAGTACTTATTTCTTTTCGATTTCTTACAGGTTGAGTTGTTGTTGCCCATAACACGCTAGCATTCTGCTAATGACGTCAGCATTCTGACGTCATTGACATTTTAAAAGACTTTTTAAACCAAATAAGTGGCTCTAAAAAATCTAACACCCAGCAATGTGTAATTTCTTTGCATCTCCTTTCGAATACAACATTCAAATTACTAGACAAAAAATTATATCCTGAGAAAAGTGGATTTTGAGGGTTTTTCGCCATAGACCTCCATTCATTCTGCACTCGCTCGCGAGCGCCCCCGCATGGACAGAGACGTGTTACTGCAGCCAGTCCAGAAACCGGAAGTAAGCAGAGAGTGCCAATTCTCTTCCTATTAGACATTCTCTGATGAACCACTGAGCCACTGCCGCCCCATGGAAAGGCAGCTGTGACGTGCGAACCAATGAGGGCGCGTCACAGCCCGCCAAAATGAGCGTGGCTCATGGCTATATTAAGCCATAGCACCCGAGGTTGCCCTGTTTTCATCAACTGAAGCAATACCAGATCGAAGCACAAGCACGGCAAGGTTACGCAACACTCGTTCCCTCATCTCAGGGAATTGAGGTTACGTTAGTAACCGAGACGTGCTTTCGGGGTCAAACTTTTATAGTACCTCATATAATGAATGAATGAATGCTTAACACATTATAGCACAGTTAATGCAGACCTAAATCAGGCAAGGTAACTGTAACTGGCATTGCTAATCAGATAACAGTCTAGCCTGTAAAGCGGGAATTTCCAGGTTATAGAACCTGATAAATGTAGACGGAGAGGCCCAGCCTGCTGCCGCACAAATATCCTGAAGTGAAATCCCACTGGACCAAGCCCAGGACGAGGCCATGCCTCTAGTGGAGTGAACTCTGTTGCCTTGGACGCATAAGCTAAAGAAATAGCATCTGCAGGACAGAGAAAATTTGCGTCTCTCTTAGGGGTGTCCATGGTTAACCGATTAACCGTTAAATATTGCGTAACCGAGTGAAACATTTTGCTCGGTTAAGTGGCGTCAATGGCGTGCATTGAATTTAGTTGTAATACATTTTTGCACCACCAGAGACCGCTGGACCAGTTTTCTAATATGAAGCGGGCAAAGAAAGCGCGCGTCCGAGAGTGAAGGCTGTGCGCGAGCCAGAAACAAACATAGTATCCGCGCCACTGATCGCAGCACAATAATATCTGTCTGCAGAGCCACAGCTTTACCCCAGCAGTTTTACCCCGCGCATGCGCAGTTTCATCACAACAGTTTTACCCGCAGTGTCCGTTTACCGTTACATTAACCCATACAATTTGTATTATGCATTTCCTAAACATGTACTTGCTAATCAAACACTTTATATGAACAAACTACTAATCTATAAAACACAATCGGTCTTGTGTTGATATGCGCGAGGGAGAGAGCAATACAGCGCTCGTGTTGTTTGAAGGCGGTGAGAGTGCGCGCGCGCGCGCGGCCGGTGCTCTCTCACTGTTTGTTCTTATGCGCCCTGTCCACTGATCTAAATAATTAGTTGTTAAGACGACTTATTTGTTCCCTCGTTTTAATAAATCGTGGACACGTTGAACTTATTCCCTCCCTCATTTTGATTTAACGAATTACAACGTGGCCAAAAACTGTTTGATACTATTGATTAGTGAATGCTAAAGACCTATTTTTTGTGAATTGGTGAATATTCAGGTGAATTATTTCGTGGCCACGAATTAATAATAATTATTAAACTGTTTTTCTTACCTGTGAAGATAGCTCTTCAGTGAAGGCCGACTATTCTCGTACAGCTTTTTATTCCTTTTTTTTTTTTTTTGTGAATTGGTGAATATTCAGGTGAATTGTTTCGTGGCCACGAATTAATAATACCTCAGCACGTTTTACAAGACCCTTCTCGATCGTAGCGGCACTTTGATCACTTGATTTAAAAAACTAAACATTTGAGCGCTAGATTGCCTTAAAAAAAAACGAACAAATGAATGCTCTGCTAGTTAACTGGAGATGTTTTGTTTATTTGTATTGGTATTCGTGCCGCGAGATGTTTCAAAAGCGGTGGGGACAATATCGACCTTAGAAAATAGTGGTGGGGACATGTCTCACCCGCAAATTACGCCTATCTCGGGGTTGCGGCGCGCACACTATGGTTAACCGAGTATTAACCGCTAAGGGCCTCGGTTAACGGTTAATGAAAAACTTGAAAACGTGCAGCCCTAGTCTCTCTCGACATCAGTAATAGGGAGAGCAGAAAGAGAAATAACTTGCACTCTGAACGGAGTGGCAAGTATCTTAGGAACATACCCATGTTTTGGTTTGAGGATGACTTAGGCCCAATCATTAGGCCCAAACTCAAGACAGGTAGCGCTCACGGAGAGCGCATGCAGGTCACCACCACACTTGATTGAGGCAAGAGCCATCAGGAAGACGGTTTTGAGTGAGAGATATTTCAAATCTACAGACTGCATTGGTTCAAATGTGTCATCCTTCATGGCCTCTAGGACCGTGGAAAGGTCCCAGATGGGAACCGAAGGAGGTCGAGGAGGGCTTTAACCTCCTAGCCCCTGTGAGGAAACGGACGACTAGGTCATTTTTCTCCAGTGACTGACCAGACACAGGCACTAGAAACGCCGCTATGGCCGACACATAAACTTTGAGCGTGGAGGGGGATCTCCCGCATCCAAAAGCTCTCGGAGGAAGGAGAGTTACTCCACAGTAACCCCTCCGTTACTCCACAGCATCGTGGTTCCATGTTCTGTGCTGAGCATCAGCTAGAGAACACTGACCATTTCAAGGCGTATAGCCGCCTAGTAGAGGGCGCTCTAGCCTCTGTGATAGTGTTTAACACTCCCTTTGGGAGGTAAACGGGTACCCGTTGAGGGCCCATACATGCAGGGCCCACAGCTCGGGATGGGGATGCCAGAGCGTCCCCTTGGCCTGAGAGAGGAGGTCCCTCCTCACTGGGATCGGCCACAGGGCTGTCCCCAGTAGCTGCATCAGCTCCGGGAACCACACTTAGTTCCTCCAAAGCGGAGCTACTAGGAGCACAGCACACTTGCTCTCCCTGATCCGTTTGATAACCTGTGGTAACAACGAGATCGGTGGGAACGCATAGAGCGGGAGTTGTGGGCCAGTGCATCCCTGCTCTTGGTAAAGTATGTTGGGCAATGAGCGTTGTCTTCTGAGGCGAAGAGGTCGACCTCTGCCCTATCGAATGTGCTCCATACCAACTGAACCACCTGAGGGTGAAGGGACCATTTCCCAGGGGAAACGTTGCCCCTGGATAGCATGTCTGGACCCAGGTTCAGAATGCCTGGCACGTGCGCTGCTCTCAGCGAGCGCAGGTTGTGCTGAGCCCAAACGAGAAGGCGTTTGGCCATGGTGTATAGGCTCCGAGATCCCTGGCAGTTTATGATGACACCACGGACATGTTGTCCGATCAGACTAAGACGTGGTAACCCTTCAAGTATGGGAGAAAAAACTCCAGTGCTAGCTCGATCGCTCTCATCTCTAGACAGTTTATGTGTAGGCATTTCTCCGGGCCTGACCAAAGGCCGGAAGTTGGCCTGCCCTCGTACAGGGCATCGCAACCGAGGTTGGAAGCATCTGTCAAGACTACTTTTAGCTTTGAGACAGTACTCTTGTTGACGCCTGATTGGTACCAGTCGGCTCCAAGGTTCCAGGGCTTCGATACAACCCTAGGTTACATTGAGACGAAAGTGACCTGAGGTCCACGCGCGAGACGGGACTCGGGACTCGGGACTTGGGACTTCAGACAGTATTTGAGGGGGCGCATTTGTAGCAGACCCAGCTGAAGCACTGCTGAAGCCGAGGCCATGCAGCCCAGAATCCTCGGAAACATTTTGAGAGGAGTGACATTGCCAGCTTTGAATGACGCCGCTAGGCACTGGATGAAGAGCGCGCACTATGACGTAAGCCGTGCTTTCATTGACACAGAGTCTATTTCTGTTCCCAGAAAAGACATTTTCTGGCTGGGTAACAGCGAACTCTTGGTCCAATTGATTCTGAGACCCAGATTCTCTAAATGACTGAGTAGCAAAACTTTGTGAGTCACCAGTTCTGTCTCTGACTGAGCTAGAGTTAGCCAGTCATCTAAATAGTTCAGTATTTGCATGCCCTGTTGTCTCAGGGGAGCGAGCACCGTGTCCATGCACTTTGTGAACGTACGAGGTGCTAAAGACAGGCCGAACGGCAGGACAGTGTACTGATAAGCTCAAATCTCAAGAATGGCCTGTGACGGGGTGCTATTTGTATCTGAAAATACGCGTCTTTCAGATCCACTGATATAAACCAGTCCCCCGGGCGAATTTGCGCGAGGATTTGTTTGGTCGTCAGCATTTTGAACGATCACCTCATAAGCGCTTTGTTCAAATGTCTGAGGTCTAGGATGGGTCGGAGACCACCATCCTTCTTTGGAACAAGGAAATAACGACTGTAAAAACCCGACTCGCTCTGTGTTAGAGGAAACTCTGTTTCTATAGCCCCTTTTCTCAGCAGTTTTGCCATCTCGGCGCAAAGTAGATTTGCTACTTCGCTTTTCACTGTAGTTTCGACCACGGCTCGAAAGCGCGGGGGTCTGCGAGTGAACTGCAGCGAGTAGCCTCGCTTTATTATGTTTAACACCCATTCTGACACACCCGGGATGATTTCCCATGTTTTTGCACGTATGGCTAGGGGTAGAATGGTGTCTAGGCTCGGATCACTGTGTACTAGGGATCCGGTAACCTGATTGACTTGTGCTTGTGACACTGTACATACAGCGCTTATATGTGGAGGCAGGCATTGAGTTATGGGAGGTGGGAAGGTGAGCAGGGAAGTGTTTTATTAATGGGAGCCCTAAGTGTGTGTGTGACACTGAACGTGTAGTGTTTATGAGTAGGGGTGAGCACTGAATAGTGGGCACAGTTCCTACATTTAAAACACAGTCCGCGTGAGCCGGATAAAAGACAGACATTTTGCTCTTTTTGAGATTTATTTGGGTCGCCGTAAAAATGGCGTTTGTGTGCAGGCATGCATGTTGTGTAACAGGCTCGTGTGCTGCAATATAAACATCTCCAGTCGCCTCAGGAGGGCTTTGGAGGCTCAGGGTTTAGCACAATACTGGGCCTTGGTCCCCGTGGGGGAGGCGGTCTGCGACGGATCGATAGCACTCCATGATGGTGAGAACAGCCATGTTTCTGCCGATAGCCTGAGCGGTGGTTTTAGGTCTCGCAGGGCTAGGTCAGTTGCGCTGCGCAGGTCTCTAAACGCCTCTGGGTCAGGACCGACCTCGTCCATAGTACAGAGAAGGTTGGCCTGAAACACTTGAAGTACCGCCATCGTGTGGAGTGCTGATGCAGCTTGACAGGCAGCGGCGTAGGAGCGACCGGTGAGAGCTGATGTAGTTCGACAGGCTTTTGAGGGGTGAGCGACCTTAGACTGCCATCCAACGGAGTGCGGACAAAGGTGCGTGGACACAGCCTCTTCGATAGGGGTAAGATGCTGGTAGCCTTTTTCCTTGGCGCCGTAAACAACAGAGAGCGTCGAGGTTTTTGTGAAGTTTCTGAAGTTTTGAGGAACTGTGCAACAGGCTCGACGAATGGTTTCTGCAGGGGGCGGGGTCCGGAACAGAGCCCGACCATTCATCGCTTCCCGAGGCGGTGAGAGAACAGCTGTCCTTGTTAGCATCGTCACCGTCTGGTCCACCGAAAGTGATGGGAGCGAGAGCGGAAACAGCCGGGCGCTGACCATCAGTGAAGAAGACAGGTGAGGGCGAGTCAGTGAGCGAGGCACGCGGGGATCCCACCGGGCGTGAGCTCGTGTGTTGAAGTCTTCGGTGCTCTCTGAGAGCGCCGCTTCTTACGGCGCGGCCCATGAGAGAGAGGCGGAAGTTTGGTGTCCTCCCCGAAAACAGCTACTCGAGCCTGCAGGGTCGATAAAGCTATCTCATCGCACTCCCGGCAGCCGCCTTTAGAGAGTGCGAGGTCGGCGTGCTCCTTCCCCAGGCAGGAAACGCATAGGATGTGGAGGTCTCCAGCCGTGAGGGGGGCTCGGCACGAGCCGCAGGTGAGGAGGGGCATTTGGAACAACGGCCGTTAATTTGCTATTTTAGAACGTGTGTGAACGCAACGGCGACACACACGGAAGCTTTCAAAGTATATATGCGCGCCGGATGGCGCAGCGGGAGACGGCGACTGAAGGCGGCGTAGGGAGAGTGTCCAAAGCCGGCTTCCTCAGTCCTGCAGTGCAGTAGCTCGTCCCGCTGAAGTGCTGTTCGACAGCGCGAGGCTTCTTCCAGAGTCAGCGAAGAGGATCATTCGCTGAAGGAGATGAAATCAAAGGGCAACCTCGGGTGCCACGGCTTAATATAGCCATGAGCCACGCCCATTTTGGCGGGCTGTGACGCGCAGAGGGCGCAAAGTGCAGCAAGTGCGTTTTAAATTAAAGAAAAATTAAAGGATAATTTTTGGCTTCAATCTTCTCGAGAAAAGGGGTTTTCCCGTAGCGTAAGTTAAGGCTTACGCAACACAAGAGTACTCTCGAAAGGGAACTGTACTTCTATCTATAGCATCGCTGTGAAAACCCCCCTTTAGAACATTTATTTTTAAGAATGTAGGAGGTTTGATCTTCAATAAAAGAAACACATAGTACTTTGAACAGCTGAATTTATTAACATGAAATAAAATTTATACTGCAACTGCATATTTTATACAGTATAAAAATATATAGATAAGTATTAAATCAATAAGATTCAAATTATTTAATACTCACAGGCAGAATTTGCTGTTAAACCATAATAGGGTTTATACAAAATAGCACATTTATCTGGATAAAAGAATCATTGGAAATTCATTCAAATGAAAGTATACATTATTTATTTACTTAGGCTATTCTATATAATGTATTTACAAAATTCTCATGTTTTACGTAAGGCTGAGCAGCTAAACAGCAAAAGAAGGAACTTTATTGTGCTTCAAAGGATGTTGTGCAGTAGCTGGGTTGGGGTTTTTACTTCACTTTATTTTCAAAAAAGTAGTTTTCCAGAAACAAGGCCTATGTTATAATGTAGCAAAAGTTATCATAAAGAAATTAATTATTCCAGTTACATATATACCAAATATTCTTGTATCAAAATGTAAAAGGAAAGAAACCACTCACTCAAATAATTACATTTTGAAGAAGTAAAACGGCCTATTGCACACATTGTGAGCTCAGGATTTGGCCATTATCATTGTTTCCAGTGGCACTGCATTGATTAACGTTGCAACACTTCAACACGTGTCATTTGTTCTGTACACATAGCCTATGGTTTGGGCTTGGTGTAACTGTCTAATGTCTTCACACTAGAAACTATTTCTGCAAGACTTTTTTTTCTGTACTTCCAGATTGACATCTTAATATTCTTCTTTAGAATATTCTCATATTATCTAGAACTATATAGTGAACCATAGGAGAGGATTCAAATGAGTCTCCTATGGCAGTATTAAGTCACAGCTAGTAGAAATCTAGCTGGATAATTCACAAAGTCTTTCCACTATCAAACATCACTGTTCTTCATCTTGTATCATTAAAAAGTCATTCTCAGACAGGGCTATTATGTGATTTTTATAGTTGGCTTTCAGATAATTTTGAAGTTAGGACACCATTGGAGTTGTCCTACTGTTAAGACAGTTTTTAGGATTTTTTTTGTGGAGTTTGGATGCTACTGTAATACCATTTTCCTATCTGTAGTTAAGATAAGATTATGCACTTAAGAAATGTAATTTTGTTATAGCTTTTGTCCTAAATGAGGTCCAAACTGAAATTTCCATGGTTACCAAACAGATAATATAGGATTATAAAATGGATAGTTCCGGTGTTGTGCCGAATTTCGATCCCCGCCAAATTATTACCCCCATAGCACTGGTAGGTTTAGGATTAGGGGGGATTGTGGGGGAGGGGTTAGGATTAGGGCTGGGGTTAGGATTAGGCAATCAGGAACTGACTTCAACGAGGGGGGTAGATTCTGAATGGTTGAGGCGTTCAAAGCCCTTGTAAATTACTCAACATACACCTGTGACTGCATTACATTAGTGTTACTGCACAACTGCCGTTTGTGATTCTTTGTTGCTTGGCAACCTCTTTGGAACTACATTGCTTGGCGGAGGAGTAGATGTATTATAACTTTATATTTTTTGTTGCTGGTGTTTTTTTAAAATAAATATTAAAATTAATATTTTTATGGATTAACCGTTTTATAAAAGCATGCCTAACAACGCCCCTTAGCTGTTCTAAATTCACAGTAAAATCACGGTTTCACTGGCTTATTGCTTTATTCTAAATAAAGCGCCTCCTGTTCTGTATCACAACTTGACTTGTCTAAAATGTAAATAAGTTCTTTGCTGTTGGAATGCACAAATATACACTGCACATTCTGGAAAAAAAATTCTGTAATGTTTCTTTCATGGGTGATTTGGTGTGTATAAATTTATAAATTATATAGACTAATATAATTTGGCTATTTGGTGTCCTTTTGGAGTCTCCAAGTGTCCTTTTTTTGGAAAGACACCTAAATTTACCTTGTGAAAAACTTGCAGTTTTGTGAGAATCACCCTTCAATCTGATGGTTTACTTTGCTGGATATAGCAAATGATGGAGTTCTCTTCTAATGATCTGATGATCTGATTCAGGTGTGTTTGATAAGAGAGATATACAAACTGTGCAGAGTAGAGAGGAGTGAGGACTAGAATTGGGGAACCCCTGGTTACATATACATATACATGTGAAAGGTTAATTGAATGATTCACATATTTTTCACTTCAGGGTTTCCCATACATTCATTAATTTGTGGCGGCCCGCCACATATCAACGCTGACCGCCACGGATTGATTCAGATTTTTAAACTATTTAATATGGGTACAATTGTATTTTATTCGCGCTGCTTGCTCCCCCTCTCTCTCACAAACTGACAATGGAGGCACGACTAGCCCCTCCTTCTCTTACCGCACGATCTGAATCAAAACATGAGCATGTAGAGGGCGGATTGTTGCCGGTGCTTAATGCTTATTCCCCCAGCGAAGATTCCAGAATCAATCCGGAGTTGAATGGTTAGTATAATGAACACTGTTGCTCAACATAACTCTGAGAAGTTGTCTAGATGCTAAATATCAATTAACGTTACAACTATTGCGAAATGACGGCGTTTCCATTAACCGATGTTATGCGACTAAAACGTAATTTGTTCCTCTCGCGATCAGTCATTCCAAAAATCATTGCAACGGACGTTGGTAGGTTCATATCACAGCCACCAGACTAGACATTATATTATTATTATCTCCAGGTTCAGGTTGGTGTGTGTTGGTTTTTGTCCACCTCAATCTCCAGGTGTGCGTGTGTGTCTGAGTCTGTGTGTGTCCACCTCCAGATCCAGTTTGGTGTGTGTGTGTGAGCCTGTGTGTGTCTGAGTCTGTGTTTGGGTCTGAGTGTGTGTGTGTGAGTGTGTGTCTGTGTTTGAATCTGTGTGTGTGAGTCTTTTTGAATGTGTGAGTGTGTGTGAGCCTGTGTTTGAGTGTGTCAGTAAGTTTGTGAGTTTGTGTGTGTGTGTGTGTGTGTGTCCAGTTCCAGGTTTGTGTGTGAGCAAAATTTGCAACAAAAAGTCTGTGGATCAGTCATAGCATAGAAAGTGTAGCAATGGCAAAGTCTTTAAGTTATCTGACACTAAGTGTTGGCAATGGGAATGTGTACTTGTCAATAAAAATACTTGTCATTATATATATATATATATATATATATATATATATATATATATATATATATATATATATATATATATATATATATATATATATATATATATATATATATATTTAACTTAACCCCCTCCAGATTAAATAGAATCTAATTCTGTGGGAAACACTGCACTTATACTTTTACAGTAAAAGTTAGTTTTTCCTCTTCAGGCCTGCTCTTCTCTCTTTAGAAATTCTTGTGATTATTTAATTATTCATGTAGTCGTCGTCTGTAACAGTTGTGGTGGGGTTGATGATGGAGTCTGTGTTAACAAACGTGTAGAAAGAGTTCACTGGGTTAGTCTGTGTGTGCTGGAAAACCACTGAAGCTGAAGAATCTAATCCTGAACACAAACTCATCAGAAACAGTCACAACACCTTAATAGTATTGCATGTCAAAATGAATCTCACACCAACTGTGTGAGATTTGAACATAGAAACTCATGCAGGGAACTATATTGAGATCTGTAGGCATATGTAATGCCATTACTGTAATCAGAAATAAGATTGAGGAAGAGAAACTTGCATCTTCAGCTCAGAAAACCACGGCTGCATGTTAGACTTTGAACTTCTTGTAAAGAAATAAGGAAATGAAATGAATTGCATAACAAAGCATTTTAGAGATGCTCTCAGCACATTGTGAATGCATTTTCATTATTTTCATTTATAGATTTTGATCTGACGGTGACTAACTGGTTTACACACCACCTTTATTTGCTCCTGATGGTGGTCACGATCACTGCCACAGTCATGATGACGAGAACAATAGCGATGCAGGAGGAATAGCAGATGTAGAATAAAGATACTCCTTCCTCATGATAATCTGTGTAAGTCTCACTCTGACGGTTCACCGCAGAATTAATCTCATGCACACAGGTGAAGGAAACAGGTGGACTCGCGTTCACTTCAAACACACACTTTTCATTTGAATAACACAGTGGGTTCTTCAGTGTGTAGTTGTGTTCACCCGCCACTGACAGCTGGAAAGAGCTCTTAGTGAACCTCCAGCCGAATGAACACATCACTATCACGTGCTCTCTGTCCTGCATCTGCCCATACACTGTGATGTTGGGCACTGGGGCATCTGAAATAAAGCACACCAACATGAATTAACGTTAAAAACAGCATAAAGACTATTGATTTTAAATATGTGTTTAATGGTATCTTTTTACTAAGTACTATGATTTAAAGGCAAGTATCATCACTGCTACTGCTACATTCAGTTTTCCCAATCTAAACCAATGAAATTGCAGAAATGATAGTCAGGTGATTCAGAAATAATATGTGTATCCTAAAGTGGTTATGGCTACTGATGTGAATATTAAACAGTTTTTTTTCTTTCTTCCAATTTTAGCCATTATTTTTAGCCTGTCAACATTATGTATTATCGTAAGCACTCGCCAAAACAACCATTTTGACATCATTTTAATTTTCTGTGGTTTTGTCCATTCAAACACGTCAGAGTGTGTGTTCACAGAGTGCGAGTACCGAATAGAGTTATTCTATTATATAAGATATATATAAACGGTTTTCTGTAAAAAAGCAAACCTGGACTGTTTTCCAGCCACGGTTCGCCATGCATTTGCACCACAGTTAATATCAAATCTGATGGCGCATCTATAATATGGTTTGGTGAAAAAACAACAACGCGTAGAACAGACAGACAGGCTGCATCCGAAATCGCAATTGTGTTTTTTTGTGCAAGTAAATTCCATAGAGATAAACTTTCTAATGACTAAACTCGCACATGCAGTGTTTGCCATACCATAGACATGATCTGATGGAGGAAAATAACATTAATGGAAACAATAGGTGCTTTACACCTTCAGTGCTTGGCCCTTAATTATGTCACTTATTTAAAGTCCATTATGCTTATTTACTCCATGCTATGTAGAACAAAGTTTTCCCCAAATGCAACACATTTCTCTAAACTAATTTCAATACTGTCAAAACAATTAAGGCATTATTCAAAACAGCCTTACAGCACCACAAAATATTCACCACTTTGATTCAGCTAACCTTATTAAAATACATATTATGAACGCTTGTTTAATCTCATTTGAAATCATTGTATGTCATCTTGAGGTTGAGGTTGGTTGAGAACCACTGCTATAGAAAGTGCCTATGGTGCTTAAGTAATAAATAGAGATGTTTCTGTAGTGAATAGTTGTGTTGTCTTACTTATTGGGTGGCAGAAGCCCCACTGTTCCTTTTCGAAATCATTTTCTGTGGAGCACCACAGCAGACCATCACTCCTGCCATCCACAGTGCACTCAGCGTACACATCTCCATTAAACTTAAAAGGGAAATAGCATGGTTTCCCATTTGGATCACTAGCCATCTCTGCAGAACATAAAGAAATGAAACAGGGAAATTCATAATAGGCATATTGGAAATTAATTTTACATTTTGCAGCCATTATTATAAAGGTCTTAATGGCTGTTTTGGTCATACCTTGATATCCACGAGAACACAAATTTTCGTCAGTCCCATAAATCAGCCAGCGACTCCAAACACCTGTTCCAGTAAACAGCATCATATTTGGCTCATTACGATCTTCATAGTTCAAGTGCAGTGGATGTCCCTTCAATATAAGCAAGTCCTCATCATTACATTCCCAGGTTTGTCCGGGGTTAGATTCATTGCAGGGCAGAAGGATAACTTTGGACCTGTCTTCGATCTTCTCGGCCCCCAAGCAGAGACTAAAAGCGAGGCTGATGATTCGTGAAGAGGAAATCCATTGGAAATGCTGAGCTGTGAAAGATGCGTCGCATGGCGCAGTCAGCACTACAGTAGCACTCGCGGCATACACACATTTGTTGTGGTCCTCGTTGTAGATAAGGAAGGAGCTGGTACTGTCTGGATATATGAAACATTATATCAGACACTGTAATAGGCAGCACATGCCATTATGCAGAGTTCAAGTTGAGAAAAATGTCTGGCTGCTTATTTAAATGTAACACAAGTGGTTTCCTGAGTAGATGCTGCTTCATGGAAGAAATTGGAACTTGTCTGTGGTGCAAAATACTTTCTTAAACCTCTTGCGATTTAAAGGGTTAGTTCACCCAAAAATGAAAATTCTGTCAGTAATTCCTCATCCTCATGTTGTTCCAACCCCGTAAAACTTTCGTTCATCTTCGGAACACAAATTAAGATATTTCTAATGAAATCTGAGAGCTGGCTCACTCCTTCATAGGCTGCTAGGTAATCGATATCTGCCATCCCAGAAAAGTTAGTAAAGACATTGTTAAAAAAGTTCAAGTTGTACGCTTCTGGGTTGTACATCAGAACGTAGGCTCACTATTGGCTGACGCTGGTCATGTGTGTGATGCGTGTGACGTCTACGTTCTGACATACAACCCAGAAGCGCTGCACTGTTACACTACGTGAACTTACTCAGAGACCCACACAGAAGAAAATGTTGAATAAAGTCGTTATTTTTGTTTGTTTTTGCGCACAAAGTATTCTTGTCGCTTGTTAAACTTAAGGTTGAGACACTGTAGTCACTTGGACTATTTTAACGATGTCTTTACTAACTTTTATATCGATTATAGATATCGATTACCTAGCAGCCTATGAAGGAGTGAGACAGCTCTCAGATTTCATCAAAAATATCAAAATTTGTGTTTTGAAGATGAACGAAAGTCTTACGGGGTTGGAACAACATGAGGGTGTGTAATTACTGACAGAATTTTCATTTTTGGGTGAACTGACCCTTTAAGGCTGATTGCTATATATCAATACAATCTCAATACAAATGTTTTAGCATTTATTTGTTCATTAAATTACACATACATCATGGCCTTTGTGTATTTGTGGATTGTAAGCATAGAAAACAGTGTGTACATTCTTCCGGTGCATGTGTGAATCAATTGCACATAAGCTATTTCTGGATTCCCCTGTGCATTTGTGGATCTGTGTGCATCTATAAGAGGTATGATCATGTTTTCACTCAATATACAGTATGTCCTCATCAACTGTAGCTAAATATCTCTGGATAGACATCATTATTAGACAGTGTTTATATTTACAGATATTTTGAGTTGACAAAGTTTCATATATGTAGCCTACTGATAGATAACTTTTCATATTGTCTGTAAATTAAGCCATCATCACTCCTTCAAATTCACTCTCCAGACCCCACCTCCAATTTTCATCCCTAAATGTGCTCAATTACAAGTGTTCCTATACCAGTAGGGAATTAGTGCTGCCCCTGAATATACAAAGAGACACAAAATACAGCTCAGATAGTTTTATGATTATAAAATAAGGTAATCCATGAGCATTTGTTCAGCTTATATCACTGACAGTCCAAATTTAATCTAATTTTACCTTAAAAATTACTGACATTGCTGTATTATAGAGCATTGTAGTATTATGCTATTAATATTTTGAAGTGCTTTGTTTTCATTTTAATCGTAGTATAACTTTTTAGAAACTGCATGTTTTATTCAGTATTAGTTTTTTTTTCCAGTTAGTAATTTTAGTACTTCAACATCAATTTATTTCAGTTAGTTGCGAAGACAACATTTCTAATTCTCCTTTACAATTTTTTCATCTAATATTTATATTTTATTTTATTTCAGCTTTAATTCATTTAACAATGTTTTTTAACAGGGTCGCATGTAGTAGATGGCATTGTAAAAAAAAAAGAAGAAAAAAAATTATATTGACTCCTATTCTTTTACTTTTAAAATATTTTTCAAATGAATACTGACAGAACAATTTATAGATTAACGTCATTAAAGGATGCATCTGCCATTGTATGGTATTTTAAGTAAAAAATATCAAACTAAGCAAGTTACAGTTCTATGGACTAATATCCTTACAGTAATAGACAAAATCTGAGGCAAAGGAAATGTGATGTACTTACTGAAAGCTGACCAAAAGACCAATAAAAGGACATAAAGCAGGTTCATTCTTGATGTAGTATGGTCCAGGAAGATGAGCAAATGATATCAGAGATCAAATGAAAAAATTTAAAATGTAAAATTACAATGACAAATTAATGAATCAAGTAAATATGAAAATTAAAATAGCAAAAAAATAAATCTAAGTAATAATATCCATAGTACTGTATCTAACAGGTGAAGTTTGTGAAGAGTATAGAGAAAGAAGGGCCCAAGGATTAAGATATCTGCAGAATGCAAGGAGAGAAAAAGGCATAGTCTTCTGAACCTAAACATTTTATATGCTGTGCTTACGTAACAGGAACGACTTGGGAAATATATTGAAATTCTTTGTTCTGCTCTTGCAACTAGGTCTGCACGATATTGGAAATAAATGACATTGCGATATTTTGTTTTTCTGCAATATATATTACAATATCAAAAACAACTTCACCAGATGACTTGAATAGCTCTATTTGTAAAGAATTAATCACTGTAGAATGATTGGGGTGATTTTGTAAGGGAGTGGATCTGCGTAGGAAATAATAAACAAATTACAACCAAAGATAAACACAATACAACAAAGATACAAATGAAATAAACAGTGCTTTATGTTTTTCAGGCAAGACTAACAGTATTCAGATACAAAAATTGGATAATCAAATGTAAAATAGCACTGCATTCTTCACTGTATAAATGAAATATAATTAATCTTTGTTAAAGTTACAAAAGGGATTTCCTGTATTTTGTTGTTTGATTAACATTAATGACACAGACAGCACCAAGAATATCAGGCTGCTGTCACTTTAACACTGAATGCTCGGGTCCAATATAATGATACGCATCTGTTTTCTTTCTCAATTTTTTACATTCACGTAAGCCAAAAGCGAAGCCATAAGTGTTTTTGAGGATACTCACCGAAACTGGCATTTTGACATTACAGTAATTTTGCATGTTTGTGTCGTAAGCACGAATGGACGCGGATGAGAACGGAATTCGGACAGGTTCAGAATTAAGTTCTCTTTCACATCTTCTTGCGCTAGAATAGTTTAAAATCATTTAAATGTTTAAACTGACAGAACCTAAAACACATGCAAATGATGAACTTTTGCTCTATGATGGTTAAACTTTGCAATCAATCCGAGAATCACATGCGTTTCGAAACGTGGTGCCTGGTCAGTAGTCAATGAACCTCAAACTGAGGAGTGAATCACTGAGAAACGTCCTGCTCGAGTCGTCCTCGCGGTGGAGGTTCGGGTTCAATAACTAGTTTTTCCAGTGTTTCATCATCGGACTCACGCTCGGATTGATATGGTAAAATCAACATCATTGTTCGTCACATTGTTTAGTTTACGGTGTAGGAAGCCTCATGGCAAGCAGAGCTGAAGTTGTTATGGCAATGGGCGTTTTTGTTTTCGACGCGTTTTACACGGTAGACCAATCACAAGAGACTGAGCTGTCTGGCCAATCAGAGCAGAGTAGCTCGGAAAGGAGGGATTTAGAGAGATTGATTCATCTGACGAGTCGTTTGAGAGTCTTTGAAAATGTGGTGATGTGCACATGTATATTATGAGAAAATGAAACCTTTTTTTTTCATCTTTGATGCATGTAAACCTGTAGTAGGAGTCTCCAAAACAACATTAGGAAACTTTAAAATAGCATAATAGGGGCACTTTAATAACCACAACTCTCGATTTCAAATAAATTAAGCAGGTGCTCCTTTTTTAATGTTAAACAATTATGTATTAGAAACCATCATTGTAAGAATAATAATAAAAAACTCTTCCTAAATACAGTACAATTAAACACTCAATAGAATTAAAATGAACTAAATACTACCCTCTACCGGATAAAGTCATAATTACTCCAATCAGTTACAGGGACGCTGTCTCATTTAAAATGAACACTAATAGATAAGATTCAATATTTTACTGAATGACTTATGAATTGTCAGATGATCCTCTTTTCCCATGTATGTTTTTTCCTCTTCAGGAATCAACAAAATGATTTAGAAATCCATGCAGTCATTGTTGGAAACTGTCATGAAAGAACAGAGATATACATGCATGATTTGTTTTTCTCTTGTCACAAAAATATTTTAAAAGTTTTAACAGCTATATTTACAGAGTTAGTCCGTGAACTGTAGAAATGACTGTTACTTTTATTGTTAGAAATAGATTCACACTTTGATAAAGTAAAACAGCATATTGCACAAAAGCTGAGCTCAGGAAGTGGCCATTATCATTGTTTCCAATGGCATTGCATTAACGTTGCAACACCACAGATTTTACACCAACAAATCTTCTTACAGCCTATATTTTTTAATGTACACATGCAGATATAGTTTGGGATTGGTGTGCTTTGGGCTGTATAATGTGGTCAGGCTAAAAAAAAAAATACCCAAGATTTTTCTGTATTTCTGAAGGATTTCTTTAACTGTACTTATTCTTTTGAACTTATTTTCACAGACTGACATTTTGTCATTCTCCTTTAGAATATTCTGATATTATCTAGAAAACATATAGCCACAGCTACTCACAGCTGCCCCCTACTGGATCTAGTTAGAAATCAGAACTGGGACATGTATGATAATTATGGTAAATAATGTGATAATTATGAATAAATATGATAATTATTATGGGATAGTGAAGACCCGTATCAGGGTGTGTATTGGTTTACTAGAGTCACGTGATCGACGACAAATGAAGCCTCACTTTCTGTCCAATCACGTGCGCGTTTCGCTTTGGGTGTCATATAGCCTGGGAAAACCCAGACAACTTCCAGCAAATTTAGATTTGCTCTGCAAGTAGTCTGGCAAAGAGCTCATTCAAGCCCATTTCTAATCTGTCGAAATCACCGTACTAATCAGAAACGTTGGGGCGGGCTTTACACGATGACGATCGCTCTGATTGGTTTTAGGTCTATCCAATTGGCCCAGAGGCATTTGAGCGATGTCCGTTGGTGAAGCGCACCAACTTTTAAATGCATTATTATATTCAAATTGCAAACACATGAGGACAGTCTCCATGAAAGACCCACTGGCAGATGAACGTGCTACTACATTTCTCTCCGAAACGGTAGGAAATTAAATAAGATTTAATAGAGGATTTTAGCTGTGCCAAGATGATTGACAGGACAGTTTAAGTGACAGATCCGTCCGATAAAGATGACAAAGTAGTATGTCCCAAAGCTTGCCTACTTTTTTGCTACACATTCAAAAGTAAATACCTTTTCTTCACAAAAAGAGTACATACTTTTATAGCGTAGTGTAACTTAGACGAATTGGGACACAGCATATGGCTTTACACGATGACAATCGCTCTGATTGGTTTTAGGTCTATCCAATTGTGCCCAGAGGCATTTGAGCGACGTCCGTTGGTGACGCCCCTTTGGAAATGAGTTATTAATGAAGCTTTGCCAGACCATAACTCAGTTACTACTGAGAATGGTCTGGTTTTAACCAGGCTAGGTGTCAGAAGGCCCGAAGCCCAGATCTTATTTAACGAGTCATTGTTGGCTTAATCTGGTTGATGGGTTTGTGAGGGGAGAAAATTAATTTATTTAATGAACAAATCAAACACTAACATGCAGACATGGGGACTTGTGACTTGGTGACTTGGACTCGAGTCGACTCGAGTCGCTGTTTTTATGACTTGTGACTTGACTTGACAAAAAATAAAATACTTGAGACTTGACTCGGACTTGGAAGTTAAAGACTCGGGACTTGACTTGACTTGAGACACGATGACTTGAATGACTTGAGTGTTAATCAGGCTCCTTGCGGACATCCGTGTGCCTCCCATTTTTTATGACTGCGCTGTCAAGTACGCGCAGTCACTAGGCTTAAAAAGCGCAAGCCGATCTACTGCGCATGAGCGCGTTGAGCGCGTTCACCGAGCGGACCTCAGCAGAAAGTATAAATACAAGTAGTCCGCGTCCGAGCTGTGCGCAGCTGTTGTGTACGCGTCCAAACTGGAGCATAACAGAGGCTTAAGCAGGCCGTAAAAAAAAAAACAAAAAAAAAAAAAACGCGTGTATGTGTGTGTGAGAGAGAGTGTGAGAGTGAGAGAGAGAGAGAGAGAGAGATAGTGTGTGTGAGTGAGAGTGTGTGAGTGAGAGAGAGTGAGAGTGTGTGTGTGTGTGTGTGTGTGTGTGTGTGTGTGTGTGTGTGTGTGTGTGCGTGTGTGTGTGTGCGTGAGAGAGAGAGAGAGAGAGAGAGTGTGTGAGTGAGAGTGTGTGAGTGAGAGAGAGTGAGAGTGTGTGAGTGAGAGAGAGCGAGATTGAGTGTGTGTGTGTGTGTGTGTGTGTGTGAGAGAGAGAGAGAGAGAGAGGAGAAATGTAACAAAGTTTAATGTTGTATGTAAGCTGTGTTTGAGAGAGGGAGAGAGAGAGAGAGAGAGAGAGAGAGAGAGAGAGAGAAAGAGAGAGAGAGAGGGGTGTTCAGAGAGGAGTCTGTTAGATGTTAAGCTGTTATTTGTTTTATGGACTCAATGTTGAAAATTTAAAACATTTCAAACACTGTTGGCAGAAGTGAAAAATAAATAATTTTATGAAGTTACAATTTTGTTTGATCCCATGATGTATTTTACTGAACATGAGTATTTACAATGCAAATCCAAATTATTGTAATTTACTGACAATTACTTATTTCTTGTCTTTTCACTTTATTAAGATCAGATTCTGCAGGTAAAATTATAATAATAAGGTGACTTGACTTGGACTTGACTTGACCTACTACAGGACTTGACTTGACTTGACTTGACATAGCCTGTGACTTGACTTGACTTGACTTGCCCAAGAAAAAAATACTTGAGACTTACTTGAGACTTGAAGGTTAAGACTTGAGACTTACTTGAGACTTGCACATGTGTGACTTGGTCCCATCTCTGCTAACATGTAAGGCTTTTATTTGTACACATTACATTGAAACTATGGAGTGTGTTGTGGTTGCTTCATCTGCCAGAGCTTCTAACACAGGCTTCTGGCTGCTTTATTTTAAATAAGCACCAGATGGTGCTGTTCCCGACACTCTCGAAGCTTTGAATCTTTTCCCGGAACAGTCAGGGGAAAGCCTCAGTGATTCATAAGGCTTCATTTCCCCATCCCTATTATGAGATAAATATGGGACATGTATGATAATTATGACAAATATGAATATTTAATAATATATATCTTCCTTACTGTAGAATGATGGACTTCAAATTGTTTGGAAATGGCCTTATAACCTTACCAGATTGATGGCAGCAACAATTGCTTCTCTAAGATCATTGCTAATGTCTTCCGTTAACACACACCTGAATGCTCCAGACCAGCAAACTGCCAAATCTTCTGCTTTTATAGAGGTTGCTGATGATCAATTAATTAAGGGGATTTGACTAGCAGCCCCTGAATGCTACTTACTCTCATAATTCCTATGGAAGTAGTAAGGGTGTACTAGTTTGTCAAACATGGCTTCTCTATTTTGACTTTATTTTTTAAAATAAATAATGATGACACAATGTAGCATGTCATGCGTTGTTGTTCATTTGAGGCTGTATTTACCTAATTTTAAGACCTGCTAAAGATCAGATGATTTTTATTATGTCTTCATACATAAAGCCATAGAATTCAAAGAGGGTGCACTTTCTTTTTCACCAGACTGTATATTCATACTTTGCACGTGACGTCACAAGTAGGCTACTGGCTGGCGGTCAAGAACGTCGTTCTCCAGCAACGAAACCCAGTAAACTAATCAAGGATCTTGCCAGGATGTCGCCAGTTTTACTATACAAAAGTTGGTGTTTTGAGGTGTTGTGCGATTGGATGCACTAACCGCAGATGAGATAAGCAACCTTCACAGTATACACGTCTGTGCAGTGATCATTCCATCGCTCCATCAAAGGTAATTTCAACATTTGTTTGAATACAATGGGTGTATGATCATGTAATTAATCATGTCTTTAAGTTACCCTGTAGTTTCGTCAATCAACATCACCAGCTGGTTCGGCGAGTCAGCTGTTTGTGTTATGAGTCTAAGCTAGGCAAACTGTGCGTTCACACCGCCGCCGGCGAGAGCTGCAAAAAATTCATTGAAAATGAATGACTTCCGGGCACTTTGACGCTCTCGCCGGTGGCGGTGTGAACGCACAGTAACAGCTGTCGTCTTTTGCTAACAACAACAAAAGTGTGTGATAGGTTGTTTTGAGGTTTGTGATATCTATGGTTTTTAATGAGAACCAGAGATGACCCAACAGTAGAGCTAGATTATTTACGGAGGAATTATTACTGCTCGATTATCTTAAAAAACCTTGTCTGCTTTACACAATTTAGCTACCTTGGAGTTAATCCTAGTCCATAGTTATGCAGCTAGCTCGCTAACAGACTTGATAGCTACTAGAAAGACCTGGAACTACAGGACTCTACGTTGAAAATACCCGTTTGTTGCCCGCCAGGTATCCATGGTAGTCACGTGACTGCAAAGTATGAATATAGACTATTTGCATATCAATTTCCCATTTCCTAAAAACATTGCCACCTTGCTTTTTTGTATGTACTAGTGCATGTATGATTAATCTTAATGTAATAATATCATGTGTAATAAAACATACAGCTGCTGCCCTCTGATGTAGATGGAAATTAAAGCTACAGCAGTAAGTGTAGAATTTATTTTTTATATTTATTCATTTAGCAGACATTTTTATCTAAACATACAAATAAGGAATTTTAAAGCATAAGCAATTCAACCTAATGAGAAAATAAATTGCTGGAATACACAGTTCTAAAATTGTATCATGTAAAATATCAAATAAAATTGTATTAAAAAAATTCTAAAATTGTATTTAAAAAATGTATATAATATATTATAAATGCATATATATATATATATATATATATATATATATATATATATATATATATATATGAAGAGTTCAGATGCAAAAGCCTCTAAGTGCCATCTGAAATTTTCTTCTAGAATGATCATTTTTATCAAGCTCGTATATTTAAGTTCAGTAATTTCACTTAAATGGCAATGAAAATGACCTATGAATTGTCATTAAAGTTAAATTACTGAACTTAAATATACAAGCTTGATAAAAATGATCATTCTAGAAGAAAATTTCATATGGCACTTAGAGGCTTTTGCATCTGAACTCTTCATACATACATATATATATATATATATATATATATATTTGAAATAAAATAAAAATACAAAAGGTTACTTAAATTCATATATTTTTCATTTATATTTTTACAGTAGAAGTTTGATTCTCCTCTTCAGGTCTTGTTCTCTCTTCAGAAAGTCTTGTGATTATTTATGCATCCATGTAGTCGTTGTCTGTAACAGCTGTGGTGGGGTTGATGATGGAGTCTGTGTTAACAAACGTGTAGAAAGAGCTCGCTGGGTTAGTCTGTGTGTGTTGAAAAACTACTAAACCTGAAAAATCTAATCCTGAACACCAACTCATCAGAAACACAGTCAGGACACCCCAAAACAAACCTCATATCATTTAATTCCAGATTTGTCTTCAATAGCATTGCATGTCAAAATGCACCTCACACAAACAACTGGTGTGAGATTTTAATATAGAAACGTATGCAGGGAACACAGCTCTCTGACTTTAGGCCTAAAGCGTGATGCCATTATAGTCATCAGAAGAGAAACTCTGTTCATTGTCTTGCATCTTCAGCTCAGAAAAGCAATGGCTGCATGTTAGTCTTTGAGCTTCTTGTAAGGAAATAATGAAATTAATTGAATGCCTAACAAAGCATTTAGATGTGCTCTCAGCACTTTGTGTATGCATTTTCAATATTTTTATTTATAGAATTTGATCTGACTGTGCACTCTAAAAACTGCTGGGTTGTGTTAACCCAATTTTGGGTCAAATATGGTCTCACCCAACGTTGCGTTAAAAAATGCAATTTAAAAATGGACAAATTGCATTTTGGATAAAATCAAAAATGGACAAAAATGCAATTTAAAAATGGACAATTTGCATTGGTTACATTAAAAATGTAAACCAACGGCTGGGTTTGTCCATTTTTAAATTGAATTTTTAACTCAACATTGGGTGAGACCATATTTGACCCAAAATTGGGTTAACACAACCCAGCAGTTTTTAGAGTGTGAGTAACTGGTAAACGCACACCTTTTTTGCTCCTGATGGTGGTCACGATCACTGCCACAGTCATGATGACGAGACCAACAGCAATGGAGGAGGAATAGCAGATGTAGAATAAAGAGATTCCTTCCTCACGGTGATCTGTAGCAAAATATGAGTAAACACAGGCAACATGTATGTTCAGATGAAAAACTCAGCTCTTACTTTAATAACCAAAATTATTAACAGCAAATCTGACATAAAAAATGAGCCTGTACTATTATGCCACTGTATATACTATATATATATATATATATATATATATATATATATATATATATATATATATATATATATATCTAACAATTACAATAGATGTCTAACGCACCTTCTGTGCTTGGCCCCTAATAATACTGAACTTGTATACATCTGGAACAGAAGACTTGTGTACAGATTTGTGCATTAGGTACTGTATATATATCCGGGATCCCTTTTTTCCCGCATGTAAGAACGAGCAGAGAGAAAGCCCCGGCCGAGCGCTGTCTTGCTCCCTCTCCCTCGCGCATATTAATCAAAATCAATTGGCCCGATAGTAAAAGGTCAAAAGAATGAAGTTTCACGTGGAGCATTCAGAGATTCTTTCTCCTGAATTTACCGCGGGGTGTGAATTGTTCCAAAAAAAAACGTTTGCCTTATCTTCTCTGAAAAGCGTTCCGCACATTCAGCTGACATAAACAACAATTTCAATAAACGAAAAAACCTATCCAGTGATGAAATGTTTTCTGTGTTGACACAAATCTTGTGCGATGTCCTAAACTGCCCAGATAATCACACAACGCGTGCCGTAGGCTACACCATAGATGGGCTACACGTCCATTAATGACACGTCCGATTCGCGAACCAATGACTCATTTGAAATGACTCACTTTAATGGAATGGTTAAAAAAACGATCCATCTGTCCAACAATGAATTCACGAGACGTCTGAATCGGTGTATAACAAATCTGTAACACTTTACAATAATGTTCCATTTATTAAACTCTAGTTATCTACATTAGTTAACATTTACTATTAATAAACTGCACTTCTACAGCATTGTTAAAGTTTATTTCAACATTTAGGCTACTAATAGCCTACATTATTGAAATCAAAAGTTTTATTTGTTAACACAATGGTGTCATTTTTGTTTAATGTTGACCCTCTTTTACAATTACATCAGCTCTTTAAAGGTGCCAGAGTGGAGAAATGTAGGCAGTCTTGAAATATAACACAGACTCAACCTTGATGACTCGACTCGGACTCGAACACTGGGGACTCGAGACTCGACTCGTACTCGAACTCAGGTAATGGTGACTCGACTCGGACTCGACTCGGACTCTTCTTTGGTGACTCGGACTTGGACTCGGACTCGAACACTGGGGACTCGAGACTCGACTGGGACTCGACAGTTGGTGACTCGACTACAACACTGGACACTGGTGACATAGATACATTCATATTAATGCTTAAAAACACATCACACATTAACAACACAAACACAGAATTAACAAAATTATACAATTAAACACTGTTACCATCATTCCAAAAAAACACACATGCTATAATGCCAGCCATTCTATTGTATCACTTTAAAAAATTGTTTAAGATAATCACTGTCATTGGGTCAAATTATTTTTTTATACACGTTTCTTCTGGCCAAAGGAATTGAGTCTATGCCCAGATGGAAGCAATTCAGAAGTAGAATGAAGGGGGTGAGTATGATCTTTAAAAATCTCAATTGCCTATATTACAATGCAAGCACATATGGAACCGTACCAAAACTGACCCTAAGCAAAAGTATTTCACCTTGTTAAACAAATGCTAACAACATTATAAAGGTCAATTCATGGCATATTGGATATTAATTAAAAATTTTAGCAGCCATTATAAATGGTTGTTTTGATCATACCTTGATATCCACGAGAACACAAATTTCCGTCGGTCCCAAAAATCTTCCAGCGACTCCAAACACCTGTTCCAGTAAACAGCACCACAGTTTGTTCATCATTTCTATAGTTCAAGTGCAGTGGATGTCCCTTCAATCCAAACAAGGTCTCATCTTTACATTCCCAGGTTTGTCCGGGGTTAGATTCATTGCAGGGCAGAAGGATAACTTTGGACCTGTCTTCGATCTTCTCGGCCTCCAAGCAGAGATTAAAAGCGAGGCTGATGATTCGTGAAGAGGAAATCCATTGGAAATGATGAGCTGTGAAAGATGCGTCGCATGCCTCAGTCAGCACTACAGTAGCACTCGCGGCATACACACATTTGTTGTGGTCCTTGTTGTAGATAAGGAAGGAGCTGGTACTGTCTGAATATATGAAAAATCACACAGTCATAATCAGACACAGTAAAATGCAGCACTCAAGGGTTCAAATCAAGAAAAATGTCATAGTTTACTGTGTAGATGCTGCTTCATAATGAAATCCATCGGAACATGTCTGTGATGCAAAAAACTTTCCTAAACCTCTTGTGATTTTCTTTTTTATGAGACTTAAGACAGACATCTCAATATAACTGGCTCAGCATTTATTTGTGTATTAAATTACCTCATGACTTTTGCATATTTATTGATTGTATAGTAAGAAGAAAAAAAACCTGTGCATTCATCCGTAAATTATTGCACATATTTCTGGATTCCCCTGTGCATTTGTGGATCTGTGTTTATCTATGATAAGGCATGATAATGTCTTCACTCAATATACTGTATGTGCTCATCAACTGTAGCTAAATGTCTCGGTCCAGACATCATTATTAGACACGGTTTAGGCACTTTCCTGTAGCTCAAGAGCGTTGGCGCTTGCAACGCCAAGATCATGGGTTCAATTCCCAGAGAAAGCAAGAACTGATAAGAATGTAAATGTGTACCTTGAAATGCAATGTAAGTTGCTTTGGATAAAAGCGTCTGCCAAATGCATAAATGTAAATGTATGTATGCAGCTTATTTTTAATTTTATTTCAGCTTTAGTTAAATAAAAAAAAAGGTATAGAGCAAGTTATTATATTTCAAGGTTTGTCCCAGTTTTAAAGGGGATATATGTAGAATTCAGAAACCTATTATCTATACCAGTGACCGTTAAGTGAACTGCATCTGCAACATATTGCTCGTTCTCACACTCGACTCGTGCATTCGTTATGTACAAAAGGCTGAATGTGACTTCTTTGCATAGAAGTAAAAAGAAGTTGCAAATAACTTTGCAGCGGTATACTGTTAACGAACATCTCAACACCGTCCACGCTGCTGAGAGTGACATTTAGATGAATATTCAAATACTGTATGTGTTTTGCGTGCTTTCCTCTCAATAACAAAATAAACGCAACAAAAATGACAGCGGTGAGAAAACAGCAGTTAAGAAAGCATTTGATCGTAGCTATGTGGATGTGTTTGCAAAAGCTCTGCAGTTCACCGGCATCATGTCGACAGATGAGGTCATTAAAATTACTCTGTTATGATAGTTTGATTATAAATGTGAGACTATAGACCATGGATCTAGCAATGTGAGACAATAATTTAAATTAATACCTTTTCTTTGCGTGACACATTGACATTACAGTACAGAATAGCATTCATATAAGCATTCATTTCATGTGTCATAGAATAGAAGAGAGACTCTCGGGAGAATGCATTAACGTCACATCTATTTGATTTTCCCAGTAAAAACGTAAATAAAAATCATTTTACAGGCTTTCATAAACAAAGGAAGTCTGGGAAAGTCTCGTTTAAGTTTTTTTTAAGTATGTTACAAGCTGTACACACATTGGCAATAAAAAAAGCAATTAAATAAATAGATTTAAGATTAAAGTCATTAGATTATGCACTTATTAAAAGGCAATACATTTGTGATCCACTTACTGAAAGCTGACCAAAGGACCAATAAAAGGATATAAAGCAGGTTCATCATTCTGTCATAGATTAGAGAGCTACAGCTTTCTGAGACACATGCATACCAGTGAATGAATCTTAACACTTAACAGGTTTCCTCTGTGAAAAAAAAAAAGTTAAATGCAGTAGATCTGAAAAGTGTAAGTAGCTCTTTTATGACACGCTTTTTATAACATTAACATTTCTGTTGTATTTCCAAATTGATCATCAGCTTTGTATCACCCTTTTTCTTCTCTGGACAATTAA
Organism: Scardinius erythrophthalmus; assembly: GCF_964197995.2. NCBI lineage: Eukaryota > Metazoa > Chordata > Actinopteri > Cypriniformes > Leuciscidae > Scardinius > Scardinius erythrophthalmus. Next base: position 4,697,000 of record NC_138240.1, on the reverse strand, counting down.
TTTTTCCAGATGTCTCAAACAGTCTGAAAGGGACTTCCTCAGAGAAAATAACTTTCTTGGAGAGAAGTGGCTTCTTTGCTGCCCTTCTTGACACTAGGACTGCATTTCCCAAAAGCGTTGTAAGCCTAAGTTGATCGTAGAACAATAGCCACCAATGGTCTCTACAATCAATTTGGGCTTACAATGCTTTTTGGGAAACACAGCCCAGGCCTTTTGTCCACAATCTAGGCCTCACTGTGTGTACAGGGCTATTATGCTTTTTGCAGTTATTTTAAATGCATCTGATCACTCTGCACAATAATCTAGAAACAATGTAAATCGACACCAGAAAAACTGAAGCAGAAAACTTTGTGAAACACAATTTATGTCTCGTCCCAAACATTTGGCAACAGCTGTAGCATCAGGAGAATCTGTACAAATACACAGCAGAATTATATTGACTGCTATCTGTCACATGCATGAATGAAGTGATCCTGTAACGATGCAGTTGAAACATAGGAGGAAGCAGGATCCACGTGCAACACACTTAGGGAACAGGACAACCAACATACAACATCAAGAACTCACAAAGACTGAACTTCCAGACGCTCCTCAGGAAACAGTCCAGGAGGGTGGTGAAGCAGAGGCGGTCCGGGGGGAGGGATGGAGGGCCAGGCCGTGCAGGGGAATGGAACAGGACCTAGCAATGGCGGGCCTGGGCTGAGGAGCATGGGCAGAGCAGGCTGTGCAGGCGACCATGGCGGAGCAGGCTGTGCAGGGGGCCAGGGCGGACCTGACAGTTCAAGTGGCCATGGCGGATCAGACAGTTCAGGGAGCCATTGAAGCGTGGCCTCCATGGCCCTATCAAGGGACCCACTGACCCCCCCCCCCCCCCCCCCCCCAAAAAAAAATTTTTCTTGGGGGCAGCTATGGGGTTATGGGCTGGAACAAACACCATCTCAGGAATAGACACTGGCACCGATATGTGCGCAGCCCACACACACCACATGGCTGTGGCCATAATGGCCAGTGTTGTAGTCACTGAGGGCTCAGGCATAGCGGCGGCCATCTCTGCTGAGGGCTCAGGTTCAGGCGTGGCGGCGGCCATCTCTGCTGAGGGCTCAGGCGTGGCGGCGGCCATCTTGGGACAAGACTCTGGCATGGCGGCGGCCATCTTGGAATGAGACTTTGGCGTGGCGGCGGCCAACTCGACCGAGGGCTCACGGGTTGTAGCTGATGTGTATGTTGCCCACACACACAAAATAGCTGTGGCCACTAACATCAGTGCTGCATCTTCCAGAGCTGACTCTGGCACGGCAGCCATCTTGTCCGAAGACACAGGCACCGCAGACATGGCGTGAACAGTCTCTGACTGAGCAGGCATCACGTGAAGAGTCCCTGGCTGGGCAGACATGACGTGAAGAATCTCAGGCTCGGCAGGCCTGACGTGAAGAGACTCAGACTTGGCAGGCATGAAGTGGAGAGACTCAGACTTGGCGGGTACTGCGGGGTTGTGGGACTCCTCGTCCACCAAACCCGCAGTAAAAGTTGAGCCGCTTACCCGAAGGGCATAATCCAGGAGCTTACTCAGTGACCCTCGAGGACCATCAGTTTGGATTGTACCCGGTTGTTGAGTCCGTAGAAAAAAACAACAACCATCAAAGCAAAGTCAGGGAGGTCAATAATGTTTGCAATGATCAAAAAGTCTTGGATGTGGTCCTCGAGTGAGTTAGTCCCTTGGCGTAGTCGGACCAGGGTGACTGCTGGATCCATCTTTGGTGAGTTCTTCTGTAACGATGCGGTTGAAACATAGGAGGAAGCAGGATCCACATGCAACACACTTTATTAAATAAACTCAAAACTTGACAAAATCAGACTAGGACTATGGAAACAGGACTATGGAAACAGGACTGAAACAGGACTATGGAAACAGGACTAGGGAAACAGGACTAGGGAAACAGGACTAGGGAAACAGGACTAGGGAAACAGGACTAGGGAAACAGGACTAGGGAAACAGGACTAGGGAACATACAACATCAAGAACTCACAAAGACTGAACTAGACACAGGACATAAATGCACAGGCAAACAAGCTAAACAAGATAACAAGGGGGCGTGGTTAAACAGAAACACCTGGGAAGACTAATAAACAAGAAAAACTACAAAGGACTACAAAACATGGCACAGGACAGGACAAGTTCACACAAGACAAGGGGAACACAAGACAGGAATTATACGCAGAAATAACAAAGTCTTTAATGAACATTGATGATGATGATACGGAAGATACAGAAGAGCACTTGAACTTAAGCTAGAGATAACCGAAAAAGGACAAAAATTAGATTGACTGCTATCCTTGTATTTTAACATATTTTGGAATATTATATGAATACTGACAGAAATGTCATTAAAGTCATTACTTTATTCACCTGTCATTTTTTTGGAAATCTGGGTGACCTGCATCAGACCAATCTGTACAAAAACAGAGCAAGAATTCTATCGACTCCTGTCCTTACACTATTTTTTTTAAATAGAACACTAGTGCAAAATGGTAAATTGCACTACAATAACATAGCAAAAATATCTGACTAACAGATATTTAAATTCTAAAAATAATGTATTGACTGAATTTATAAAATGATATTGACTGAAAACTTACAGAAAAGTGTATAGATTAAATAGTTTAAGATTGTTATTATTATTAGACAATGCACCTGCAAGGATGAACTGTACAAAAACAGAAAAGTTCTACTGACTCCTTTCCTGAAATGTGCTTTACTTACTGAAAGCTGACCAAAGGACCAATAAAAGGACATAAAGCAGGTCATGCTGTCATAGATTAGAGATCTACAGCTTTCTGTGTGACAGTGACTGATATAGTCTGCTATAGTGATGTCTCGTCTTAAAAACAAAATATTGTAGAGTTGATGTGGCAAAGCAGAAGTGCCTCTCAAGACAAACATTAACTTTCTACTTTTTAAACATTGCTGCTGGGTTTGTAAAAGCAGGCTAATTGTAAGATATATTATACCTATACCAACAAAGGCCAAATAAGGCAGTATTATTATTACATTCAAAAGAGACCTTATAATTTAAATATGCAGGCTCAATATGTATACAGTTTAAACTTGTTTGTTCTTTGTGGCTTTCTGGACATGCAGCTCTGAACCATCAGCTCTGAACACACAACCACAAACTTACAGCTGCACATTTTTAGACACTGTGACACATCTGTGTATCACATTTAGCACACAAGTTCTGTCAAAAAAACAAACACCTAATCGCTATTTTAATATGTATGAACTTTCAGAAGTCTTTATAAAGGTAGCCTGTGCTCCTCATATTGCCTGTAGGATATCAAATACTAGATAATATAATATATATATAAAAAACTGCACTCAGTTGAATTTAATACAATTTACTGCACATTTGGGTGGCAACAGGAATTTGGCCAGTTAGATCATTTACCATAGCATGTTTTAATTTTTTGTCATTTTGAATGGTTTTAGTAAAAAAATGTAATATGAATTCTCATAGAATGCATTCATTACCAATATATTGTACCATCATGGTTTATATGGTAAATACAGGTGCATTACGAATATGACAAGTTTTAGGGAGACAACATATTTTGAAGACATTTGTGAATTACAGTGCACAAAACAGAAGCAACAATATCCACCGAATGGAGAAGGGCTGGCTCTCCACAGAACAAAAAATATCCATTTTATTTAAATTTTCGTTTTCGCATTTCGGAGGAAAAAACACTTTTATGGACATGACTGTTCGGAAAGCGGAATTAATCCGACAATGGAAACGTGTATAAAAAATGCTTTAAAAACTTTGGACCCATTGACTTCCATAGTATTTTTTTCCTACTATGGAAGTCAGTGGATCCAGTTAACTGTTTGGTTACTGACATTCTTCAAAATATCTTCCTTTGTGTTCAGCAGAAGAAAGAAATTCAAACAGGTTTGAAACAACTTGAGGGTGAGTATATGAGAATTTTCATTTTGAAGTGAACTATCCCTTTAAGGACTATTTATAGGATAGGATTAGTGTAACCAGAGGGACCCGCAATAGAAAAAAATCTAGAATCAGAATGAGATTTATTGCCAAGTATGCTTACACATACAAGGAATTTGTCTTGGTGGCAGACGCTTCCAGTGCAGAATGACAGTGACAAGGCAGATAATAAAAGTAAAATAAGTGACTAAAAATGACTGCAGAAGTTGCTCCTGTGGCAGGTTCAACCTTTTTCACAATGGAGCCTGAGAGTCCTGAGAGACGGTAGTGCCCAGGAACCTTATTGACTCCCGTTGCCAAAGTGCTGTTCATTATGGTGAGCGGGGGGAGTGCTGGGGGTTTCTCTCTCCTAAATCCCACAATCATCTCCACTGTTTTGAGTGTGTTCTGCTCCAGGTTGTTGTGACTGCACCAGGCAGCCAGCTCTTTAACCTTATGTATGTAGGCAGACTCGTGACCGTCCTGGATGAGGACAATGAGTGTCATCTGCAAACTTCAGGAGCTTGACAAGAGGGGTCTTTTGCAGGGCAGTAATTGGTGTAGAGGGAGAAGAGCAGTGGGGAGAGCACCAGTGCTGATTGTACAGGTGTTGGACGTGAATTTTTTCCTCACATAGGTCCCAGATCTGTCAAGATTTTGCAGTCCCATGTTGATGCATCATCCACAGACCTGTTTGCCCAATAAGTAATCTGCAGGGGGTCCAGCAAGGGTTCAGTGATGTCCTTCAGGTCTTTCAAATGACTTCATGACCACAAACGTTAAAGCAACATGAAGTCTGCATTCTTGATACTGATTGGTCAATCACGCCATCCAGTGGTATGTTACTCCCCAATAAACAACCCATAAAAAACAGATAACACAGGCTCATCCATGTAACTGTCACTGAAGTCGGCGCTTTTGGAAGTTCTGCGTTTGGTGAGCTAATAAAAGATTAAAACTCAAATCAATATTTTGTGAACAATTATTTAATTATGTCATCCGGGTATCGAGGACTCACACTCTTGTTTCATGCAGCTGCTGCCATTTTGCAATGATTTTGTTGTACACAAGGTTTGGGCTTGTTGTAACTGAATTATGTGGACGCTAATAATACTCAAGAATTTTCTGTATTTCTGCAGGATTTTTTTAAAACTGTATAACCACTTTCTGTTAAGCTTTAGTTCACAGACTGACATTCTCCTTTAGAATAATGTGATAAATAATCTGAATATATATATATATATATATATATATATATATATATATATATATATATATATATATATATATATACACACATATACACACACACACACACATTATTTGTAATTAACATATTCACTAGTAATTCATGCAAGTAATCATTATGATCTTAATATAATAAATATTTGTGTAATATAACATACAGCTACTGCCCTCTGATGTAGACCTCTACAGCAGTGAAGCATTTATAGTTATATTAATTCATTTAGCAGGCTTTTTTTTCTAAACATACAAATGTACTGTTACAGCATAAGCAATTCATCCTTATGAGAAAATAAAATTGCATCATCACAAAATTTAAAAAGAAAATCTCAAAAAACGTTTTATTTTTTATTTTTATTTTATTGTATTTAAAATAATCATAACATAATATAAAGGTTAACTGAATAATTGATATATTTTTATTTTTTATATCTTTTTTTGGCAACACTTGACTCATTAATACTAAAACAGACTATTCTATATCTATTAATAAAAAAAAATAAAAAAACTTGGCCATGTGTTCGGTGCTGGACTAACTAACTCACTTTGGAAAAAAGCGTCTGCTAAATGATTGAATGTAAAATGTAAATGTACAATAGAAGTTTGTTTCTCCTCTTCAGGTCTTGTTCTCCTCTCTTCAGAAAGTCTTGTGATTATTTATGCATCCATGTAGTCGTCGTCTGTAACAGTTGTGGTGGGGTTGATGATGGAGTCTGTGTTAACAAACGTGTAGAAAGAGTTCACTGGGTTAGTCTGTGTGTGCGCTGGAAAACTACTGAAGCTGAAGAATCTAATCCTGAACACAAACTCATCAGAAACACAGTCAGGACACTAAACCTCATCAGATCATCATCTCATCAAGGACAAATGTGATTATAGTATGTATTTATGCCAGAGATGTCTTCAAAAGCATTGCATGTCAGAATGCATGTCACATCAACAACGCCTAACCTACCCATCACGTGGGTTTAGACAAATCAGTGAGGTCGTACGAAGTCGTATGAATTAGCCACCTTTTAGTCGCTCGTACGAATTCGTGCGAATTGGTCGTGACGAAACGCATAAAGCATGCTCTCAGGACATTGTGTACATATTTTCAGTTTTAGACCTTTATCTGACTGTGGTCATCAGAACTTTCATAATATTCATTGCTGCTAGAAATAATTAAACTGTTACATTGGTAAAACACACACCTTTAGCTTTGCTCCTGATGGTGGTCAGGTCATGATCACTGCCACAGTCATGATGAAGAGACCAACAGCAATGGAGGAGGAAAAGCCGATGCAGAATGAAGATACTCCTTCCTCATGATGATCCAAGACTGCGTGGAAATGCAATGACAGGCAAAAAGAAGTTTGTATACAGTCTCATACAAAGATCAGCTGTATTAATATTGTACATTTTTAAATAGCTAATTATACACCCCAAACAACACAATATGAGGAAGAAAGAAAGGTAGAGAGAAGAAGGCATTTAAAATTTTTCAAAATAGGAAAATGCAAACACATGGCAATATTATATCATCTAATGTAACATCTAAACATCCTATAGCAGAGATGCATTTGTTTTACCTGAGTGCTTGTAAGTGTAGGTCTGGGTGCGCATGTTTAACGAATCTCCATTAGAATAAACCTCATGCTCACAGGTGAAGGAAGCAGGTGGACTCACAGTGACCATATACACACATGTTATTTTAGTATCTGAAGAAGTGCAATGGGTATTTCCCTTGGTGTAGTTCAGTTCACTCTCCACAGACAGCTCAAAAGGCTTTATCCACCGAGTGTATCCCCATTTAAACCCTCGGTCAAACGTGCACACCACTATGACTCTATCATTCTTTCCGTCTTCTATCTGTCGGTACACTGTGATGTCAAACACTGCAATATCTGAAACAACATATCAACATGCTGGTGAAATATGAACATGTTACAAATTTCTGTGTTGTGCGTCAATGCAAAGTAAGTGTATTATATTCGATCTCTAGCAATCATGTGCAATACTAGACCTGTTTAATGTTTCGTTTTGCTGTTATAACGTGCATTAGCTCGTTACGGTTAATTATAGGGATCTTCGCCGTGACGTCACGACGCGGTTACGTGCGCTCTGGTTGGCAGAAGAAAAGTAATAGCCGCTTGCTGTGCAGCGCAAACACAGAAGAAAAATGGTTGTATCGTGCTGTGGGATCGGCAAGATTGGGTACTGTACTGTGTGTATCATCTGTGTACATACCCTTATAAATTAATGGCAAATTATTGTATTTTCATACAATTTTACGTATGTTAAAGGGATAGTTCACTTTGAAATTAATTTTTGATATGTTTTAGCTTACCTCAAGGGCATCCAAGATGTAGGTGTCTTTGTTTCCGCAGTAGTTTCAATTTTGATATTTTTAGGTCAAACCGTTCTTGTCTGTCAGTCATATAATGCAGGTCTATGGTCACTGTCTCAAAACACAAGCACAGAGTCCAAATTAAAACAATTCCCCATCGTCCAAATGAAACAATTCCCCATCATAAGTACACATTGATGGCCTAAGACACGAAACGAGCGGTTTGTGTGAGAAAACGAACAGTATTTATATAGTTTTTAGCTCTTGAAAACAGCACACGTCCAAATGGTCTGACGGCGCGGGCGAGTATAGATGTATACATAGATGTCGCCTTGGCTACGGTTTCGTTCCAATGAACTGCAGTAGCGAAGGCGACATCTAGTGTATACATCTATACCCGCATAGATATATACACTAGATGTCGCTTTGCTACGGTTTCGTTCCAATGAACTGCAGTAGCCAAGGCGACATCTATGTATACATCTATACTCGCCCGCGCCGTCAGACCATTTGGACGTGTGCTGTTTTCAAGAGCTAAAAACTATATAAATACTGTTCGTTTTCTCACACAAACCGCTCGTTTCGTGTCTTAGGCCATCAATGTGTACTTATGATGGGGAATTGTTTCATTTGGACGATGGGGAATTGTTTTAATTTGGACTCTGTGCTTGTGTTTTGAGACAGTGACCACAGACCTGCATTATATGACTGACAGACAAGAACGGTTTGACCTAAAAAATATCAAAATTGAAACTACTGCGGAAACAAAGACACCTACATCTTGGATGCCCTTGAGGTAAGCTAAAACATATCAAAAATGAATTTCAAAGTGAACTATCCCTTTAACCAATGTTGTATACAGGGCCTGAAGTTAACTTTTTTGACCACCAGCCACTGTGACTTTTTACCAGTTTTTTTTTTTGGCCTCATAAAAGGTGAAAAAAAGGAATTGCACAAACATTTGTCCTTTAACTTGTAAGAATACACATTTAAGTGCTGTCAAGTTATTAACGAGATCCATACAAGTAATAATAACTCTTAGAATAGGCTACAGATATAGACCTAGTGCAGCTCGTAAACAAATCACACGCGGCTGTGTTGATGGCTGGGCAGCTGTTAGTTACAGCGTTCAGGAACCGTTAAGCAGAACTAAATTAATATTGTTATTACTGGTAAAGTTACCGGGTAGGCTACCGGACATTTTCTCACCGCTTCCCAACTCCCAACATCTGGGCAACTGTCATTGTACTGTAGCCTATGTCAGCGTTGCATTATCTTATCTCACCAACAGTTTAATACTTAACTCACACATTCAAACGTAGTCAGAGAAGGGCCTCATCTTTCTCTCCGATCACATATACGTTCCGAAATACTCAAACTGCGCTGCTTTCACAGAATGTGCCGCCACATTTTTTAGCTGTAACGTTAAATCCAACGAAATTGCTGACTTCGTTTAAATGTCAAAGAACAACAAAAAATTCTCACTCAGGTGATATGGATCAGGCAGAGAACATGAACCCTGGTTATATAAAAGCTTAATTATATCTCTTTTTAGCTTCTTCGGACAAAGAATTAACATATGCTGACAAAACACAGGTTGACTGCTGCGACATGTTTTGGTTCTTTCTGCCAACCAGTTCGCGCCCACGCCCATATCGTGACGTCACATTTGACTCGTCACGTCTTTGGAACGATGTTGCGCTGTGTATAGGATGTTATCTTTATGCTTAGTTGTTTATATGGATGTCATTTATGTATATTTCATCTGTGTTTGGTGCATTTCAGTTGTCAAAGTCTGCGGTTGAGGTATGAAGTTGTAAACAACTTAATGCACATGCGTGGAACAAGCCCAGACAGAGCACCGCTGACAAACTATGTGACGCAGATAAAACTGTGTACAGTTTAATTTAATTTATGACAGAGCAAGTTTGTTTTTCTTTCATTATTAATTTCATTTCTGTATTTTGTTCATATTCATTATGTACCTGTTTTAAAACACTTAATGTTATTATCATGTATGTTGTCCACATTTTCTGTTTTTATACAAAAACCACACCCACTTATACACCCTAATTAAGGACAAGTGGTGACAAATAAACGGGTTATTCCCAAATATCGGACATCTACTGACCAGTCTCTTACCAGACACCTTGTGGCGGGTTTTCAACTTAAAGGTATAGCGGAGGATTTTTTTACTTCCGGGTGGATCACCTATCCCTCTCCACTTTTTGAAAAGTTTGATTGATTCACCAGAATGATTGAAAATTAGAAGGACCAATAGAGCTGGTAAGTCCCGCCCCTTCCGTAAAACCCCGCTGGACCTCGAAAAGTTGAAAGTTGAAAAACCGTCAATGCAAGTGAATCGGAGAAAATAATTATTTTCTGGTCCCGTTTGAATTGTGCCATGAATGTGAACATATGTTGTCTGTGAATTTTTTATATAACTTTTTGTGTAAAGAATGATACAATTTAGCGGGTAGAAGTTTGATACGGTTAGACTTTGTGTGAGAGCACTGTTTGGACTACAACTCTCGACGCGTTTGAAACGTCAACACCACTCGTACACGGACTAGCTCACGGATCCCGCTAAACATGGCTGTGTCTTTGGTGCACTTCACCGCCTTCTTTCAGGGAGAGGACAAAATCGTTGAAGTTGGTGAAAACCACGGGTAAGTCAACTTTATGGGGTGACGTCACATAGGCGACATGTAGTCTTTCTCGTTATGTCTTTTCCACAACTGCTAGCTGAAGAATCATACCATATACTGTCAAACTCGTAACATGAAAAGTTATATAAAAAATTCACAGACAACATATGTTCACATTCATGGCACAATTCAAACGAGACCAGAAAATAATTATTTTCTCCCATTCACCTGCATTGACGGTTTTTCAACTTTGAGGTCCAGCGGGGTTTTTCCGGAAGGGGCGGGACTTACCAGCTCTATTGGTCCTTCTAATTTTCAATCATTCTGGTGAATCAATCAAACTTTTCAAAAAGTGGAGAGGGCGGGTCTTATCTAAAATTCGGAAAGATCCTCCACTATACCTTTAACTGGCAATATAAATAAATGTGATTGTGCTATCAACAGCCAACTCATTTCTTCAATAATCAAGTAATGTGTGCCAAAAGGAAGCCATGATGCAATGCCATTGTTTTGAGGAAAGTAATTAATGTTGTTTTTAAATTATTTTCAGTGTATTAGTTTACTAAAAGACATAAACAGTGAAGAAAAAAAAACAAAAACAGAATCACTTTAACTTAAAACACAGCAGTTGTGAGATTAGGGCTTTTTCAATTGTATTTCAAAGACTTTTAATACAGTTCGAGAATGGAGAAAACTAGAAAATTTGGAGAAAATGGAGAAATTAGATCATACTAGTATCCACAGAGTAGTAATCATCTGAATCGTCCATGTATTCGTCTTCCTGGCATTTCTCTGGATAAAACAAATAACAATAGTTTATTTTTATTGTATGATTTATGACCTGTACACATTGTGAAGTAAAACACGGGAGAAAGCAATGTACTTACGTAAAGTGAGCATTACAACCAGCAAAAGGGCCTGAAAAAAGAGCTTCATCTTCATCGTACCTCAAAATATTGTGCTTTCCAGCACACTGTGTGCTTTCCTCGCTTCTCAGCTCCACCCCCTGAAGGATACAAGGGAAGGACGCAAGGAAAGAAAAGGCTTGTTCGACTTCATGCAGCTCCAGGGCTGCCAACTTAAAAACTTGCATCACAATAAGTGTAGGCTATTGTGATTGTCAAAACGTTTGGTAGCCTAACTAAACAATTTCATTAAAGGTCCCGTTATATGCCCCTTTTCACAAGATGTAAAATAAGTCTCTGATGTCCCCAGAGTGTGTATGTGAAGTTTGAGCTCAAAATACCCAACAGATCATTTTTTACAGCATGTTTAAATTGACATTTTTTGGGGCTCAGAAAAACGAGCTGTTTCAGTGTGTGCCCTTTAAATGCAAATGAGCTGCTGCTGGACGACCCAGGGGGCGGAGCTTCATGAGCTCGCCCTCAGTCTGTCAGGACAAATTCATCTCATGGAATGATGATAATATCAGAAACTCTCAGTAACGGCGTTCATTTCGAGTCGGACAATAATGCCTACAGAGTCAGAGTGCTGTATAGAGATGAAACAGGTATGGTTTAGTAGTTTAATTACGGTTATTATAACGTATTTGTCATCTGCTTGTATGTATCCATTATTTATTAACAGCCTACAAGTCTGCTGTTTCGGACCAGGTCCGAATGATGATCAAACATGTACTGATGAGTTTAATAAAGTTTATTGTACATCACACAAAAGATGAAGCGTCAGTTTTACTTCAGAAAATCACTGTAAGAGCTGAGTAAACACAGTAGCCTAAGTTATAAGAAGTGCACAGGTAGCCAGTAGAGTTGAGGGAGCATTCCTGTGGGCGGAGGTTAGTCTAAACACGTTCTGGTGATGTCACTAATGAAGGAAGTAGAGGGGTGTAGTCCAATCGAGCCGTTTTATGTAGTCAACTTCTGTTAAATAAAATATCTCGCTTGGCATTGAACTTTGAGCTTTATAATTTTACAGATATTATTTATACTCTAACAACAACATTACACACTAACTAAAGTTTGAAACATGGGATCACGTAGAACGGGACCTTTAAGTTTAGTGATATTACCATGTTTAGGCTACATGGTGCAATGACTGGTAGGCTATTGCTTTTATTATTTCTTTGATTCAAATTTTACAATTTCAGTTCAATTATTGTGGTTTGATTCAGATCTTGATTCAATATCGATTCATTTTCATAAGTATTATTTAATTTTTGACCCCTTTAATTTCAAATTCTGTACAGGAGTACAGAGCCAAAATAACAGAAATCATAACAATTGTCCAAATAGGTATGGACCTAACTGTAGGTGTTAATTCTCACTTCTGTAATCACAGCCTCATGGAAATGTTATGCTGTCAATATTGTTAGAAGTCATAGTTTTCTCCCTCTCAGTCATGTCCAGAGAACAGTTCTGTATGTTCAAGATTCGCTTGTAAGTATGTAATGCACATCTGTTATCTATTAAGTGGACTCGAGTGTTTGGCTGTAGAGAGAGCCCTCTTATGCTATTCTATTCTATGCATTGTGTGGAAGCCTTCGGACCGCAAGGCTCAGAAGGAAACTTTACCGGATATTGACCATTTATAGATTTGTTATACAATGTATATGATGTCATGTATGGTATCATTGGTTAGAATGGTCAAACTCCCCTTAGTCTTACACTATATATTCCAGACATAGAGTTTCGTGAGTTTGAGAATTGTCTCCCCAGCTGGTTAATTGTTCATTCATATGCCAGAATAAAGACGAAGGCTAAAGGCACTTTTCGTGTTGGAATTCTTAATTTCTAACAAATATGGATTTAATCTGTCCTTCAATATATTAACCTTAACACCATTTCCGCTTTCTTTACCTCTCCCAGTTCTACCAGAAAGACTCGGGAGAATTAATACTGTGACAAATGAACATTTATTTAAGAGCTCAGCAAACAATCAAAATCTTTGGCGTAGGCCCCGTCCGTAACTCGCATTCCGAGGGTACGGAATCTGCATATCCTGCCAGAAGACGAAGGCAGGGGGGCAGCCCACCCTCTGCGAAGTAAGGAAGGGGGCCATCTGCACTGTAAAATGTAATTAGTTGACCTTACTTAAAAAAAGTATGCAAACTCGTTGCCTCAAAAAAATTAAGCAAAGTAAGCTTAAGATTAGTGAGTTAGAAAAGCTTGTTTATTTTAAGTGTGCAGTACTAAATCAAGTAGTACCACTAGCACGTTTTTTTTATGTTCATGTAACTTAATAGTCATGATTAGTGTTAACTTAGTTTTTTCATTTTGTGTGGATTGCTTGATATAAATTTAACCCCACTTAGAATTACTAAATTCCTACAACTTAACACTTTTAGTTCTGCTCACTAATTTTTCAAGTTCACTTAAATTAAAGAAACCAATTTCTGAGTTAGGTTTACTTTATTAATTATAGCACTGTTCTTGTACAGCATAATATTTAGAATTTCTTAAAAGTTTCCATTATAAAAAAATATATATTTTTTTTTTGTTTAATTTAGTTTTTAGACACATTGACATCAAGAATCAGCCTGTGAATCTCAACAATGGTGACAATTATAAAGCATGTTGCAGTGCATTCTGGGTGCAACCAATCAAAACTCATTCATGGCTCCCATCATGCATTGCTGCATGAATAAATAATGAGCTTATGATCAGGGGGTGATCTGTTTGTCACCATTGTTGAGATTCATACGCTAATTCTTGATGTCTGTGTGTGCCTACATTAAAAAAAAAAAAATTGACGTTTTTTTATTATTTATTTGATTATTTGGATTTCATTGAAATGGCTAAAAATATTATCCTGTACCAGGACAGTGCTGTTATAATTAATAAAGTAAATCTAACTCAGAAATTAACTCTGAACTATATGAGTTCAGTGAATCAGGTCAAATGATTGTGAAATAACGATTATGTTAAAACACAATCATCACCATCAGATCACCTTTTCTGTTTGTTCATCTGGCTGTTATAACTCAGGTACAGCAGCCAAACAAAAGGTTAAATTAATGATATAAGGGTCAAGAGCCCAACTAAAACAAACACTAATCGCCACAATGGTGGCTTAAAATTACGGTTTTCACCTTCAGCCAATAGTGGCTATTGAAGGGCGAGTCTTGGCGTGGCCATATATTGCCGTCTAGCGTAGAGAGGACTGATCTGCGCATGCCCACAGGTCATAAACTTACTTTTTCTAAATGAATCCAGCTCAAGTAGACTGAGCTGGTACGATTTTTCAACCTCAAAGTACAAGTAACTTACTAAAAGTGAGTGTTAATAGCAGGTTGAAAAAAAATGATTAAGGTCAATTTACTATTTTTAATTAAATACAATGTTTGCATTTACAGTGTGGTGGTGGTGGGGTGGAAGGAGGAAGAGGACATCCTGGCGTCTTCAGGATGTAGGGGAGAGCCCGTCTGGAGGTGTAGGAGAGGATGGAGGGGAAGACCCAACATGGTGGTGTTGGGGGGTTGAGGAAAGGTCCCGTCTTAGTGGTGGTTGGGGAGGATGGAGGTAGTTGAAGCGACAGCATCTGCGAACTCAGACATGAGTAAGTACCATCCTTTTATACTGGGCTGTTAAAATATGATTGGATAGATAAGAAAGTAATAAGTGACGAGAACGATTGAGTCTTCCTGGCAGAACTTGCGCTAGGCTTCATTTCTCTCCAACAGCAACAGCTCTGCTTCTGGCAGTGGAATGCTCTCACCCAAAAATCCAAGTAACTATACTTTTTAAAAATTACTTTTAGCGTGGAGTTCGAATGCTTTTGTTATCAATGTATGGATAAGCATTTGACTGATTCTCGATTCACCTCCAGGTCTCCAGATGATCCTACAGCTTCGGTGGAAGAATGTAATGGCTATTGTGAACACTTGTATTCCTTTTCTGGCCTGCTTTCTGCTATCTTTCTCTCCCTGTAGGAAGTCTAACGAGTTTCTTTGAAGACAGAACTTATACCCTCTCCCTAGATATAATATAGAATTAAATGTTTTGTTTAATGCAATTGGTTGCCTTGTATATTTTTTTTACTGTTGACCGAACTTCCTTCTTGACTTAAACTGAGCAGCTTTAATTGATATAGTAGAGAATATTCGAGGCTAGAAAGAAAGAAAAGAGCAAAAGTTAGATTTCTGTTCACATGTATGATTCTCATAAGTATTGAAAATATCCATTAAGAATGAAATGATTTAATACTCACAGAGAGAGTTTGCTCTGTTAAACCATAATAGGGTTTATACAATATAGCACATTTCGCTGGATAAAATAAACATTGGAAATTCTTTCAACTTGTAAAAGTATACATTATTTATTTACTTGTTCTCTATAATGCATTTACAAAATGCTCATGTTTTACGTAAGGCTGAGCAGCTAAACAGCAAACTAAGGAACTTTATTGTGCTTCAAAGGATGTTGTGCAGTAGCTGGGTTTGGGTTTTTACTTCACTTTATTTCCAAGAAAGGAGTTTTTCAGAAACAAGGCCTATGTTATGTAAGGTTGCGAAAGTTATCATTAAGAAATTAATTAGTACAGTTACATAATACCAAATATTGTTGTAACAAAATGTAAAAGGAAAGAAACCACTCACACAAATCATTACATTTTGAAGAAGTAAAACGGCCTATTGCACAAATTGTGAGCTCAGGATTTGGCCATTATCATTGTTTCCAGTGGCACTGCTTTGGTTAATGTTGCAACACTTCAACACGTGGCATTTGTTCTTTCTGTACATGTGGTTTGGGTTTGGTGTAACTGTTGTGGTATGATGTCATCACAATAGAAACTTTATTTCTGCAAGACTTTTTTTTTCTTCTTGATATTCTTCTTTAGAATATTCTGATATTATCTAGAACTGAAGCATATAGAGGATTCAAAGGAATCTCTTATGGCAATATTAAGCCACAGAAAATGAGCTGCATATAGTTAGAAATGAGAACTGGGCCATATAATTATTGGAAATTGGGACAAATAGAATATTTTGTGTGTATATATATATATATATATATATATATATATATATATATATATATATATATATATAGCTGCTGCCCATTGATGTAGACAGAAATTAAAGCTACAGCAGTAAGTGAAACATTTATTTTTATATTAATTCGTTTAAAGACAATTTTATCTAAACATACAAATGTTACAGCATAAGCAATTCATCCTAATGTGAAGATAAAATTGCTGCAATACACAGTTCTAAAATTGTATCATGTAAAATATAAAAGAAAAATCAACAAATTAACATTTTATTCTAATCATGTAATACAATTGGGCTGTCAACATTAAAAGGATAGTTCACCCAAAAATGAAAATTCAAACCACCAGAATAAAGCAAACCAGTGGGAATGAATGTGTCTGTTATAAGCACAAACATGTGGTCCTGTTGTGTATCCCAACTTGACTTGTCTAAAATATAAAGCTCTTTGCTGTTGCACTGTACACAGACTATACACTGCAAATTCTGAAAAGTTTTTCTCATCAACAACTCTGTGAGATTTTAATATAGAAACACATACGAAATTAATATTGAGATCTGTAGGCATATGTAATGCCATTATTGTCATCAGCAATAAGATTGAGGAAGAGAAACTTGCATCTTCAGCTCAGAAAACCACGGCTGCATGTTAGTCTTTGAACTTCTTGTAAGGAAATAAGGAAATGAAATTAATTGCATAACAAAGCATTTTAGAGATGCTCTCAGCACATTGTGAATGCATTTTCATTATTTTAATTTATAGATTTTGATCTGACTGTGACTAACTGGTTAACACACCACCTTTATTTGCTCCTGATGGTGGTCACGATCACTGCCACAGTCATGATGACGAGAACAATAGCGATGCAGGAGGAATAGCAGATGTAGAATAAAGATACTCCTTCCTCATGATGATCTGTGTAAGTCTCAATCTGGCGGTTCACCGCAGAATTAATCTCATGCACACAGGTGAAGGAAACAGGTGGACTCACGTTCACTTCAAACACACACTTTTCATTTGAATAACACAGTGGGTTCTTCAGTGTGTAGTTGTGTTCACCCGCCACTGACAGCTGGAAAGAGCTCTTAGTGAACCTCCAGCCGAATGAACACATCACTATTGTAAGACTGGAAATACTGGTTGAGGCCCTGGTCTGAGACAAAGGGCTAATTACCATTTGACCTCCCCCATACGACCTCACTTCCGCAAACTACTAAGAACTCACACAAGAATATGGTTTAATGTGAATTCTTATCATTGACTGTTATGTTTTTGGTGTCATTTGAAATGACTCAAAGTGAGTGGTACAGATATCTCATATCCAGATAGATAAAATAAAAGGTAATAAGGTTTTAAGAGTTTATGGATAACTGACTTACAAAGGAAGGTGGTCTCTCAAGCAAATGGTCACCCACCCCCATGAAGGTGCGACCACTGCATGCAAATTTCTTTTGTTAGTACATGTTTCCTTGTGAAAGGTTTGTGTATATAAGGAGATGCAGCAGAGAGTTCGGGGCCTTTTCTGTACTTCAGATCGGTCCGTTAGGCTGAGAGATATAGATCTATCAGCCTAATGTATTTCTTAAATGTTGGGTATGCATCTCTTTTCTTTATTCCAGAGAATTTGATGTTTTGTATCGATTATCTTTGAATTGATTATGAAATTGGCATGATACATTTACCTGACATAATAAATTGTTACATTTGATTATTCTAATTGACTTTGATATTATTTCCATTGAAGAGATAAACGGAATAGTCAAATGTTCACTCATTTTTAGTGAGGCACAGATATTATTAAAACACTTTCATTTATGGAGTCAGATGAATTAACGAGAGAATACATAACTAAATGTATTGTAAATTTAACCAACCAATACTTCGCATGAGTGAGGACAGAGCACGTGAGACCTTCCCTGTGTTATTGGAAAACCTCCATTGGACCAATTTCACGGGCCTTACAAAATGGTGACCTCGAGACGTGATCTCAAAACAGATCAAAACAGATTCACGAGAAATGTCCTTTCCGGCAAGTATTGGGACTTTAATATCAACAAGAGTCTTGAACATCTTCTCTTTCTTCTGCGGTTGTGGTAAGTCAATTTTCTTTGCATTTTTAGAAGTGTTGAAGAAATGTTTGCATTGTTTACCGGTCGGAATTAAAACCCTTTGTTTAGAAGCGTGATGCGGCAGCAAGATGAAGAATGATTAGATTTGAAAGATCTCCTTGTTTTGCCTAAGCAACAAGAAACGAAACCTAAAGTGAGAATAGCATCTTCCAAATAATTAATAACTCGATGAAGAGCTGAAAATGTAAAGCCTAAAAGTTTAAAAAATCAGCCGCATGTTTTCCGGCCATTGTTGTATGGGATTAAAACTAACCAGCAACATGTGAAAAGAATGAGCAAACAACAGAGAAAGAAAAATCTAAGTTTGAAAATGATAGGAAAACACGTGATTTTATAAATAAAAGGCAGATCGATGCATTGTTTATAAAAAGAAAATTTTGGGAAAACAGGATGATATGATTTACAGGCTAAAAACGCTCAAGGCTAATGCTAAATGCTATTGTCAATGCTAAGCCATGCTGCGCCCAAGGCTAATGCTAAATGCAATTGTCCAGTTTGCTTTCAAAACGCTCAAGGCTAACTTTAATGCTAAATGCTAAAGCCATGCTGCGCCCAAAACGCTTAACCCTTGTTTTGTGTCACTGGCTGACTAGGAGGGAAGGTCTCCATTTGCATGAATTGTATGAAACTGATATTAGAAGTATCAGAATAATCTAAGTAGGCCCATTATTGTGAAATCATGTGTACTGATAATGTCCTGTTTACATTATGGGCTGAAAAGGTTGAGCCTACACTGTACAAACTAAGTAGAAAAGGTCTTAACATGGATGCTATTGACAATGAAATTTTCACTTGGTGGAGAACAGTTGGCACTAAACAGAAGAAATCAAAACATGGCGAAATAATTGAGGCTTTAAACTTCATAAGTTATAAACGGCTAAATGACTCAACAAAATTTCTATCTTCGCTTATGGATGCTAAATGTGAAGAAGTGCATTCTAAAAATGCAGAGGCACAAAAGTCTGAGGAAAAGATTCAAGATCTTCAAACACAGCTAGAGAAATTAATGGCTGAGCTGTTAGCCCTGACTAAAAAGTGTAAAAACCACAAAGACACCATTGCAGATCTTAGGGCTAAGCTAAATGCTAAAAGCAAGTCTCCCAAAAAGCTTAACAGCGATTGGGTTAAAAATGTACACTTCTTAGATGAGGCAGCCTGCTCTAATGATCTCGTATCTTTCCAGACAGATGAAGCATGTGATAAAGTTATGAAAAGAGTGCCTGTTTCAGCCCTTAAGGTGGTACGGCACCCAAACGGCACAGAGTCAACCATTCGGCGTCCTTTAACAGTAACTGAATGCAGCTTGTTTAAAGCAGAGATCGGACCATTCCCTTTGAAAGGGCCATTCGAACCATGGTGGAGACGCATTGTTAGTCTAAAACATGCATTTCAGCTCGAACCAAAAGATATTTGGCAAATTGTTATCAGCTCAATTCCAGATGTTCTGAACTATAAGATACCACATGTTTTGATGACGGGCACCATTGTGCAGTCAATGCATCAAAATGAGCCTGAGAGCGAAATCTTGAATAGACTAAAACAATGCCTTCGCGAGCTGCGTGGTTGTAGTGCTGTTGGATGGGAATTGATTTTCAATCGGAAACAGAGTACTGAAGAATCGTTTGAGACATATGCAGAAAATATGTTTGAACTTTTTGAGGAGTATTCTGGAATTGAAGGTGTTAACCACAACAATGTAGTTCTCCTTGAATTCCTGCTTACAAATGCAGGGCCGCGTGTACAGCAATCACTCATGTGTGGTGCTTCTCCAGCAAAAAATACATTCGAAGGTATTGTTAGCTGGGCAACAAGAATTGAGTCACGGAAACAAATGCATGGTGAGGTAGCTGTGTTAGAATGTCATGAAAATCCTCCATCTGCAGGAGAATTCAGAAAGCCACACTGTGGCAAACTGAACAGATTCTGTAATTCCTGTCACAAAACAGGCCATACAGAGGAAAAGTGTTGGTCACTGGGCAGAGGCAGACCTCCACCCTATTTCATAAAACGCAGACGATCACAATCTAATGACACGAACCAGCACTCAGCAAGTAACCAAAGCTCAAATGCATCTAAAACTCTTACTGACCTGACAACTTTGGTCACTCAAGGCCCTCAGCTATTAGCGTCATTTGCTAGTTGGGTAGCAGCCCAATAGCAAATAGACTAAATGAGAAGAAAGGGTATTTGAAACCTAGCAAAGGAAAAAAAGAAAAACAGCGAATGTACATCTTATCAGCCCTGAGCCAAAAAGCCTTTTAATATTCAAATGTATTGACATGAGAACAAGCAGAGATTTGACCAGGCGTTAAGTTGTTCCAGAGACTCTTCAGAGACTGAAAACAATATAATTTGACTTGTATTGTTAAAGAATAATTATATTATAACTTGAATTATAATAAACATTATATTACACTCGCCGAGCAGGACAATAATTGGAGAAGTGTGACTTTCGTCATTTAAATTGAATTTCTAAAACAGAATTTCATTTGTGTGCTACCCAGTGCCAAAAAGGGGCGGGGTATGCCTTTATTTTTCACCGTTAGAAAACACGGCTAGAATTGTGGCACAGGTAATAGCAAACCAAATTGTGCAACAACTAAAATGTAATCTAATCAGAGAAGTAAATTTACAAGGAGGGTACCACAGTTTTTTGCAGGTCAAAAAATATCTGCACTAACTAAAATGTGTGAACGACACAATAAACAGATCTGGCCGTAATGAGAGAAAGCAATGAGCATTGCACATGCAGCGGACTGAAGGCTGAACTGAAAGAGCAGCTTCAGGTGTCACAACACACTGAAACAACAGCAACAATTCAGACTTGGTCAATGAAACTCGGTTTCATGTGACATCTGGAATTAAAATTCGTCTGAATTTAATGTTTTTGAAATATTGGAATTATCTGTGGTTCGCTCTCCTCTGTTTTCTGTCTCAGGCTTAGGCTACTTCTGCAAAATGGTGGAGCCCACCTGGAGCAAATCCAGGACAGCGGAATTGAGACTCGGGAGATGGGTGAAAAGACATTACAAAAGGCCTTTTCACACGTCACACTATCACATTACTGCATAAATATGGCCTCCCAGTATAGAACTGGAACTAAATTTGCAACACAATTGTTATAGATTAGAGTACACCCATCTCCTAGAAGTGAACACTGAACACACACCTCCATCACTATACACTGCACATCATACGAAGATGTGTCATCTTCGCACAAACAGATCCAGATAGCTTCACACACACAGGGTAAAGCTGATCTCATGATCATGGTCTAACAGAGACACAGAGAATAGCATACGCTATTCACAACAAACTGCCAACTAATTTAACACACATGAACAACTGAATGGCTACAGTCACAAATCAAGACAAATTCTAAGGCAGACCTGCCATTAAATTTCAAATTCTATGATTGTTGGTAGGAGTTGGAAGATCAGAGGGCCCCTGATTTCTCAACTTACCACTAATAACAGAAACATAATTAAAATGGATAAGTACCAATTCAATCAAGTACAAAAATTTACAATTCAACTCTGTCATAATCTGTGACTTAGCCAGATCAATAAACACACTCTCACAGACACACACACACAGCAACACACACACACACACACAAAAACACTCTCACAGACAAAAACACACTCTGACATTCTAAAAAATACTCACACACAAACACACAAAACCATTGATTGGTTTACACCGACCTCTTGCTGCATTTCTGAAACCTATTTTGATTTCTGCATATTTTTCCTTTGAGTAATTCAGAAAAAACATTTCTGAAACTTATTTTGATTTTAATTTCTGAAACTTATTTTGATTTTAATTTCTGAAACTTATTTTGATTTTAATTTCTGAAACTTATTTTGATTTTAATTTCTGAAACTTATTTTGATTTTAATTTTCTGAAACTTATTTTGATTTCTGCTTATTTGTATATTGTCCACTTTACTCACAACAATGTTTTTGGACATCAATTCAATTGAATCTCTATGTTTGGTTACACCAAAATTTCGCTGACACTCTTCATGAAATGTTGTTTTAACCCAGCACTGGTTGTTTTGTTAGAATGTCATTTATTTAAATGTTTCTAAGAAACAGGGTAAGAGCTTGTAAGATCTTCCTTTGTCCTTCCTTGACCCTCTATAGGAGTATTATTGGCATGGTAATTAAAAATCAGGTAATTAATGAGACCAAATGTACCACTCACATTTGCTGACATGAACATGGTATTTTACATTGAACATGACATGATTTTGCTTCATTGCATTATGCGTTCCTATGCATTTCCTTACGACTGTAAGTTCATATATGTGCTCAATCGTGAAGCGGACATTTAAGATGCTTTTCAGGTGTCAAAGGAGAAGCCCTTCATCCACTGAGGTCTGCCCAGACCACCGTACCGCTGGAGGTGACAGGGTTGGTCAAGGAGGGTCAGATCATCATCGTGGAGAAGGTGCCAGGGAAGCGGAAGTTTCTCCATGAAGGAATGACACGTCAACTGATCAAGTCACAAGAGGTCCAGATTGACTCTATGAACTTTGCTCACGTCACAGGATTACAGGAAGAGAACCTGAACGCATTCATCCCCCTGCTGGACTCAAGCTATACACCTGATGTGAACAGGTGTTCTGCAGGTGAACACAGCCCACTGAGATTCTACAGATGCCAACATTGCAAAGACAATTTTTGTGCTACATCTTCAAGGATTATAACAAACGTCTTACTGTGACCCCGTAAGTGTTCATCAGAATGTGACCCATGGGATCAAGGAGGGAATCTGTAAGACTGGAAATACTGGTTGAGGCCCTGGTCTGAGACAAAGGGCTAATTACCATTTGACCTCCCCCATACGACCTCACTTCCGCAAACTACTAAGAACTCACACAAGAATATGGTTTAATGTGAATTCTTATCATTGACTGTTATGTTTTTGGTGTCATTTGAAATGACTCAAAGTGAGTGGTACAGATATCTCATATCCAGATAGATAAAATAAAAGGTAATAAGGTTTTAAGAGTTTATGGATAACTGACTTACAAAGGAAGGTGGTCTCTCAAGCAAATGGTCACCCACCCCCATGAAGGTGCGACCACTGCATGCAAATTTCTTTTGTTAGTACATGTTTCCTTGTGAAAGGTTTGTGTATATAAGGAGATGCAGCAGAGAGTTCGGGGCCTTTTCTGTACTTCAGATCGGTCCGTTAGGCTGAGAGATATAGATCTATCAGCCTAATGTATTTCTTAAATGTTGGGTATGCATCTCTTTTCTTTATTCCAGAGAATTTGATGTTTTGTATCGATTATCTTTGAATTGATTATGAAATTGGCATGATACATTTACCTGACATAATAAATTGTTACATTTGATTATTCTAATTGACTTTGATATTATTTCCATTGAAGAGATAAACGGAATAGTCAAATGTTCACTCATTTTTAGTGAGGCACAGATATTATTAAAACACTTTCATTTATGGAGTCAGATGAATTAACGAGAGAATACATAACTAAATGTATTGTAAATTTAACCAACCAATACTTCGCATGAGTGAGGACAGAGCACGTGAGACCTTCCCTGTGTTATTGGAAAACCTCCATTGGACCAATTTCACGGGCCTTACAAAATGGTGACCTCGAGACGTGATCTCAAAACAGATCAAAACAGATTCACGAGAAATGTCCTTTCCGGCAAGTATTGGGACTTTAATATCAACAAGAGTCTTGAACATCTTCTCTTTCTTCTGCGGTTGTGGTAAGTCAATTTTCTTTGCATTTTTAGAAGTGTTGAAGAAATGTTTGCATTGTTTACCGGTCGGAATTAAAACCCTTTGTTTAGAAGCGTGATGCGGCAGCAAGATGAAGAATGATTAGATTTGAAAGATCTCCTTGTTTTGCCTAAGCAACAAGAAACGAAACCTAAAGTGAGAATAGCATCTTCCAAATAATTAATAACTCGATGAAGAGCTGAAAATGTAAAGCCTAAAAGTTTAAAAAATCAGCCGCATGTTTTCCGGCCATTGTTGTATGGGATTAAAACTAACCAGCAACATGTGAAAAGAATGAGCAAACAACAGAGAAAGAAAAATCTAAGTTTGAAAATGATAGGAAAACACGTGATTTTATAAATAAAAGGCAGATCGATGCATTGTTTATAAAAAGAAAATTTTGGGAAAACAGGATGATATGATTTACAGGCTAAAAACGCTCAAGGCTAATGCTAAATGCTATTGTCAATGCTAAGCCATGCTGCGCCCAAGGCTAATGCTAAATGCAATTGTCCAGTTTGCTTTCAAAACGCTCAAGGCTAACTTTAATGCTAAATGCTAAAGCCATGCTGCGCCCAAAACGCTTAACCCTTGTTTTGTGTCACTGGCTGACTAGGAGGGAAGGTCTCCATTTGCATGAATTGTATGAAACTGATATTAGAAGTATCAGAATAATCTAAGTAGGCCCATTATTGTGAAATCATGTGTACTGATAATGTCCTGTTTACATTATGGGCTGAAAAGGTTGAGCCTACACTGTACAAACTAAGTAGAAAAGGTCTTAACATGGATGCTATTGACAATGAAATTTTCACTTGGTGGAGAACAGTTGGCACTAAACAGAAGAAATCAAAACATGGCGAAATAATTGAGGCTTTAAACTTCATAAGTTATAAACGGCTAAATGACTCAACAAAATTTCTATCTTCGCTTATGGATGCTAAATGTGAAGAAGTGCATTCTAAAAATGCAGAGGCACAAAAGTCTGAGGAAAAGATTCAAGATCTTCAAACACAGCTAGAGAAATTAATGGCTGAGCTGTTAGCCCTGACTAAAAAGTGTAAAAACCACAAAGACACCATTGCAGATCTTAGGGCTAAGCTAAATGCTAAAAGCAAGTCTCCCAAAAAGCTTAACAGCGATTGGGTTAAAAATGTACACTTCTTAGATGAGGCAGCCTGCTCTAATGATCTCGTATCTTTCCAGACAGATGAAGCATGTGATAAAGTTATGAAAAGAGTGCCTGTTTCAGCCCTTAAGGTGGTACGGCACCCAAACGGCACAGAGTCAACCATTCGGCGTCCTTTAACAGTAACTGAATGCAGCTTGTTTAAAGCAGAGATCGGACCATTCCCTTTGAAAGGGCCATTCGAACCATGGTGGAGACGCATTGTTAGTCTAAAACATGCATTTCAGCTCGAACCAAAAGATATTTGGCAAATTGTTATCAGCTCAATTCCAGATGTTCTGAACTATAAGATACCACATGTTTTGATGACGGGCACCATTGTGCAGTCAATGCATCAAAATGAGCCTGAGAGCGAAATCTTGAATAGACTAAAACAATGCCTTCGCGAGCTGCGTGGTTGTAGTGCTGTTGGATGGGAATTGATTTTCAATCGGAAACAGAGTACTGAAGAATCGTTTGAGACATATGCAGAAAATATGTTTGAACTTTTTGAGGAGTATTCTGGAATTGAAGGTGTTAACCACAACAATGTAGTTCTCCTTGAATTCCTGCTTACAAATGCAGGGCCGCGTGTACAGCAATCACTCATGTGTGGTGCTTCTCCAGCAAAAAATACATTCGAAGGTATTGTTAGCTGGGCAACAAGAATTGAGTCACGGAAACAAATGCATGGTGAGGTAGCTGTGTTAGAATGTCATGAAAATCCTCCATCTGCAGGAGAATTCAGAAAGCCACACTGTGGCAAACTGAACAGATTCTGTAATTCCTGTCACAAAACAGGCCATACAGAGGAAAAGTGTTGGTCACTGGGCAGAGGCAGACCTCCACCCTATTTCATAAAACGCAGACGATCACAATCTAATGACACGAACCAGCACTCAGCAAGTAACCAAAGCTCAAATGCATCTAAAACTCTTACTGACCTGACAACTTTGGTCACTCAAGGCCCTCAGCTATTAGCGTCATTTGCTAGTTGGGTAGCAGCCCAATAGCAAATAGACTAAATGAGAAGAAAGGGTATTTGAAACCTAGCAAAGGAAAAAAAGAAAAACAGCGAATGTACATCTTATCAGCCCTGAGCCAAAAAGCCTTTTAATATTCAAATGTATTGACATGAGAACAAGCAGAGATTTGACCAGGCGTTAAGTTGTTCCAGAGACTCTTCAGAGACTGAAAACAATATAATTTGACTTGTATTGTTAAAGAATAATTATATTATAACTTGAATTATAATAAACATTATATTACACTCGCCGAGCAGGACAATAATTGGAGAAGTGTGACTTTCGTCATTTAAATTGAATTTCTAAAACAGAATTTCATTTGTGTGCTACCCAGTGCCAAAAAGGGGCGGGGTATGCCTTTATTTTTCACCGTTAGAAAACACGGCTAGAATTGTGGCACAGGTAATAGCAAACCAAATTGTGCAACAACTAAAATGTAATCTAATCAGAGAAGTAAATTTACAAGGAGGGTACCACAGTTTTTTGCAGGTCAAAAAATATCTGCACTAACTAAAATGTGTGAACGACACAATAAACAGATCTGGCCGTAATGAGAGAAAGCAATGAGCATTGCACATGCAGCGGACTGAAGGCTGAACTGAAAGAGCAGCTTCAGGTGTCACAACACACTGAAACAACAGCAACAATTCAGACTTGGTCAATGAAACTCGGTTTCATGTGACATCTGGAATTAAAATTCGTCTGAATTTAATGTTTTTGAAATATTGGAATTATCTGTGGTTCGCTCTCCTCTGTTTTCTGTCTCAGGCTTAGGCTACTTCTGCAAAATGGTGGAGCCCACCTGGAGCAAATCCAGGACAGCGGAATTGAGACTCGGGAGATGGGTGAAAAGACATTACAAAAGGCCTTTTCACACGTCACACTATCACATTAGTGCATAAATATGGCCTCCCAGTATAGAACTGGAACTAAATTTGCAACACAATTGTTATAGATTAGAGTACACCCATCTCCTAGAAGTGAACACTGAACACACACCTCCATCACTATACACTGCACATCATACGAAGATGTGTCATCTTCGCACAAACAGATCCAGATAGCTTCACACACACAGGGTAAAGCTGATCTCATGATCATGGTCTAACAGAGACACAGAGAATAGCATACGCTATTCACAACAAACTGCCAACTAATTTAACACACATGAACAACTGAATGGCTACAGTCACAAATCAAGACAAATTCTAAGGCAGACCTGCCATTAAATTTCAAATTCTATGATTGTTGGTAGGAGTTGGAAGATCAGAGGGCCCCTGATTTCTCAACTTACCACTAATAACAGAAACATAATTAAAATGGATAAGTACCAATTCAATCAAGTACAAAAATTTACAATTCAACTCTGTCATAATCTGTGACTTAGCCAGATCAATAAACACACTCTCACAGACACACACACACAGCAACACACACACACACACACAAAAACACTCTCACAGACAAAAACACACTCTGACATTCTAAAAAATACTCACACACAAACACACAAAACCATTGATTGGTTTACACCGACCTCTTGCTGCATTTCTGAAACCTATTTTGATTTCTGCATATTTTTCCTTTGAGTAATTCAGAAAAAACATTTCTGAAACTTATTTTGATTTTAATTTCTGAAACTTATTTTGATTTTAATTTCTGAAACTTATTTTGATTTTAATTTCTGAAACTTATTTTGATTTTAATTTCTGAAACTTATTTTGATTTTAATTTTCTGAAACTTATTTTGATTTCTGCTTATTTGTATATTGTCCACTTTACTCACAACAATGTTTTTGGACATCAATTCAATTGAATCTCTATGTTTGGTTACACCAAAATTTCGCTGACACTCTTCATGAAATGTTGTTTTAACCCAGCACTGGTTGTTTTGTTAGAATGTCATTTATTTAAATGTTTCTAAGAAACAGGGTAAGAGCTTGTAAGATCTTCCTTTGTCCTTCCTTGACCCTCTATAGGAGTATTATTGGCATGGTAATTAAAAATCAGGTAATTAATGAGACCAAATGTACCACTCACATTTGCTGACATGAACATGGTATTTTACATTGAACATGACATGATTTTGCTTCATTGCATTATGCGTTCCTATGCATTTCCTTACGACTGTAAGTTCATATATGTGCTCAATCGTGAAGCGGACATTTAAGATGCTTTTCAGGTGTCAAAGGAGAAGCCCTTCATCCACTGAGGTCTGCCCAGACCACCGTACCGCTGGAGGTGACAGGGTTGGTCAAGGAGGGTCAGATCATCATCGTGGAGAAGGTGCCAGGGAAGCGGAAGTTTCTCCATGAAGGAATGACACGTCAACTGATCAAGTCACAAGAGGTCCAGATTGACTCTATGAACTTTGCTCACGTCACAGGATTACAGGAAGAGAACCTGAACGCATTCATCCCCCTGCTGGACTCAAGCTATACACCTGATGTGAACAGGTGTTCTGCAGGTGAACACAGCCCACTGAGATTCTACAGATGCCAACATTGCAAAGACAATTTTTGTGCTACATCTTCAAGGATTATAACAAACGTCTTACTGTGACCCCGTAAGTGTTCATCAGAATGTGACCCATGGGATCAAGGAGGGAATCTGTAAGACTGGAAATACTGGTTGAGGCCCTGGTCTGAGACAAAGGGCTAATTACCATTTGACCTCCCCCATACGACCTCACTTCCGCAAACTACTAAGAACTCACACAAGAATATGGTTTAATGTGAATTCTTATCATTGACTGTTATGTTTTTGGTGTCATTTGAAATGACTCAAAGTGAGTGGTACAGATATCTCATATCCAGATAGATAAAATAAAAGGTAATAAGGTTTTAAGAGTTTATGGATAACTGACTTACAAAGGAAGGTGGTCTCTCAAGCAAATGGTCACCCACCCCCATGAAGGTGCGACCACTGCATGCAAATTTCTTTTGTTAGTACATGTTTCCTTGTGAAAGGTTTGTGTATATAAGGAGATGCAGCAGAGAGTTCGGGGCCTTTTCTGTACTTCAGATCGGTCCGTTAGGCTGAGAGATATAGATCTATCAGCCTAATGTATTTCTTAAATGTTGGGTATGCATCTCTTTTCTTTATTCCAGAGAATTTGATGTTTTGTATCGATTATCTTTGAATTGATTATGAAATTGGCATGATACATTTACCTGACATAATAAATTGTTACATTTGATTATTCTAATTGACTTTGATATTATTTCCATTGAAGAGATAAACGGAATAGTCAAATGTTCACTCATTTTTAGTGAGGCACAGATATTATTAAAACACTTTCATTTATGGAGTCAGATGAATTAACGAGAGAATACATAACTAAATGTATTGTAAATTTAACCAACCAATACTTCGCATGAGTGAGGACAGAGCACGTGAGACCTTCCCTGTGTTATTGGAAAACCTCCATTGGACCAATTTCACGGGCTTTACACTATCACGTGCTCTCTGTCCTGCATCTGCCCATACACTGTGATGTTGGGCACTGGGGCATCTGAAATAAAGCACACCAACATGAATTAACGTTAAAAACAGCATAAAGACTATTGATTTTAAATATGTGTTTAATGGTATCTTTTTACTAAGTAATATGATTAAAGGCAAGTATCATCACTGCTACTGATGTCTACTAAACAGATTTTTTTCTTCCAATTTTAGCCATTGAAGGTTCTGTATTCTCATAAGCACTCGCCAAAACAGCCATTTGACTAAACTCACACAGGCAGTGTTTGCCACACCATTGACAGGATCTGATGGAGGAAAATAACACTAATGGAAACAATAGGTGCTTCACACCTTCAGTGCTTGGCCCTTAATTATGTCACTTATTTAAGCCATTATGCCTATTTATTCCCTGATATGTAGAATATCCCCCCCCCCCCCAACTAATTTCTCTAAACTAAATTTAAACAATTAAGGCTTCATTCAAAACAGCCTAACAGCACCACAAAATATCCACCACTTTGATTCAGCTAACTTTATTAAAATACATATTATGAATGCTTGTTTTATCTTATTTGACTATAGAAAGTGCCTATGGTGCTTAAGTAATAAATAGAGATGTTTCTGTAGTGAATAGTTGTGTTGTCTTACTTATTGGGTGGCAGTAGACCCCCGTTCCGTATTTGAACTGATTTTCTGTGGAGCACCACAGCAAACCATCACTCCTTCCATCCACAGTGCACTCAGCGTACACACCAACATAAAACTTAAAAGGGAAATAGCATGGTTTCCCATTTGGATCACTAGCCATCTCTGCAGAACAAAAAAAGAAATGAAATATAGGGGTTTAAGTTTAATTTAGAATAAATTAAGGAGTTGATGATCTGAAAAATGTACATGACTAAGGGAAACAGAAGTCTTTCACCTAGTTAAACAAATGCTAACATCATACAAGGAAATTTTTTGGCAGCCATTATTATAAAGGTTTTAATGGCTGTTAGGTGGATGTTTGGTTGTCATACCTTGATATCCACGAGAACACAAATTTTCGTCAGTCCCATAAATCAGCCAGCGACTCCAAACACCTGTTCCATTAAACAGCATCATATTTGGCTCATCACGATCTTCATAGTTCAAGTGCAGTGGATGTCCCTTCAACACAAGCAAGTCCTCATCTTTACATTCCCAGGTTTGTCCGGGGTTAGATTCATTGCAGGGCAGAAGGATAACTTTGGACCTGTCTTCGATCTTCTCGGCCTCCAAGCAGAGATTAAAAGCGAGGCTGATGATTCGTGAAGAGGAAATCCATTGGAAATGATGAGCTGTGAAAGATGCGTCGCATGGCGCAGTCAGCACTACAGTAGCACTCGCGGCATACACACATTTGTTGTGGTCCTCGTTGTAGATAAGGAAGGAGCTGGTACTGTCTGGATATATGAAACATTATATCAGACACTGTAATAGGCAGCACATGCCATTATGCAGAGTTCAAGCTGAGAAAAATGTATATTACTAATTAAATGTAACACAAGTGGTTTCCTGAGTAGACGCTAGAAATTAGAACATGTCTTTGACTTTCTTAAAGCTCTTGCGATTTAAGGCTGATTGCTATGTCTTAATACAATCTCAATGCAAATGTTTTAGCATTTATTTGTTCATTAAATTACACATACATCATGATTTTTTGTGGATTGTAAGCGTAGAAAACAGTGTGTAGGGGAGCGCAGGGCACAAGCTAACACGGGGTTAAATGTAACACGGACCTTTTATAGTTAGTCAGGGTCAATGTTGTGTTTCCGCTTATTTTCTCTCACTGCCAAGACAGTCTCTTGCAGATTTGTGGAAAGGTTTGATAAGATTTCATGAAGATTCTGGACAAAGAGTATTTTGAAACCATGCAAGTACATTTTTTCATCATGTGTTTTTTTTTTTGGGTGTGTATTTCACCACTTTATATTACCTTAAAGGAGAACTCCGGTCAATTTTAACATTGAGCTAATTTTTTTGTACATTTGGAGTGCTGTCGATTGCCGAGTTCACGCGCGTGATCATAGGTACTAAACCTATGCGCGTGAACTCGGTAATCGACTATTTTGGGCTTCAACCGAAAACAGGATGTAAACAAAGTTATTTGTGCTGGCTTAAAGGTCCCGTTCTATGCCCCTTTTCACAAGATGTAAAATAAGTCTCTGATGTCCCCAGAGTGTGTATGTGAAGTTTGAGCTCAAAATACCCAACAGATCATTTTTTACAGCATGTTTAAATTGACATTTTTTGGGGCTCAGAAAAACGAGCCGTTTCAGTGTGTCCCCTTTAAATGCAAATGAGGTGCTGCTGGACGACACAGGGGGCGGAGCTTCATGAGCTCGTGCTCAGTCTGTCAGGACAAATTCATCTCACGGAATGATGATAATATCAGAAACTCTCAGTAACGGTGTTCATTTCGAGTCGGACAATAATGCCTACAGAGTCAGATTGCTGTATAGAGATGAAACAGGTATGGTTTAGTAGTTTAATTACGGTTATTATAACGTATTTGTCATCTGCTTGTATTATTTATTAATAGCCTACAAGTCTGCTGTCTGAATGATGATCAAACATGTACTGATGAGTATAATAAAGTTTATTGTACATCACACAAAAGATGAAGCGTCAGTTTTACTTCAGAAAATCACCGTAAGAGCTGAGTAAACACAGTAGGCTAAGTTATAAGAAGTGCGCAAGTAGCCAGTAGAGTTGAGGGAGCATTCCTGTGGGCGGAGGTTAGTCAAGAAACGGTTCTGGTGATGTCACCAATGCAGGATGTAGAGGGATGTAGTCCAATCGAGCCGTTTTTTGTAGTCAACTTCTGTTGAATAAAATATCTCGCTTGGCATTGAACTTTGAGCTTCATAATTTTACAGATATTATTTATGCTCTAACAGCAACATTACACACTAACTAAAGTTTGAAACATGGAATCGCATGCAACGGGACCTTTAAATAACATAATTTTTATACATATCTATCACATCTACTGCAGGCAGATCCACTCGTGTTCACTCTGAAGGAATCACTCATACGGCTGGGCACTTGTAATGACACATCAAGGATGTTAAGAGGCTAAAAGCAGGTTTAGTACTTGCCCTATTGAAGTCAACAGGGTGCAAATTTTAAAAATAGAATAACTCGGTGTAGGCAACACCGATTTTTGTCGTTGTTCTCTGTATTGACAGCACTCCAAATGTACAAAAAAATGAGCTCAATGTTAAAATTGACCGGAGTTCTCCTTTAATAACTGTCAAGTAAAGTCAAGTTTATTTATATAGCGCTTTTCACAACACAGGTTGTATCAAAGCAGCTTCACAGTAATAAATTAGAACAATACATCAATGTTTGTTTCTAGTGGAACGTCTACGTTTGGTAATGCTGATCAATAGTATTGTTGATTGATTAATTAAATTAAATATCCCCAAATATCCCCAACTGAGCAAGCCAAAGGCAACAGTGGCAAGGAACCGAAAAACTCCATCATGTGAAATGAAAACTGTCTTGTTGGCTAAAACATATAGCACCATTTTGAAACATATCAGCAACTGTAATATTTTTTTACACAGCGGGGTTAGTTGTAGTACAGTGTTAAGTGTGGTAATGAAATGAAAACAGGGAGCCACACAACTTTTCAGGTTTGAGTATTTATTTATATATTTATTTTGCCACATTTAACTTTGTTGGCCTTTCACAAACAATGTTGGAATTTAAATGTCAACGTTTTTTTCACATTTATTTACTATGCATTGATCACTTGTTTATTCAAATCATCCAGGTGGATGCTGCACATTGGTGCTGGTTGAGGAGATTCCCCCTTCCACATGTAAAGCGCTTTGATTACCTAGAAAAGCGCAATATAAATGTAACAAATTATTATTAAAAACATAGCCTGTTTTTCATGCAATCAACCCTTGTTTTTATTATTATTACTTTAATTATTAATAATAATAATTTTGCATGCTGCTGCCACACAGAAATATAACTCAATTGCAATTACAATATTTGATGATTTTATTTATTTATTGCAAAACTGTGCAGCCCTTTCCTATATCTCTATCCATGATATTTATCCATAAAAGAAGGATGATTGGATGAGGGGTGGATGTATGGATAATTGGATATTTATTTATAAAAATGCACAAACAATTTCAAACTATACAGATAAAATAGAACTGAATTATGTGTGTTACACAACTGTTAACTAACCCCTCTGTCTGTTACAATTAACCCCGCATAACATTTGCACTTCTGTCACTTTCAGTGCAACTGTACGAAACTGGTAGGTCCTAGAAAAAAACTAAGTGTTCATTTGTAGCAGAGATGTGTATGTTGTTTGTGTAAAAAAAAAAGATTAATCTAACGTAATTATTTTCTTAATAATTGAGCCAAAACCAAAATGTGTTCTCCCCTACATTCTTCCGGTGCATGTGTGAATGCTATTAATATTTTGAAGTGCTTTTTCATTTTAATCGTAGTATAATTTTTTAGAAATTGCATGTTTTTAAAATTTTGTTTTATTCTGTATTCATTTTTTCCAGTTAGTAATTTTAGTACTTCAACACAACTGTATTTCAGTTAGTTGCGAAGAAAACATTTCTAATTCTCCTTTACAATTTTTCATCTAATATTTATATTTTATTTTAGCTTTAATTCAATTAACAATTTTTTTTTAAAAAAAGTTTCAACACTGTTATAGAGCAACTGATATTTCAAGGATCATCCCCATTTTAAATAGTGCTAAAAAAAAGAACACGGGCAGTAAAATATGTAGATTAAAGTCATTAGATGATGCACCTGTCATTGAAAGGTAATCAGGGTCGCATGTATTAGATGGCATTATAAAAAAAAATTGGAAAAATTAAATTGACTTCTATCCTTGGACTTTAAAATATTTTTTCAGATGAATACTGATAAAAAATGTATAGATCAAAGTCATTTGATGATGCATCTGCCATTGTATATAGTCATTTATATCATGCATCAGATGAATCTCAAACACAGCAACAATTCTATGGACTAATATCCTTACAGTAGAAGGACAAAATCTGAGGCAAAGAAATGTGATCTACTTACTGAAAGCTGACCAAAAGACCAATAAAAGGACATAAAGCAGGTTCATTCTTGATGTAGTATGGTCCAGGAAGATGAGCAAACTATGTCAGAGATCAAATTTAAATAAGCAATTGTAAAATTATAATGACAAACAAATTAATCAAGTAAATTTGAAAATTGAAATAGCAAATAGCAAAAAATAAATCTAAGTAATAATATCCAGAGTATTTTTTTCTAACAGGTGAAGTTTGTGAAGAGTATAGAGAAAGAAGTCCCCAAAAGGATTAAGATATCTGCAGAATGCAAGGAGAGGAAAAGGCATAGAGTCTTCTGAACCTAAACATTTTATATGCTGTGCTTATACGTAACAGGAAGGAATTGGGAAATATATTGAAATTCTTTGTGCTGCTCTTGCAACTAGGTCTGCATAATATTTGAAATAAATGACATTGCGATATTTTGTTTTTCTGCAATATATATTACAATATCAAAAACAACTTCACCAGATGACTTGAATAGCTCTATTTGTAAAGAATTAATCACTGTAGAATGATTGGGGTGATTTTGTAAGGGAGTGAATCTGCGTAGAAAATAATAAACAGATTACAACCATAGATAAATACAATAGAACAAAGATACAAATGAAATAAACAGTGCTTTATGTTTTTCAGGTACGTTTCAGCAGTATTCAGGTACAAAAATGGAATAATCAAATTTAAAATAACACTTCATCTTCACTGTATTATATTAATCTTTGTTAAAGCTACAAAAGGAATTTCCTGAATTTTGTTGTTTGATT
Organism: Scardinius erythrophthalmus; assembly: GCF_964197995.2. Classification (NCBI taxonomy): domain Eukaryota; kingdom Metazoa; phylum Chordata; class Actinopteri; order Cypriniformes; family Leuciscidae; genus Scardinius; species Scardinius erythrophthalmus. The sequence continues at coordinate 4,661,415 of NC_138240.1, read as the reverse complement.
AACATTAATGACACAGACAGCATGGAATGCATAGATTCAATATAATGAAATGCATCCGTTTTCTTTCTCAATTTTTTACGTTCACTTAAGCCATAAGCGACTGTGTTTATGAGGATACTCACCGAAACAAGCATTTTGACAATTTTGCATGTAGGCCTACAGTAGATCTAGCAATGTGAGACTATAGTTTAAATGAATCCCTTTTTACATGATAAATTGACATTATAGTACAGAAGAGCTCTTTCTGCATTATCCTGAACATTGTATAAGCATTAATTTCATGTGTCATAGAACGGAAGAGAGCCTCTCGGGAGAATGCATTAAATGTAAAATGTAAATGTACAGTAGAAGTTTGTTTCTCCTCTTCAGGTCTGTTCTCCTCTCTTCAGAAAGTCTTGTGATTATTTATGCATCCATGTAGTCGTTGTCTGTAACAGTTGTGGTGGTGTTGATGATGGAGTCTGTGTTAACAAACGTGTAGAAAGAGTTCACTGGGTTAGTCTGTGTGTGCGCTGGAAAACTACTGAAGCTGAAGAATCTAATCCTGAACACAAACTCATCAGAAACACAAGTCAGGACACTAAACCTCATCAGATCATCATCTCATCAAGGACAAATGTGATTATAGTATGTATTTATGCCAGAGATGTCTTCAATAGCATTGCATGTCAGAATGCACGTCACATCAACAACGCCTAACCTACCCATCACGTGGGTTTAGACAAAATTGGTTGTGACGTGAGATAGCGTTGCAACAACTGAGATTTTAAGAAACACTTGCAGGAAACTATATTGAGCTCTGACTGTAGGCCTGATGCGTGATGCCATTGGTCATCAGAAATAAGATTGAGGAAGAGAAACTGTTCATTGACTTCATCTTCAGCTCAGAAAACTAAACTTACTATATATATATATATAACTATATAATTTAAATAAGTAAACTGTTACATTGGTAAAACACACACCTTTAGCTTTACTCCTGATGGTGGTCACGATCACTGCCACAGTCATGATGACGAGACCAACAGCAATGAAGGAGGAAAAGCAGATGTAGAATAAAGATACTCCTTCCCAGGGGCGGAGTGGCAATCGGGAGAGTCGGGACTTTTCCCGGTGGGCCGGTAGTGTTTTGAGGCCGCGGAGGGCCGGTCTGATAATAGTTATACATTGCGAGTTATTTTAGCAACACCCGTCTGGCGGCCTGATGTGCGGCCGCTTCTCGCTGGTCAAACTGTGCAGCCTCTCTGCTCAACACAGTATATAAAAGTGCTCAACCCGTTCGGCAGGTCCAACCATGTCTATAGGATTTTCAAAAACATAGGGGGGTCAGTGAGCGGCCCCTCCCAAAATCGGGTCGGCCTTTGATGTAAAAAGCCGCCGAACACCTCTTTTTCCTCGTCACGTCTTGGAAGTCTAACGTCCGTAAGAGTGAGTTAAATGATGGAAAGGCAAAAAAGAAAACTTATCTTGTTATTTCGAGATATTAAGACGTTATTTCAACATAATATCTCGTTATTTCGACATAATAAGTCGTTATTTCGACATAATAAGGGGGCATTCTAATCTGCATTAAGCTAGCCTACATTAAGCGTTCTTAGGCCTAATGGTTTTCTATGGGAGGAAATTGCTTAACGTGTAATTAAACGTTGCGTTCATATTCTGGGCTCATCTGATTTTTAGTAGGCTACATAGCATTTTTATGATTTTAGTATCATAATGATTAATAAATGCACGCACAATTATCCGTGAACTTGATTTGAACAAACGCCTTTCAACTTGTGCAAAATTCAGAATTAAATGAATGTGCAGCAATTTGCACAAATAGAGAGTCTGTAGGCCTATTGTAGCCATTAAATAAGCGCATTTAGTTTCATATTTGTTAAAATATATAATGTCATTTCTTTTCCATTTATGTTTATTTATGAAAAGTGAACAGCACGAATAAGATATGATGCCTATCAAGAGACAGAGGGTCAGACAGACATGATTTTGACCATTTCATTCAGTTTTGTTTTGTAGAAAACCTTTCATTAAGGTGAATTTCGTTTTGTATAAATTGTATCTTAATTTTAATCATTTTTTAAATAATAAGCAAATATAACAAACAGACAATATAGCCTAATCATGGAGGCGCCCGCGCGGTCAATTGCATTGCACGTTAACTGAGCGCATCTCATCCGAACTAAGTTAACGAAACTCAGTGTATGCCTCACACAGACATGCGAAACACATCAAATACACAAAGCTTGAAATAACTTTAAACGAAATAATTCAAAACGAAAAGAAAAAGGCTTGCCTACTCTCTGATTACGTAATCATGCATTTCTCTAGGCGCGTTCACTATATATGGCGATCGTCAACTTCATCTTTGCAGCCGACACCCGACACTGTCAGAAAACACTAATTTATTACTAAAAATCAATGCACGCGTTACCGGGTTTACAAATGCACATCTTGCTTGTTGCACGCACATAAATGTTGAAATAACGAAATATTATGTTGAAATAACCTTATTAATAAGCTACTAATAGCCTACATCTTTTAGAATATTTGATTGAATGCTGAATGTTGCGCTTGTTCAATTTAATAAAATTAAAACTTTAATTGTGATCATTAAAATAATTGAATATTAAATATTTAGTGGCCAAGTTTTGCTCAATTATTATTTGTATAACTGCGCAGCTCCCCCGTCAATGATCTAGCACCCCTCAGCACAAGCGTTAAAAAATCTGGCGCTGAGAAGGTCAGACTCAAAAATTATGGAGGAGGAGGCAGTGAAATGCTCCAAAATAACAGACATGTTCCGGGCATCAACAAGCAAAGATACTACAGGTGAAATAAACTGAAGCACATGTTGTCAAAGCTAGGCACAGATGGGAATTAGCACCAGCTATGCAGCCAGCCAGCCAAAAGCTTGTGTAATTTGAAAGTAGCAGTGGTAAATATGAGACAAATAAAAAGTTTACTATTGAGTGACTATCTAGGCTACTGCAGATTTCCTAGTTTTAAAACGAGTAACCTCCCTTGGCTGCTGCTGCTATGTTAAGTGTATACAGATTATGTTAACACTAGCAGAAGCTAACGAGCAAGGTGTCGTGTCACCGTGAAAATGCCATAGACCCTTTTCAACAGGGTGATGATGACACGTTTTAACGGTCATCATCCGCATAAATCCTGGAAAGTTTTTTTTAATATTTTCAATTGAAAAAAATATGTATTTACATTTAACACTATTTTATATTATATTACCTTTAATAAAATTACAAAAAAAAACGAGTTAATGCTGCTGTGAGGGTTTCTAATGCTGCGTCTGTGGGAGTGATGACAAAGTGACTTATATTTCTCTCTTCTGAGTTCTTCTGACTGCCGTTATCCATCTCGCAATTTTTTTACTCTTTTAGAAAGTTGTGAAAAAACTATAGAGGAACAAAAAAAAATCTATTTAATATTCTCTCATTCACTGCTATATTTTTTAGCAAAGGTTTTTTTTTTTTTTTTTTTTTTTTACCACCGAGGGCCGGTGGTCTACGAAATTTCCCGGTAGATTTTTTGGTCCCACTCCGCCCCTGCTCCTTCCTCATGATGATCCAAGACTGCATGGAAATGCAAACAGAAAAACAGGAACAAAGATGAATGCACTAAAATATATACAGAGACATGCACTGCAGAGATCAGCCATACTGTTAATATATTTAAATGGCTAATGATGGATTTATGTACATTTGGCATTGTTCTGATGAATCAGAATTTTTTTATTTTTTTATTTCTTGCTTATGTTTTATCATTTGCTTATGTTTTATGTTATCATTAATCATTTATATCATTTGAAATGTATGTTTAATGCTTTTCTTTCATTAATCTTTATGCCTCAAATGTAGCTGATAGCTTTGGTTGAACATTTGTACTTGCTGTTTAGATGAGGGCAAAAGTCTAAGTTTCCGATAAACAGACCACAAAGGCTTGAATGTCTCAGAGTAAAGTGGCAAATGAACGTTATCTTAGCTAAACTTCTTGAAGTGTACGGGCTAACACCTCAGTGAGTGAAAAATGTTTGTGTCTTGTGTGTCTGCTTCGATGCAATATGAAAAGAGGAACTTAGCTCTGTTCCGAGCAACTGTAATACTGTATAATGGGGAGATCAATTTCTGTACAGGTCAGTCTATACCTTGGACTCAGACCTTGCTCCTTCCCAACCCGTCTGTTCAAAGAGAGATCTCTCAACCAACTTTATCTTTAGGCAAGAATATTACACTTGTGTTAATTTTTTACTTAAATAAATATTAGAAGTAATTTTAACTGTTCATTTTATGTTTCTTTTTAAACTTTTAATACTTATTATGGATTAATTAAATGTATTATTTGATTGTCTGTTAAGAAATTAAATTTGACAATCATCTGACTGGATCTCCTCCATGCATCATGTTCAAAAGCACGTCAAAGCAAAACTGAATTGTCATTTAAAATGTGAATGGATTACAATCAATGTCGTAGTGGAGCATCTTGTTGAGTGAAATGTGTGTGTTTGAACAAAATATGAAAATACAAGCATATACATTGCAGCAACTAGGCAAGCATGTAACATCTAAATGTTCTTGCGGAGATGCATTTGTTTTACCTGACAAACCGTAAGTGTAGGTCTGGCTGCGCAGGTTCTTGACTTCTCCATTAGAATGAACCTCACGCTCACAGGTGAAGGAAGCAGGTGGACTCACAGTGACCATATACACACATGAATATGGAGAGCTTGTGAGTATTTCCATGGTGTAGTTCAGTTTACTCTCTACAGACAGTGTGAAAGATTGCGTGTAAAACGTGTTTAATGTCATGTCAGACTCGCACAGCACTATCACACGCTCTCTGTCCTCCACCTGTCGATACACTGTGATGTTCGGCACTGAGAGATCTGAAACACAAACATGCCAGTGAAACATGAACATGCTAAAAATGTATGCAGCTGAAATAAAATGAACTAAATTTGCATCTTTAACAGAACTCCTAATATGTGTTGGCACTTTGAAATAATAGATGTAGCTTTAATAATCAATAACCATGTGTCAGTAGGAAACCAGACAGACAATGATGTTGTTATGAGGAAAGTGATTAATGTTGCTTTTAAATAGTGTTTCATTTTATTAAACAAAGACATCAGAATTAATGGCTGAATTACTTCATTTCACACTTCAAATTTCTTTTCACACTTCAACAAAGCTCTTTCACTAAAAAAATAAATAAAATAAAAATTCAGATCGTAGTTACATACCTTCAAAGAAATCATATTGTAACTCCATGTACTGTCCAATAAAGACACATAAAAACACATATACAATGTACAGTTATTTGTCTATGCTAGATCGGCAGGGCTGACAGAAAAAAAAAACTATTTCAGCAGCTGTATACATTATTTACTTAAAAAAATAATAATTGAAAAACATCACAACAACAGAATTTGATTAAAAATCTTTTGAACCTTAAATACATCACTCACATCACCGCTAAAACTTTCCATTTCACTCAGAGAGATTTTACTCCAAATGTTCTCTTCTGTTGTCTGACATTTCTCTGTATAAAAAAGATGACAAATTACAATAGTTCATTATAACTGTGTAAAAGTGATGCATTCCCTGTACACTTTAAGTTAAAAATAAAACATGGGAGAAAATAATGTACTTACGTAAAGCTGACATTACAACTAGCAAAAGGTGCTGCAAAAGGAGCTTCATCGTGCCTCTAACTATTTTTCTTGCACTGGTTCAGTTTCACTCTTCAGTTCTTCTCCTTCACATTTCCTGTGCTAAAGACTGGTACTTGTCACATGCATGTGTTAAGATTCATGTGCAGAGTTGAATATAATAAAAGCAAAAACCAAAATAATATCAAATGAAATGAACGTTTTAAACAAAAACTAGATTTTTACAGGGAAGGAAATACTGTGAATCTGTTAATGCAAACAACAAAGAAAAGAAACAAGTGAATGACAATAATGTTCTCAGAGGAGTCAGGGGACATTAAAACGCTTAACGTGGCTTAATATCCTGTGGAAGAAATTTGATCTTTAAGATGTGTGTGACCATCATATGGCAGAAAAAGAGCACACACACAAACCGTATTCTAATATGGAATTGTGTTGGAATGGTAAAGAGTGTTGGTACGTGGCATGAGGGCCTCCACTCAAGGATAAAATATAATGAACAAATCTAAGAATGTTCCACATATGGTTGAAATACCATCACTGGCCTGGAAAGATAACATTCTGGGAGTCAAGACTATAAAAGAAGAAGGATGCCCTCCCTTTGTCAGCCACTCTGTGACTGTTTGACTGCTGGCAAGAAAATAAACCTCATCAAAGACAATTGGAAATGTTTGTCTATTCGGTGATATAATTTAGTTTGCGACCACAATTCTAAAACAACAAGAAGGGAAAATTCAATTCTCACTCATTTCTCTCATCATAAACACTATTTACTCCATTTTAAAGCAGCTAAATGTTTTGTTCTAAAAATGTTCTAAGAACATTATCATGCAGTTCTAATAATGTTTTCAGCGGGTCGTTTTATTTTGGTTCCCAGAATGTTCTCCTACTAAAAGGTACACAGCAAAAACTGTGAAGGGGGGATAAACCCTTTAAAATAAAATACATTACCAGGAAAAGGGGGAAAAACTGCTTAGTAATATGGTAAAGCTGCAAAATAGATCATAACCACAAAGAATAACACAATAAACAAAATAAACCCACTGCTAGCAAAAGAAACCAAAATCACAAAAAATAGATATTGAAAACAACCCAGCGCAAACAAAAAGAACTATTTTATAAAACGTTCTTATCTTGTGACGTGTTAACAAAACTAGAACATTTTAAATGTTACATTTTGAGGATGTTTTTAGAGAATGTTATCCTATAGTTGATTGTAAGGGCAAATTTATCAGTCCGAGAGGAAAGAGTATTATTAGGCATTAATGGAATTTTTAATTTGTGCAACTAAAGTTGAAGTTTTTTCATATAAAACATTAACATTATCAATTAATTAGTAAAAAATGTATTAAAAAACATGTTCTTATTATAACATATACAATAAATGCATTGTAAAAAGTGCATAAATAATAAACATAAATAATAGATCTAGTGACAATCTCTATAAAATGTATGGTAAAAGACAAATAGTCAATGTAATATTACAGAAATATAATAAAACAAATTATTAATATGATATGGTAACAAATCATTGGTTTTTGTTGTCCAAACAAAGGAACAACTTCTCATCCTTATAGATTAGATGCATTTTAATATTTTGATTATATTTCACATCCAATGTACAAAACAATAAATTAGAATAGAATATCAAACACATACACTATAGCCTATGGACAAAAGTATTTAATACACCCGATCGTTACAACAAAAGGGACTTTATTCTAAATAGATAGACATTAATATTAAGTTAATATTAAAAAAAAAATATTAATAAAAAAAAAATATTGCCTCAACTTTAAGCGTCAACTTCAGCCAGTGTTTGAGAGGTGTCGCGTCAATACCTGGTCAATACACGTCCGGGTTTGTTTCAGCTTCTCAGCAACTACAGTATGTACTTTAGCAGCATGGCCACCCAGTGGATATAATTGCCATTACACAATCTTTTCAATGAAGGGTATATGGACAAAGAGCCAAAAATGAGGTTTGGAGAGTTAAACTACAGCAATTTGATCCAGTAGCACCTCAATGCAGTACACGAGATCCAGGGGGCGGAGTTGGTTCCAAATATAATGGGTGGAGATTGGTAGGTTTAGGGGTGGGTTTAGGGATTAAGGGGTGGAGATGGGTAGGTTTAGGGATTAAGGGGTGGAGATGGGTAGGTTTAGGGATCAGGGGGTGGAGATGGGTAGGTTTAGGTAGGTTATATGTAAGGTGGGAGGAGTTGGATCTGGATCCGACTCCTCCCCATGGATTTCACGTTCTGCAGTGAGGACCATCTCATTTGATCGCGATAAAGGTCAAACGTGCGGTTACAATACAATGCACGTTAAACGGTTAATGTATTTACTTTACATTCAAACAGATTCTATTGATTCAAACTCACATCAGCAATTTATGATAAAATATGTGGTCGCTGATTAACACTTATCCAGCCATTCCATTTAAACTATATTTAGAAACTCAAAGTTATTTCTGAGTAGTTTTTCACTTTTGAAGCTTACACTTGAAGTGTGCTGAAAGAAGTCTCATGATTATATTGACATTATAATTTTTTTTTTCAAAAGTAAAAAATAAATAAAATACAAACTCGTGTTACAAAGCTCTTATTTTATTTAGACTTACATTACATCACATTTACTGTGTAGGCTATATTGTGGAACTTTCCCTCAGAAAATTATATTAAACTGGCATTGAAAGATAAGTATCTTCTCCGTTGACGTCCACTAAACTGGCCTCTTGTTGCCCGTACTGCAGTCTGGCTCTGCTAGAAACGTCCTGGCAGATTTGCTGAAGCATAAAGCTAAACACTGGAACACCTGATCTAGTAGGAAATTAGTTTTGATAATTCTTTCCTTAAAATAGCCATCTATCTCTTACAGGTTTTATTTTGTGTGTTGAGTTTGAGGTGATGAATGTTGGATGTACAGTCAGTGGTTATGATGTTTGGATGTACAGGTCTGGAATGAACATTACATCACAGAACAGCAGCAGCAGGTCGCGGGATAGTCCTCAGCGTTCACTTTCAACTCATTTCCATACACATAGTAAACATAGGGCTTCTCTTTCCAAGTGTAGTTCACCTTTGTTATGGTAATGAGCTCGATTGTCTGCCTCTGGAACCAGGAAATATTGAATTACCAGATTCAGGTTTCATCAGTATTGTGGAATCATGTTGACATGCACACCAGTTTACATGACTGAATTTGTATTTAAATCTAAATAGTGCAAGTAAACATGACCATGTCTACTGTCAAATATAGCAAAACTTTAGCATTATTATTATTATTGAATATGGAAAATTTCCAAATTATAGGTTAAAATTGTGAATAAAACACAACAGGTACCTGCTGTAATATGCGGGAGTTCTTGGTATATTTCACCTGATGGTCTCTTATTAAACGCTCAGACGCTTGTGCAACAGAAACATCAGGGAAACCCAGCACTGGCGAGACCTACAGTAAACATTCAACCACGTTTTTATCATCTTCGTCACACATCATCATTCTTTCTTTTATCTTTAACTGTCTACACATCTGTTCCTACCATAATCTGGGCGTCTCTGAAGAGCTCCTTCCCTGAAACCTTCACCAGCTTTTCCAGTCTCAGACCGCTCGAATCTTGCACTACGTATTCATCCTTCTCAGTGCTCCTGAAATTATCCAAAAAGTAGCTTTCAGAATGAGACAGTTCACTTTGACAGAGTGTATAGGGTTAGTATTATCAGTGAATATGTAATACCATTTGACTTTGAGATTGACGAAGACGAGTAGCTTTCCCTTTCCATCACAGGATTTACACATTTGGGAGCCGCTGCCGCTACATGAACTACATCTGGAAGTTGCCAGACAAACACTCAGATAAAAGTAGTAAAACTAGTAAGACATGTTCAGGACATAAAGGGCTCTATGGCAGCTTGAATCAAATATGATGAGTGTAAAAGACTGGTTGGTTGGTGCAAAATAATACACAAACACTTTTTTTCTATTTTTTCAAGCAGCAGCCATTCTGAGATGTGAACAAATGTCTCACTTCTTTTGATTCTTATGAATTGGTCAAAAAGACCAAATTAAGGAAAAGGCTGAAAGAGTGGGAAAAGTCCTATTTAAATTTAATATTTTAAAAAAAAATATGTGTTCCTTTCTCAAAAGCTAGAACAGTACAAACAGTTACTCTTGTTTCTCCATGAAGTACTACAGTACATCATGGAGAATGGCAGACTTACTTTTCACGTCCACTACAGTTACAATTATAGCAGGCCTCGTTCTCAGGAGATTGACCAGAACCGTTACACTGGGAGCACACTTTCTGCATAAAGACACAAATAAAAGTGTCTCTAGATTTACATCCCATTATATGACCTCCTATAATAACCATATACACCAAAAACAACTCAGTGAATAATAAAAAGCCTGGTAAAACTGGCCTGGTGTTTGCCAGTCAATCGTCACTTACGCTTCCGGTTCCAGTGCAAGAAGAACAGGGTTTCATTCCCATTCCACCGCATGGTTCACATTTCTAGGGTACAACAAAAAAACTTGTTTACTTTCCAGTAACTGGACTATGTAAATTAGATCTTAATGTTCCCCTATTATGCTTTTTCGGATATTACCTTTCATGTAATGTGTAATATAGCTTTTTGTGAATGTAAAAGGTCTGCAAAGTTTCAAAGGTCATGATAAATTAAGTTATTGTCTCTCAAACGAAAGAACCGATTCTGAACTGACTGAAACGAGTCGTCAGTAATTCCAGTATTACTTCCTGCTCAAACCTATGTAGGTTTGTAACTAATTTGCATAATGCCAGTCTATGGTCTTCACTGGCTGTTGGAGAACAACGTCTACTTTGATCCTCAAACACTGTAGTTGTCGCTGAGACTGGAAGAGTTTGTGATGTCGACATGTCGAGAAGGCACAGTCCTTGATCGAGACCGAATCCTTGATCGGACCGTTTCAGACAAGAAAGGAGGTGACGTAGCAAAGTATATTATGCAAAATTGAAAGCGTGTTTTTGACCTTGAATGCATTTAAACCTTGTAGGAGACCTCCAAAACAAAATGAGGAACCCTTAAACTAGCATAATAGGGGCACTTCAAAATGCTAACAAAGCTCCATAGATTGTGGTGTTTCATACAAAAATGTTCTGATAGTTGCTGCACATTCTGTTGCTTGAACCCTTCTTGTGGATCTTGAGTGATCAAACCTTGACTGAGGAAGTGTAGGGCACTCTAATGGTGTCCTCGTGCTCAGTAAAGTAGGACGGAGGTTGAGCTGCAATCTCCCACGGTCCAGGAGCACGCTGAATCCCAGCATCGACACGCTGCCCTGCAAAAGAGTTTAGGCAATGATTTAGCCAGGGAACAAGGTTTAGAATTAATCTAAAAAAAAAAAATTACTGCACAAAACCTGTTGCTATAGTGTTTTTAGCTCATTACTATGGTGTTATGGGTGGTCAAAAACTCAAAAATGTCCATCCCCGAGTCTCCTTGGAAATTGGTGCAAAACGTCTGTAATAAAAATTACTAACAGACGGAACGCAATAAACGCTGTCTTGCATTCGGAGGCAGATGCTTGGTGTTTGGGAACGCAATCGAGGAACGTCCTGATTTTGCAGAGTTAGATGCGTTCATGGGTTAACATATTGTACTAAATGATAGTGAATAACAATGATGTAGAAGCACTTAACCCTGGTTGTAAGCCTAGATGTGACATAAACGGTAAACTTGTCAAAATCTGATTGGTTGATTGGAATGTTGTTCCAGGATTAACAAAGATGCTGATCCAGGAAAGTTGCACTTGGTGAAATCAGGTTTTGTTTTTTCGTGCGAGACTTCTCTGGAAGGCAACTATCCCAAATCATTTTGATGACAGACTTTGTTTCAGGCATTTCAGAATGATCAAACCAACATTTGAGATGCTGTCTGTCCACGATGAGATTGGTCTGCTGGCTAGTCCAGTGATCCAATCACATCCTCTGTTGAGGCAGTCACATGAGGTTTTGTTGTGCATCATGGGTTTATTCAGTAAATATGGTTTCATCTTAGTTTATGAGCATGTCTCCTCATGTAAGGTTTTTTGCACATTTTTAGAATTTATGCACATCTTGACGTTACCACCCAACATTTATTTTATGTGATAACCCAAATTTCGCATTAAAATAGGTTGATGGAAACATAGCTTATGATATTCTTTCCCCATTTAGTCCCTCCCATGTAAATCCAAGGGATTTTTCCATTTTCTAATAGCACAGATCTACTCAATAAGCTGCACAATTTGAGATATCATTCATATCTGTATATCACAAAATATATATAGAGGTCTGTTCAAGTATTAGCAATAGTGATGGTGATGCTTGCAGCACTAATGATAGACTCGATTGACTTTTGGTACCTGTGTAAGGCTCCTGACTCAATTCAGTAGATCTGGACTCTGTGAACGTCTCCAAACGATACTGAGAACAGAAGCAGGACAAAAAGACAGACCTCAGATTGATTTTACTAACCACATTCGTCTCTATAAAGCCAAAACAAGACTTGTGCATGTGTATTAATACACAGAATGATGGTTATCACTATCCTGAAAATGGAAAGGATTCACATCTCACCCTGTAAGTGGCAAAGGACTCCATGTTGGTTATAACTCCATCTCTGACGGGGCCAGAACTATAGCAGCACTTGCTGGAGACGTAATCTTCAAAAGCTGCCCGTGCTCTTCCTTCTGAGATGGAAGGAATGTTGTCGCTAACAAGAAAATATTAATAGACATGAATGTTGAATTACGTGCAACAGGAGTCAGTTTGAGAAATTAAGACATCTGAAACACAGATAACTCTGATTTGTCAGTCTCTTTGCATGGAGTAGTCTACTTTTTAATCTATAAAAAGTACTTTAACTCATATTCAGTAATATTATCAATTTACTGCACTGGCACTTTCAGATGAGAACAACATTTTAGCTGAATTCATGACACTATTGTCGTCTGTAGAGCTACTTATAACTGAAATAAACTTCTTTCATAACTGATGAATTTTGCAACATTAGGGCCGGTTTACACAGAATAAGTTTTTGATGTAAAAAAAAAAAAAAGCGGGCAAGTGGAAGGAAAAAAGAGAAAGGTTTAGAGACACATTGAACAACTTTTAACTTGAGCACCCCTTTTTTAGAAAACCACATCATGCACTAGACGCGAGCGCAATGGTTGCATTATGGTACCTGTGCGGTTACATGAAAAAAATACGGAAAAGTAGCACAGTGTAATGTAAAAACCTAAAACAAGTTCTGTGTGAACAGCCCCAGTGTTATTTTTCTGTTTATTAATGTGAAGCTGCATTGAAAGCAATATATTTATGAATGTGACTTCACTTAATCTATACAGAGAAAAAACGTACTGCCATTCTGGATGGCTGGAGGCTTCAGGCACAGGCATCGGCACAGAGGGCATTGGAGGAGGAAGATACGCACCTGTGAAAAGAGCAACACAACAGCATATTTTTTCCTAACAATTAATAATTTATTAAAATAGCATACGCTCTAAAAAATGCTGGGTTGTTTTAACCCAATGTTGGGTCAAATATGGACTATCCCAACGTTGGGTTAAAAAATGCAATTTAAAAATGGACTAATTGCATTTTGGACAAAATCAAAAATGGACAAAAATGCAATTTAAAAAAGGACAAATTGCATTGGTTACATTAAAAATGTAATCCAACGGCGGGGTTTGTCTATTTTTAAATTGCATTTTTAACCCAACGTTGGGTTAGTCCATATTTGACCCAACATTGGGTTAAAACAACCCAGCATTTTTTAGAGTGTATAGGCCTACTCTACCTATCAAACATTCTGGTCATTGAGATTAAAAAATAAATATTTAAATAAAAAAATATTGTTACAAAAGATTTCAATCTCAAATAAATGCTGTTCTTCTGTTCACCAAAGAATATGATAACAAAAATATGAAGCGGCACTTAACATAATAATAAGAAATGTTTCTTGAGCAGCAAATCAGCATATTAGAATTATTTCTGAAGGATCATGTGACATCACAGGAATAAATTACATTTGAAAATATATTCAAATAGGAAACAGTAGTTTGGAATTGTAATAATATTTTACAATTTTTATCAAATAAATGCAGCATTGATGAGCAGAAAAGACTCATTTCAAAAACATACATTTTATCAAGCCCCAATTTCTGAATGTTATGCCACTTTTATGTCCTGTATCTTAAAAAACAAATTATATGATAGGAGCCCTATTAATTGTTGCAATAATGATGATGTATGATATAATAATGACCTACAAATTTAATAATATATATTAAAAAATTCAAGCAATTAATATTGTGCTTCTTACCGTCTCCACCACTCGAAGTTCCTTCATATCCCGGGACGCTGCCAAACATGCTTGCTACATATAAATTACAACATATTAAGGCAACTTGCTTATAACATCATGAATTACATATTGCAACTTAATTTCAGCTAATCAGTAGCAAACATTGGCCAAGTTTAGTTTTAATGATTTGAAAGTTCCCTCATTAGATCTGCAACAGCTGAAAAAAAGCACATTCAGAATTTTGCATATGCTAAATATAATTATTTATATAGCAATTCATTAACACATTATTCATTACATACTATAATTTATTAATATATTATAAGCCAAATAAGCTTTTTTCAAAACATAGAAATAATCAAAGACTTGCCTTTTTACGTGTCAGAGCTGCTGCACAAATCACAGTAGAGGGATAAAGATTATATAGCTTTACAGAAGCACACAATCTGACGCTTATGAGTTATGATTGGAGGAGAAAGATGCTTCTGAGTGGTGTGGTCTATAGTGGTTAAAAAAGTTGAGAGCACAAGTTGGTGGTATAAAGCCCACCGCCTCCATATGACCACTGTTCACCCTTCACCAACAACAGGTTGAGTTTCGTTATGGAAAGTAAATACAACCAAATGGAAAAACTGATCACCATAATGGTGATTTCAAATAAAACAACTATTTACAGTTAATACACCACAACTATATGAAATTAAGGTCTGTGAGTGCAATGAAGATTTTTAATTTAATATGATTTACATTACAAACAAATTTGCTGATCTATGCAGCTAATGCAAGCAGTGATAAAAGAAGTGAAACTGAATAATTCTGAATAAATGGTGCATGAAAGTTGAAAGGAAATATGCTGTTGAGACAACATATTGCAAAAAATAATTTTTAATTAAATGCCTGTTAGCTTTGTTTTGTTCCTGGTCATTTTGAGAGCACAACCGCAGCTTTCTCTTTGACACATTTGTAGAGACAATAGAGGACAGAAGTCGCATGTACCACAAAATATATGATGGCAGTGAAATGGATGGTGATGGATGTATTGGTAGTTAATAAAACAGGGAAACAATTAAAAAAAGAAAAGAAATGTACGAAATTTTATTTTTGTAATGAAGTGTGTTAAGTCAGTGTAATATTTATATATAATGGAAAAGCTATAGCTGTCATTTTTTTTTTGTTGCGGTTTAGTTTAAAAAAGAAAAGAAAAAAAGTTTGCAGTACATCGTCAGCTTTAGTTTGCGGTCATTTTATATGGAAATTTAGTACAAGATCACCAATGACCTTAACCATAACCACAGGTTTTCCACAGTGTATGTAGATAGAAATGGCTCATTCTAAGGTGATAGAAACCCAACAGTTCATTTAGTAAGGTCTTTATACACCACTGAAAATTACTAGTTAAAATTCCTAAATATTACACAATGCACCTTTAAAAACATTTTCCATTAAACAGTATGGCCATCATACCACAAACAAGCCTGCAAAAAGGTTTCTGAAACCATTGTGAATGTTTGCAAAAAATATTTTTTTAAATCATGCACATTATTAGTTCTCGAGTTTGATTTTATTATGTTTGGAACCATTAAAAAAATAACAGATCAATCAAAGTGTAACATCTTTTTAACTTTCACTTCTTAGCTTGCACACAGCAACATTTCCTTTGTTCTCAAGCAAGTGCGAGTGCATGTCTACTACAACAGAGAGTTAAGATGAAAATGTGTGATTATGAATTTCATAGTCACATTTTATATTTTTTTAGGTGAACCAAAAATGTAAGATATAATATTTACATATCAAAATTTCATTAAAAACAATTATTTAATCATCAATGTCCAGTCTTACACAGTAAAAAAAAAAAAAAAAAAAACATTTTTGGTGACATGATTCTTTCTCAACTCACAGTTTATTATATTGTTATTATTTATAATGATATAAAAAGTGTATTCATCTAAGAGAGGTTTAGTAATTCACATTTGGTCATATTGAATCACATGATGATGACATACTGTATAAAATGTTACAAGTATCTGCATAGACGGAAGCTGCGTAATCAATGACCCATTGTTTTGTGTCTGTCAAGTATTGATGTATATTTTGCCTATACATCCCAGAATCATTACATTTCATCTTAATGGATATACAGTTTTTATAATGCATATGTCAGGTCAGGTGTATTTGATGTTACATCACAGAACAGCAGCAGGTCGCGGGATAGTCATCAGCGTTCACTTCAAACTCATTTCCATACACATAAACATGGGATTTTCCTTTCCACATGTAGCTCACTTTAGTTATGGGAGTGAGCTCAATGGTCTGCCTCTGGAACAGGACAGATGAAATTACAGGATGACAGATTCAAAATTTAGCATGTCTCCATTTACAAACAAAAGTAATTATACAGTAAAGTTTGTGCATTACATTTTTAGTACTAAAACATATAAATTATGAACAAAAAAGTACAATATAAAAAGGTCTGGAAGAACACAAACACACAAATACAGCTGTACCTGTTGTAATATGCGGGAGGTTTGGGCGTATTTCACCTGATGGTCTCTTACTAAGCGCTCAGAAGCTTGTGCAACAGAAAAGTCTGGGAAGCCCATCACAGGATAGACCTACAGTAAACATACATGGAATCTGATTAACTTTTCTTTTGCTCTTTCTTTTTACTGCTCACTATATGTACAGTCTGTGCTTACCATGTACTGGGCGTCTTTGAAGAGCTCCTTCCCTGAAACCTTCTCCAGCTTTTCCACTCGTAGACCACTCAAATCTTGAGCTACGAAATCATCCTTCTCAGTGCTCCTGAAATGATCCCAAAAATAGATTTCAGAATGAGACAGTTTAGTTTGAAAGACTTCTGAATATCATTAAGTAATCAATAACATTGACTTCATTTTCATTCCAAAAGAAATTACTTGAATGTAAATCTTTTGGGGGGGGGTTATGCCTGTTTTAAATCATGAGCATGATCGATTAGAAAAATAACAGCACAGCTCTCCTCAACAAACTGCATGATTTATGTTTGTATAGCAAACAATGAGGGAGTTAACCCAAAGACTCTATAGAAAGATGGTTTACTCCTATTACTTTTGAATGAGGGATACTGCAACGTGCAATATGGTGGAATACATCCAGTCTTCTAAGTAAAAGGGTTTTGCTTAATAAACTGGTCAACTTTATATCCGTAAAACAACTCTGACGAACTGTAATAAAGTGTGCGCTCTCCCTTTCATTACTGCCGTGATCAGTAACATTAGGCCTATCGCTCCGGAGACTGCAAGCTAGATCACGAAAAGTTGGTAAAGATCCATCCTCGAGTAAAAATGAGAGTAAATTCATTCTTAGCAACAACAAAACACCTAAATCGCTTATAGTCCAGTCATTTTAAGCCAAAATGGGGGTCAACTTAGGACAAATTGCAACAGAAGCAAACTGTAAGAGGGGGGTGTAAGGCCGGCGACACACTGGCTGCGTGGCGTGAGTGTGGCGTTTCTGTTGTGTGTCAGCTGCATGGCGTTTTCTATGTCTTTGCACACCAGAAACGTGTCTGACGCAGCGCTGCTGCTGCTAGGTGACATATGATAAGCCTCATTGGTGATATATTCGAAAAAGTTACACCCCCTTTAAATTTTGAACTTGGTAAAGACATTATTGTTACATTTATTTGTATTACTGGATTGCACTGTGTTCATTTTGGTTAAACTCAGGTTCGTCAGCAGGGGGCACCCAAGAGTTACACTACGCATCAGTAGCTGACTAACAGAATAGAAGTAGCATTCAGTACGTGATGAAGTGCGGTGTACGTGCAGAGAAAGTGCTCCTTGTTTGACCTGTGTTTTCCATGTATTTTCTACAGAAATAAATGTGTTGCCCCAGGAAGTGACATCGCATCCTTCTTAAAAGTGTAACATATTTTGGTGAGCCAGCCAAGAGGGGGCGAAAGAGTGACCAGCACCATTAACCCCCTCCTTCCCAACGAGTCGAACCTTCAACAAGATGGACGCCAGTCAGATAATGCGTGATCAAGTGAGTGCAGCTCTGTGGCAGCTAGGTACCAGAGTCAAGCTCTCATGGATGTCTGCAGGTACCTGAAATGTGACAGCCTGGACAGTGGAGAGCCACCCCCCACCCCCAGGGTAACGGGCAAGTGGAAAGGTTTAACCGTACCCTGTTGTCCATGCTGCGCACCTTGGAGGACGAGGACAAGGAGGATTGGAAAGAGTCCCTCGCTAAAGTTGTCCACGCGTACAACTGCACAAAGAATGAGGCAACGGGTTACGCTCCTTATTACCTTACCTTTGGACGTTCTCCTCGCCTGCCCATTGATCTGTTGTTCAGTCTTGGAAAAGATGAGGCCAATGACACCTATGATGACTACGTGAGTCATTGGAAGACAAAAATGCAAGAGGCATACGAGATTGCGGCTAAAACAGCTGTCAAAGGAGAAGTTCGGGGAAAAGTCCTCTACGACAGGAAAGTGCAGGGGAGAGACCTCCACCCAGGTGATAGAGTTCTCCTCAGAAACCTCACTCTCAGAGGGGGGCCTGGAAAGATCCAGTCCTACTGGGAAGGTCAAGTGTACAAAGTGAAGGAGAGGAAAGCTGATGGTAGTCCTGTTTATGAGATCAGTCCAGAAAATGGTAAAGGAAGGGACAGAGTGGTACACAGAAATCTGCTGCTGCCCTGTGATTTCCTACCCCTTGATCAGCCACCGGCAGGGGTTCGTCAGCCATGGAAAGACTCCCCGAGCTCCCCAAAAGAAAGAACCAAGCCACGATGACAGTAGCGGCAGCAGCCATAGCCAAGTGAAACCTCTGACGACGAATACAGTGGTACCTACTAGTGGAATCTGAGACCCGGCAGGGGGAGACAGCAGAGGCAGACTTCACTGAATCCTCTGGCAGAGCCTTTCCACCCTCAACAGAGTTCTCAACAGAGTGAAGAGGATGTGCCACTACATAGCGAAGAGGATGTGCCACTACATAGCGAAGAGGATGTACCACTACATAGCGAAGAGGATGTGCCACTACAACCTCAGAGACCTGACTTGAGTCCTGACAGGCCTGAGCATGGTGAATCAGAGGCCGACCCGCTGGTACTGACGCAA
The DNA here is from genome assembly GCF_964197995.2 of Scardinius erythrophthalmus. Taxonomy (NCBI): domain Eukaryota; kingdom Metazoa; phylum Chordata; class Actinopteri; order Cypriniformes; family Leuciscidae; genus Scardinius; species Scardinius erythrophthalmus. Next base: position 4,642,290 of record NC_138240.1, on the reverse strand, counting down.
GGAGAGCGACAGGAGGTAAGACAGCAACCCCAGAGACTGAGACATCTGTCAGCCTGTTGTACTGAGTTATGATACATTGGGTCAACCGTCCTTGGTAAAAAGAAACTGTAAGGTAACGGAGAGTCAGGTAACCCAGACTAAGGGTTACTGGAGGCTTTGGATGGCTGAGGTGTTCTAAAGAAATGTTTTACTTGTTCCCGGAAATGTCAGGCTATATTTAGTTTTGTGGGGGAGTGCGTAGCACTGAGGATGTCAAAAGGGACAAATAAAATTGCACCCCCTTTAAATTTTGAATTTGGTAAAGACATTATTGTTACATTTATTTGTATTACTGGATTGCACTGTGTTCATTTTGGTTAAACTCTGGTTCGTCATCAGGGGGCACCCATATGTACACACACACACACACACACACACACACACGCATATATATATTGAAGGGAGTGGATTGGAATCCACTGCTGCTTCAATGTATGTGATGAGGGATTATAATCAAGGTATTAATCAATATTTTTCGTTCTAAATATCACATGAGTTGAATGACTTCTCTGGAGATTTTACTTTGTTATAGAAGTTACCAGTGTGATTACTGAAATGTTCTTTTCATGTATTCTTTAATGTCTGTATTTGATATTTGAATTGCTTGCCCATTGCTTCCAGGAATTAAATAGGGAACTGTTTTGTGTTTGAGAAAGGTCTTAAACGTGTTAAAACACATAGGGGTCATTAAAGTCTATAGTTTAAGGGACCATTTGTCATTTAAAGCATATACTTTCCATTTAGAATAAAGTGTCCTATCCTGAGAGAAAGAACTTATCTTGATGTTTTGAGCCGAGACTCCTGTTTATAGTTAGAGCCTGGCCAAATCCAACCTTGGAAAAGATGTGTGTCGGTGTGTGTGTTAGTCTTCTTGCTTACAGGTTAAGGAACCACTGGCATTATTGGAGATGGACTGAGTTGTTGTTCGGGACATGCTGGCGCCCAGCAACCCAAATCTGCATCCTGGAAGGTCACGACGTGCCTAACTTCAGGGTCAGATTGTCAGCCGTATAATCGAAGGAGATATGCTTCAGTCTATCTGTATATGTGTGGAAAATTACTATGTTTATCAATTTCTTAGCCAATCAGAATCATTCAACCTGTGAGCAATGACGTAGCTTAGACCTTGGAAATGGTATAACTGCTGTGATCTTTGTAACTGTAAGCAGGGGCGGCCTACGAACTCCTGTGTGAGTCTTGAAGCTGACTTCTGCTGATGAAACTGCAAATTATTTTCAGTAAAACTTTTCTTCAATTTTTTATAATTCTGACTCCGGGTCTTCTTTCAAACATCTGGTCCTTGGGTCCTAAACTGTTAACCCCTAACAGTAATGGTGGAGGATGCGGCCGGCAATTATTCTTGGTGACACCCCTGGCAAATCAGCAAACAAGGTAGAAAGATTTTATTATGTGGTAGAGCTGTCTGAATGGAAGAGATTGTGAAGGGGGACGGAAGAGCTTCACTCCGACGAGGCGAGTGGAGAGCTTCACTCCGATGAGGAGAGTGAAGATTAATTATACTAAGTTAAAAGTATAAGAAGTCGCTGATAGCATTGTTCAAGGTTTAAAGTTAACAAGAGCAGACAGCGCAAGCGAAGCGTGCTCTGTGGGGGCCCCGATGGGCATTGTTGGTGGCAACACCCCAGCAGAGTACGTCCCTGGATTGAAGGTCCAGGGCACCGCAAACCTACTCCATCTCTTCCATCTCAGATAGGGGATCCCCGAATTTAGTGAATCAGACAGTTAGGGATACTAACAAAAATAGGGTTGTTTGCCAGGGATGCACCAGAAATGATCCCAAGAGGAAAATAAAAAAGTTGTGACCCAAATTGGCGTGGACCAGTATATGTAACTGTCATGTTGGAGTATACTTTGCAGTTTCATCATGCAGAAGCCAAGCTGTGTTGTTCAAAGATCGCCGCCTCCATTTCTGCAATAACTTCAGGTGAGTTTGAACTGTGACTAAGATATGGCAGACAAATTGAGTAACTTGATCAATAACCTGAACAGTCCTGAAACAAACCATGAGACAGAAGAGAGCCAACGCTGTAACCAGATGTGCTCTGAAGCTCTGAATTCAAAGAAATGTGAAATTAATAAGAAAATGTGTAGTCAGGTTTTTGATTCTGTTTGGAAATTTAAACAACAACTTGACTGGCTAAACAAAGAAAGAAACTGAAAATGTTTAATTTTTAGCCTTGTATTGCTTTCGATGATTACAAAAAGCAAGTAAATGTAATTATGGGTTAGGGATCATTTCCTTGGACAAATGTGATTCAAGTTAAACAGAAACATTGTGAAAACCTCTTAGAATAGAGTGATTTTCTGTGCAGCTTATGAAAATTAATGTGCTGCCAATGATAATGATGAAGATTTTGATTTGGCTATTGCGATTGAATCCGCCACTGGTGTAGAAGAATACAGAGAACTGCTTATCAGTGGCTCTGTTTACATTCCTGATTGGGACACACTGCTTCAAGGGTGTGCAGTAAGTTGGAGCACTTTGCAAGCTCAATGATCAAACTATAGGCAAGGTGTCTGTTGCTGTAGTTGAGGCTGATACACAAACCCACCAGATGACAGAGAGGGTTTTAATTATGGTCAGCAGGGCCAGTTAACCAGTAATTGTAAATGGCCACTCAGAAGGTGAGAAAATGTGAAAGTAACAGAAATTTCTAGTATTAATGTGGGTTTGAAAGTAGATCAGTGTTTAAATGACGATATCAAAGTTTTCGTCTGAGAAAGAATAAGAGATAAAAACAAGGTCAAAAGATTTAAGTCTTAATGGAATCCTTTTGATCTATAATAATATTCTTTATAAGTGAATTGATGAATACAGGTTGATGTAAAATTACAGATAATGACTAAAAATATGAGTTGCAAAATACATAAAAGTAACTAAAGGGATGATTGTGTTTTAATGGAACACTTTAAAAAGGGTTTAGATTATATAGAGAGACTAATCTTACGGATGATTTACAATGATAACAGCAAAAGATGCATCACAAGCGGAGAGTGCTAGCCTCCGCAAAGTTAGTGTGAATCCTAATTGCAGATTGATCAACTCCTAGAAAAAAACATTGAAGTAATTGAGAACTTGACAACTAAAATTGAGATTAAATGTGATCAAATAAGCAGAAGCAGTATTACTGGATTAACAGTTGCTAAATGTAAAATGTGTAGAAATGCATCTGATTAAACAAACAGCTTGTTAGTGTTTTGAACGTGGAGGAATAGTGTTGACCATGAAAGAACTAGGAGCTGATGTTTTGCTTTCAGAAGATAAGCTTGTGATTGGCTTGAAACAGTTTGCTTATCTGAATCTGGTGTGGCTGAAACGGCCAGTGCGACAGAGACACAATCTGAGTGGAAATTTGTAATGTGGGCAAAAGACAAATATAAAATATGGTTGTTTGAAAATACATGTAAATTCTGGCAAAGATGCCTTTACTGCTGAGCTAGAGTTAAACGATGGTAGATAAAGTTTGATTTTAGAAGTTTATAGTGCAGAGCACAAGTCCTGAATGCCTCAGAGTCTCTCTCATTCAAAGTCAGCTAAAATCTGTTATCTGAGCCAGTGTCATAAGTGATAATAAGCTAATATAGTAAGGCACCGTGTTTCAGTTGAAAACCATAGACATGGAGATGTTAAAAGAAATCATGCTACAGGCAGTTCAGATTTCATACATTTAAAGGGAAATTTGTAAATGTTTTTAAAGTAAAACTGAATGACTTTGAAGAAGTCTTAAACAATATAAGTGACGTTTTTGACCAGTTTAATTCAGGGCCAGTAACTTTTTTGTCTCATTTTAGTCTCCACCATGAAACAGGGCTAAGCTCAGTATTGCGATTTTGCTGATTTGAAGATGTTTAAAATATTTAAGTGATTAAATACTGTTGTTATTAACCTGTCTCCCTGTGTTAACACTATTAGACAGTCCGAATGGCTCTGGTGACTCTTGAATGTGCCTTTCCTAAGCTCCAGAACTGATCATGTTGAAGAAAATGGTCAAAGATTCTGTTATGGGGAAGAGCGGTAACCAAGTGTGCACGAAGTGACTACTCAAGGACGGGTAAGAACCTTTGGCCAGAGGTCAACCTAAGGCAGGGGGTCACGCCGACACTGGCCATCTCCAGAATGGAGATGTGTTATGTGAGATGGGTATAAGAGTGCAGCGGATGACTGAGGCCACCAGCATCAGCAGATCACTGAGAGGGGAGATGGGCTGTAAGGAGTTACGGCAGTCTGACCCAGAAAATGTGAGTTCCTCTATACCCACTCACCAGAAACCGCATTCATTGTATGGCTTGTTTTTCATTGTGACAAGTGTTTGCAACTATGCCAGGGGACAACACCCTGAAGAAAAGGAGATTATAAAGAGCTGATGGGAATGGGCTTTCAAGAGTCAGCTGAGACCGTGAGGTGATTGTCATTATTTGTTGTGGAGACAGTAACAAAACTTAATTTATATCAGGAACATGATGCTGGTTGCCTTGGGGGCAAGGGGAAAATTTATGGAAGTGTTGATATTGAAATAATATGCCAATAAGATGGTTTTAACTCCTGAAGGTCGTTAGACATGGTGGTGGCTAAAGGTGAAGACAGCTTTTGTAGATTCAAGAAAAGTCTGGATAAAGGTTAATGGTCAAAGGTTATTAAAATTAATTTATTATTACATTTTGTCTAAGTTACAGTCTTAGGAGGCTGTTGAAAAGATTATTTGTGTATAGTGAGAGAAACTCTGAATGGAGGCAGGGATGGTACTCTGTCTGTCTTTCTGTTATCGGCCTGCTAAAGCAAGCTGAAGCAAAATAATGATAATGAACCAAAACAACCCAGCTGACTTTTCTAAAATCAAGTGAATAATGAACAGAGATGCTTTGAAACTGGTAAAGAGACTATGTAAAATTAAGTAAAATCGAAAGAAAAATGTGAAGTAAATATTTTTAGAGTTAATATAAAAAGTGAACATTGAAAATGAGCAGTTAACATGTGTGTCTAGAATGAGTGCGTGTGATGGTGACTGCACTTCATGTCTTGTATGTGTTAGTTTGTGGTACTATTATTTCCTGATTTTGTGAATATTTTGTCATTAACCTCTGGAATGAGTGTTTTACCATTACAGATGGGTTAAGTAACGACAAACTTTAAAGAAGCTGATAATTCTGAGTCAATCTGATGAAAAGACGATACAGAACATTGGACGAGCTTTAATTGGATTGGTTTTCCAGCTCTGTCTGTTACTGGTAGTTATGACTACTTTTGTCATTTATGATGTTGTTCTGAATTACTCTCTGGATTAGAATTTATGTAAATTGGAATTGTGAAGTTTAAGATTGTCATCCATTATGGGGTAAAAACTCTTGTCTAAATTCAACCGAGGGTCTAAATTTAAATAAGACACCTAGGTTAGGTGGGATCATAATGGTAAACGTAAAAATAATAGACTTGATGGCAGAGAGACAAAGTGACACATTGGCTAAGTCACTATCCAAATTATCCAGAGAGAGCGCCCTCATTTTATGAAAGGCCGGTGGGCGAACAAAGGAGGAGTGGATATAACTTCTAAAAAGTTTTATTTCTCAATCCATTAAATGGATGTATGACATTAGATGTCTAAGAAAACTACAATTTAGGTAATAAAGGTTAAAGAAGAAAGCAGCTATATGGCTGTCTTAAGGGTTGAGATTCGAGTAACATAATATTTTGGTTTGTGAAAAACAGTAAATATAAGTGAGACTGAGACAATACTGATAATATTTTTGGGGGATTTTCAGACTAACCATTTGATAGAGGAATACTGTGAGAAGTAGTTATAATGGAAAATAAAGTTAAAAATAATGTTATGAAAATAAAATTTCTGATAGATTTTATGGAACTACTTATGAACACCTGTTAAGTCAAATTAAGTTGAAATGATATGAAAAGTGAGTTTCAGATAAAAATAATAAGGCATTGAGTATGATTAACAGGGATTAACGCGTTATAAAGATGAGGAATGAACAAAAGTTTTATTAAGCAGAATGGGGAACAATTCTATATTTTAGTGGTAAAATAATGATTGAAATGATGATGAATTTGTTTTATTTTATTTCTATTTTTGAAAAAAAAAAGTACAAGATGTTACATGCTGTGACTGTAAACTGAAGGATGAATTCAGTAGAAACTTAAAGTACTTTGATGGATTATTATGGGTCTTAATTATTATTATTATTATATTATTATTTTTATTTTTTGTTGTAGTTTATTTTCAGTTTGATAACCATTGTGTTTTGAACCTAAAGGGTCTATAATGGGGGTAGTAAAAAATAATGGATTAACTATCTTTCTTAGTTTATTATAAAAGGAATTGGAAATTATAGTTTTATGAACATATCCTGGTATTTATGATTATAGACCATGTCTGTATTTAGGATCTGAGTAGTGACTGCGGGTCTAGCCCATGCTAGGAATACAGCAACAGTGCTTGCTTATTTAGCCCGGCTTCCAGAGAATAAATATGTACTTGTTTTGTATCAGTTAGTGGATGATAAAACCAAATTCGCCAAAATGAATAACAGCTATGTAAGACATGTAAAGACAGCTATGTCCAAAGGTTCTGAAGATCAATTATATATATGTGCTATGTGTGATATTATGTTCATGTTAAGTCCTTGAAGGAAAAAGAAATTGTCTGTTTTATAAAAATTTCACCTGATAGAGGAGCATGGGTCAGAAACCAAACCTTTTGAAGCAGCCTTTATGGAAAGACCAGATGTGGTGTTTAGGACCCCACATTGGTCTAAAACGGGGGACTGAAGGGAGTGGATTGGAATCCACTGCTGCTTCAATGTATGTGATGAGGGATTATAATCAAGGTATTAATCAATATTTTTCGTTCTAAATATCACATGAGTTGAATGACTTCTCTGGAGATTTTACTTTGTTATAGAAGTTACCAGTGTGATTACTGAAATGTTCTTTTCATGTATTCTTTAATGTCTGTATTTGATATTTGAATTGCTTGCCCATTGCTTCCAGGAATTAAATAGGGAACTGTTTTGTGTTTGAGAAAGGTCTTAAACGTGTTAAAACACATAGGGGTCATTAAAGTCTATAGTTTAAGGGACCATTTGTCATTTAAAGCATATACTTTCCATTTAGAATAAAGTGTCCTATCCTGAGAGAAAGAACTTATCTTGATGTTTTGAGCCGAGACTCCTGTTTATAGTTAGAGCCTGGCCAAATCCAACCTTGGAAAAGATGTGTGTCGGTGTGTGTGTTAGTCTTCTTGCTTACAGGTTAAGGAACCACTGGCATTATTGGAGATGGACTGAGTTGTTGTTCGGGACATGCTGGCGCCCAGCAACCCAAATCTGCATCCTGGAAGGTCACGACGTGCCTAACTTCAGGGTCAGATTGTCAGCCGTATAATCAGGAGATATGCTTCAGTCTATCTGTATATGTGTGGAAAATTACTATGTTTATCAATTTCTTAGCCAATCAGAATCATTCAACCTGTGAGCAATGACGTAGCTTAGACCTTGGAAATGGTATAACTGCTGTGATCTTTGTAACTGTAAGCAGGGGCGGCCTACGAACTCCTGTGTGAGTCTTGAAGCTGACTTCTGCTGATGAAACTGCAAATTATTTTCAGTAAAACTTTTCTTCAATTTTTTATAATTCTGACTCCGGGTCTTCTTTCAAACATCTGGTCCTTGGGTCCTAAACTGTTAACCCCTAACAATATATATATATATATATATATATATATATATATATATATATATATATATATATATATACAGTGGGGAGAACAAGTATTTGGTACACTGCCGATTTTGCAGGTTTTCCTACTTACAAAGCATGTAGAGGTCTGTAATTTTTATCATAGGTACACTTCAACTGTGAGAGACGGAATCTAAAATCCAGAAAATCTCATTGTATGATTTTTAAATAATTAATTTGCATTTTATTGCATGACATAAATATTTAATCACCTACCAACCAGTAAGAATTCCGGCTCTCACAGACCTGTTAGTTTTTCTTTAAGAAGCCCTCCTGTTCTCCACTCATTACCTGTATTAACTGCACCTGTTTGAACTCGTTACCTGTATAAAAGACACCTGTCCACACACTCAATCAAACAGACTCCAACCTCTCCACAATGGCCAATACCAGAGAGCTGTGTATCTAATTTTCTCATCTAATGATTTTCCTTCTATGTGGTTTGGCCTTTGTATTCTTGTAAACTTTTGGGATTAATGTTTCAGACTTTTTTTTACATACTATGGTTTACCAAAATCATATGTGTGGCATGTTTAGTCTCTATAAACTCCAATCTTCATCCCCCATTTGTTAATTTACATCACATTTTTCTAGCCTGACTTCGTCATACTCATATTCTAGGCAGAATGTGAGTCTGATACTGCTCCATAGGGCTTTGATTATGAGGTGTGTCTTAACCGAACCAGGAAAAAAAAAAACTCTGCACTCAATTGGGTAGACCTACAACCAATCAGAGCAACGCAGTAAGTGACATATATTGAGCAACGCATAGTTGTCAACAGAGCTCAACTGCACGCATGCTGGAAGAAGTAGTAAAGTAATGAGTGTAAACGATCTTTGCCGTTGTTGTAAAAGAATTTAAGAATTCGCAGAGTACTTACAAGCATAGTTGCCAAGTCCGCTTATAATACGCGACTTTGGGCTTTTTTTTTTAGTAAGTCGCGTTAAAACAGCACGGGTTGCGGGTTGCGTTTTTTTTGGGCTTATTAAAAAAATATGGTTGCTTGTTAGGAAAATCTGATAATTCATTTTCTTTACATCACGGTTGCCGTTTTCTCAATATCCAATACATTGATTGACACTGTCTGCTCACAGCTATAACCAATCAGTGCAATCATAAGTGCTGTGGTGTAGCCTAATTCGTCAAAACATTCCGCCGAATCCGCCCCCTTATCCCCCTAATTGTAGAAAAATCCCTTTCAACGTGCAGGCGCGCGCGACGCTGTAATCCAAGCTATGATGTAAATACACATATTTCAATTTCTACAAGCAATGCCTCCAACGAAGTGGTCCAAGTATGGCAAAAAAACACAACAAAGACTGGGAAAAGGATAAACAAGTGAATAGGTTAAGTGGTTGGTGATCAGAGTAAAGTGACTGTAAAACGGATATATTGGAAATAAATAAATGATAATGCTGAAACTAAATAATCTAATAATATTCTATTAAGATTGTGTGTATATATATATATATATATATATATATATATATATATATAGGCTATATTGTAAGCCTATGAATTACTTATACAAGAATGTATAAGAATGTATACTATAGCCTACTTACTTGTATAAGAATGTATACTATAATATACTATATTAGATATATATTAGTATATCTAATAATATTGGGCTTATTTTGGGCTTGTTTTTGAAGCTCCAGTTGCTTATTTGTCTCGCGAGAGTTGGCAACTATGCTTACAAGCATGAATAGCATTTTTTAGAGAAATACAAAAGGTGTATGTATATACGAACAAGTTCTCCGTTTAGGATTAGATCTCGACAATAAAGCAAATAAATCTTCTCGCATTTGTCGGCCCTGTCTCAACTTTATAACACGGTTGCAACGCGACTTGATTAATGCGCTGTCGATTTCTTTTATAACAGACGCGATAGCGGAATCTAAACATCTCAATTCTACAGCTGCAGTCGTCTTTGCTGAAAACCAACTTAACCCAAGCGCTCTTTAATGACGTGGGTGATTACGTAACCGCAGATCATCTGTCCATCATGGATCTGTCCATCATTGCCCTGGCAATTTGATTGGCTTGGCCTTCTGGGAGCCGAGCATAATTACTCCTCAACGGATCACCCTCCAAAGGGTGTGATATCTTCACGCTTTAAAGATCGCTGATCACAAGATCAGCCCTCTTTCTCTATTCATGTTTTCGTCGCTTTTTGTTTAGCTTCTTCAAGCTTTTGTTTTCTTCAAGTTTCTTTTGTCTACCTAAGTTTGTTCTCTCTCTGCGTTTTGTTTTACGTCTTGCCTCGTTTAGTCTCGTGCTCATTCATTCCTACCTACGGGTGAAACGGACTTAAACTGAGTTCTGGCAATTCCGCTTACGAGTAAACCATTTGAACTTCCCGCGGATGACGCGCTCCTGAGAACCCGGAGAACGCTTCCAACTAATGGACACACCAAAGACGGAGACTCACACACACGCATTCTCGCTCAGCCACAAAGATCAATGCAAGTATTATCTTTATTGAGATTTAAATGCGTTTAAGGTTGTCTGCCCCTGCTTAAGGTGATTTGATTCTTTGCTGGTTCTCAAAGGTTAACTGTTTGTGATAATTTGTCATTCTGTGATCTGCTCTTCCTTCCTTTATTTCCTTTCGTTATTCTGTTTATATATATATATATTCTTTGTTAAATGTAGTTGTTTGTTTTATAGTTTCATTTATTAAAAACCCATTATACATTTGATTGTCTCTGTCTGCTGCTCACCGAATAAAGCCTCTTAAATGTGTGATCTTGTCATGGGATTGCAGAGAGATGAACCCAATCGCAGACGGTATGCAATACACACAGATTTATTAAGACAAAACAGGGAAAACAAAACCCACGAGGGGGCAAAACAAGACAGGAATGACTAACTAGACTAGACTAAGACTGACAGAAAATAGAACAATAAACTAACAGCTAAGACAGGAACAAATACTTCACAAGACTTCTCAACAGGTTACTCACAAATGAATCGACATATAGATTGGCAATGAACCGGCACAGGACAGAAAACACAAGGGGATTAAATAGGGAGAAACTAATGAGGGAAACAGGTGACGGCGATGATACAATAATGATAACAAGATGAGATAACAAGGGGGCGGGGTTACATGACGAGACAACGCAAGCACACAGCCAAACAAATGGCCATGTGCTTACAAACAAAACATGGGTCTGTCATGATCCTGCCTCAAAACAAGAAAGATCTAGGACATGAAGGCAGAACCATGACAGAACCCTCCCCCCAAGGAGCGGCTTCCAGACGCTCCCTAGAGGGAACATGAAACACGGGACAAGACCGACTGAGACATAGACACAAACCAACAATACATGACAAAAACTAATAAAGGCAGACATGAATACACAATGACAGGATTGGGGTGACATAATAAAAATAAAAAACAAGGAAGAGGAGGCGGAGACAACACAGAGTTCATAGGGGAATGTCCAGGGTGGATGGGAGGACTGGGGGGAAACACAAAGTCCTTAGGGGGCAGTCCAGGGTGGATGGGTGGACTAGGGGTCTTGGGTGGACAGGACGAGGACTGACGGCGAGGGGTCCGGGCAGACATGGATGGGGACACACGAGGGACAGTCTTGGGGGAAACAGTCCAGGGTGAAGTGGTGACAGAGGGAACAGCTACAGCCGGCAGCGGAGCGAAGACAATGGGTGAGGCAGGTGGTAAGGGAGTGGAGAAAGATGTAGACTGTGATGCTGGGACAGGGCTGAACACAGACATCCTCCTGTCAGCTGGGGCAGGAGCGGGCTCTGGAACAGCGCTTGCAGGAGCGGGCTCTGGAACAGCGCTTGCAGGAGCGGGCTCTGGAACAGCGCTTGCAGGAGCGGGCTCTGGAACAGCGCTTGCAGGAGCGGGCTCTGGAACAGCGCTTGCAGGAGCGGGCTCTGGAACAGCGCTTGCAGGAGCGGGCTCTGGAACAGCGCTTGCAGGAGCGGGCTCTGGAACAGCGCTTGCAGGAGCGGGCTCTGGAACAGCGCTTGCAGGAGCGGGCTCTGGAACAGCGCTTGCAGGAGCGGGCTCTGGAACAGCGCTTGCAGGAGCGGGCTCTGGAACAGCGCTTGCAGGAGCGGGCTCTGGAACAGCGCTTGCAGGAGCGGGCTCTGGAACAGCGCTTGCAGGAGCGGGCTCTGGAACAGCGCTTGCAGGAGCGGGCTCTGGAACAGCGCTTGAAGTAGCGGGCTCTGGGACAGGCTGAGACGAAGGACAAGAGGCTCCCTTTCTCCTCTTCTTTCTCTTAGGTCGTGGTGTGGAAGTCATAGCCGGACTTGTGACCGGTTGAAGAAGCTCAGCGGGATCTGTGACCTGAGTTGGAAGGGCAGTCTCAGGCAGCGCTGACTCGGTCGAGGATGACTCCGACGGAGAATCCCACGAAGTCCTCCTCCCTCGTTTGCCACGAAGATCAACGGGAGTGGCTGGGACCTCGGGAGAAGTGGAGTGAGCCTGGTCCCCTTGAGAAACAACAGCCAGGACCCGACCCTCCAGGATCACGGGCAGCTTGGCTGGTGGCGACAACACGGTGGGACTTGGCGGCTCCTCCTGAGAGAAACAATCCCAGAGTTGGGCATAATTCTTCAGGATCCACTCACCCTCAGACGAGAATGGGAGGTTGACCCTCTTTCTGTCGGTGGAAGCCGACAACCAGCATTGTTCATTGAACTTCATTTGTTGCTGGAACTGGGAGGACACACTATCTGCTGGGTTCTTCTTTGGCCGGTTCATTCTGTCATGGGATTGCAGAGAGATGAACCCAATCGCAGACGGTATGCAATACACACAGATTTATTAAGACAAAACAGGGAAAACAAAACCCACGAGGGGGCAAAACAAGACAGGAATGACTAACTAGACTAGACTAAGACTGACAGAAAATAGAACAATAAACTAACAGCTAAGACAGGAACAAATACTTCACAAGACTTCTCAACAGGTTACTCACAAATGAATCGACATATAGATTGGCAATGAACCGGCACAGGACAGAAAACACAAGGGGATTAAATAGGGAGAAACTAATGAGGGAAACAGGTGACGGCGATGATACAATAATGATAACAAGATGAGATAACAAGGGGGCGGGGTTACATGACGAGACAACGCAAGCACACAGCCAAACAAATGGCCATGTGCTTACACACAAAACATGGGTCTGTCATGATCCTGCCTCAAAACAAGAAAGATCTAGGACATGAAGGCAGAACCATGACAGATCTTAGCTACAAGCTTTAAGGTAAGTTAGTAATCTTATAGAACAGGAAAGTTATTCTTCATGGCCGGAAGAATTGCATTTCTTGAGAGTTGATAAGATCGGTTCAGTGGACGGACGGATTATTCGATGTGGAATTAATTTTGTAGGATATTCTTAAATTTTATCTATAGCCTATCGTATATTTATAATTAATTATAATTCTTTGTGGTTAATTATCTATATACAGAGATACAAATACAGTATACAGGTATTCCCTTTTTGGGCGATTTAAAATGTGTAGGTAATATGGCTCATAACCAGTATGATTATTTAATTATTAATTATTAGTTATTAATTATACATTCCCCTCATTTGAGCTGTTTTCGCTACAACACCATCCCAACCGTGAAGCATGGAGGTGGAAACATCATTCTTTGTGGATGCTTTTCTGCAAAGGGGACAGGACGACTGCACCGTATTGAGGGGAGGATGGATGGGGCCATGTATCGTGAGATCTTGGCCAACAATCTCCTTCCCTCAGTAAGAGCATTGAAGATGGGTCGTGGCTGGGTCTTCCAGCATGACAATGACCCGAAACACACAGCCAGGGCAACTAAGGAGTGTAGGAAGCATCTCAAGGTCCTGGAGTGGCCTAGCCAGTCTCCAGACCTGAACCCAATAGAAAATCTTTGGAGGGAGCTGAAAGTCCGTATTGCCCCGAAACCTGAAGGATCTAGAGAAGGTCTGTATGGAGGAGTGGGCCAAAATTCCTGCTGCAGTGTGTGCAAACCTGGTCAAGAACTACAGGAAACGTATGATCTCTGTAATTGCAAACAAAGGTTTCTGTACCAAACATTAAGTTCTGCTTTTCTGATGTATCACTTATGTCATGCAATAAAATGCAAATTAGTTACTTAAAATTATACAATGTGACTTTCTAGATTTTTGTTTTAGAGTCCGTCACTCACAGTTGAAGAGTACCTATGATAAAAATTACAGACCTCTACATGCTTTGTAAGTGGGAAAACCTGCAAAATCGGCAGTGTATCAAATACTTGTTCTCCCCACTGTATATATATATATATATATAACATACATCTGCTGCCCTCTGATGTAGACAGAAATTAAAGCTACAGCAGTAAGTGAAGCATTTATTTTTATATTAATTAATTTAAAGACAATTTTATCTAAACATACAAATAAGGAATGTTACAGCATGAGCAATTCATCCTAATGAGAAAGTAAAATTGCTGCAATACACAGTTCTAAAATTGTATCATGTAAAATATAAAAGAAAAATCAACAAATTAACATTTTTTTTCTAATCATGTAATACAATTGGGCTGTCAACATTAAAAGGATAGTTCACCCAAAAATGAAAATTCAAACCACCAGAATAAAGCAAACCAGTGGGAATGAATGTGTCTGTTATAAGCACAAACATGTGGTCCTGTTGTGTATCCCAACTTGACTTGTCTAAAATATAAAGCTCTTTGCTGTTGCACTGTACACAGACTACTGTATACACTGCAAATTCTGAAAAGTTTTTTCTCACCAACAACTGTGTGAGATTGTAATATAGAAACACATACAGAATTAATATTGAGATCTGTAGGCATATGTAATGCCATTATTGTCATCAGCAATAAGATTGAGGAAGAGAAACTTGCATCTTCAGCTCAGAAAACCACGGCTGCATGTTAGTCTTTGAACTTCTTTTAAGGAAATAAGGAAATAAAATTAATTGCATAACAAAGCATTTTAGAGATGCTCTCAGCACATTGTGAATGCATTTTCATTATTTTAATTTATAGATTTTGATCTGACTGTGACTAACTGGTTAACACACCACCTTTATTTGCTCCTGATGGTGGTCACGATCACTGCCACAGTCATGATGACGAGAACAATAGCGATGCAGGAGGAATAGCAGATATAGAATAAAGATACTCCTTCCTCATGATGATCTGTGTAAGTCTCACTCTGGCGGTTCACCGCAGAATTAATCTCATGCACACAGGTGAAGGAAACAGGTGGACTCACGTTCACTTCAAACACACACTTTTCATCTGAATAACACAGTGGGTTCTTCAGTGTGTAGTTGTGTTCACCCGCCACTGACAGCTGGAAAGAGCTCTTAGTGAACCTCCAGCCGAATGAACACATCACTATCACGTGCTCTCTGTCCTGCATCTGCCCATACACTGAGATGTTGGGCACTGGGGCATCTGAAATAAAGCACACCAACATGAATTAACCTTAAAAACAGCATAAAGACTATTGATTTTAAATGTGTTTAATGGTATCTTTTTACTAAGTAATATGATTAAAGGCAAGTATCATCACTGCTACTGATGTCTCTACTAAACAGATTTTTTTCTTCCAATTTTAGCCATTCAAGGTTCTGTATTCTCATAAGCACTCGCCAAAACAGCCATTTGACTAAACTCGCACATGCAGTGTTTGCCACACCATAGACAGGATCTGATAGGGGAAAATAACACTAATGGAAACAATAGGTGCTTCACACCTTCAGTGCTTGGCCCTTAATTATGTCACTAATTTAAAGTCATTATGCCTATTTATTCCCTGCTATATAGAATATTTTCCCCCAAATGCTACACATTTCTCTAAACTAAATTTAAACAATTAAGGCTTCATTCAAAACAGCCTTACAGCACCACAAAATATCCACCACTTTGATTCAGCTAACTTGATTAAAATACATATTATGAATGCTTGTTTTATCTTATTAGAAATCATTGTATGTCATCTTGAGGTTGAGGTTGGTTGAGAACCACTGCTATAGAAAGTGCCTATGGTGCAAGTAATAAATAGAGATGTTTCTGTAGTGAATAGTTGTGTTGTCTTACTTATTGGGTGGCAGAAGCCCCACTGTTCCTTTTCGAAATCATTTTCTGTGGAGCACCACAGCAGACCATCACTCCTGCCATCCACAGTGCACTCAGCGTACACATCTCCATTAAACTTAAAAGGGAAATAGCATGGTTTCCCATTTGGATTACTAGCCATCTCTGCAGAACATAAAGAAATGAAATATATGGGTTTAAGTTTAATTTAGAATAAATTAAGGAGTTGATGATCTGAAAAATGTACATGACTAAGGGAAACAGAAGTCTTTCACCTAGTTAAACAAATGCTAACATCATACAGGGAAATTCACAATAGGCATATTGGATATGAATTTAACATTTTGGCAGCCATTATTATAAAGGTTTTATGGCTGTTAGGTGGATGTTTGGTTGTCATACCTTGATATCCACGAGAACACAAATTTTCGTCAGTCCCATAAATCAGCCAGCGACTCCAAACACCTGTTCCATTAAACAGCATCATATTTGGCTCATCACGATCTTCATAGTTCAAGTGCAGTGGATGTCCCTTCAACACAAGCAAGGTCTCATCATTACATTCCCAGGTTTGTCCGGGGTTAGATTCATTGCAGGGCAGAAGGATAACTTTGGACCTGTCTTCGATCTTCTCGGCCTCCAAGCAGAGATTAAAAGCGAGGCTGATGATTCGTGAAGAGGAAATCCATTGGAAACGCTGAGCTGTGAAAGATGCGTCGCATGGCGCAGTCAGCACTACAGTAGCACTCGCGGCATACACACATTTGTTGTGGTCCTCGTTGTAGATAAGGAAGGAGCTGGTACTGTCTGGATATATGAAACATTATATCAGACACTGTAATAGGCAGCACATGCCATTATGCAGAGTTCAAGCTGAGAAAAATGTATATTACTAATTAAATGTAGGCCTACACAAGTGGTTTCCTGAGTAGACGCTGCTTCATAATGGTAGAAATTGGGATCTTGCGATTTAAGGCTGATTGCTATGTCTCAATACACATGTTTTAGCATTTATTTGTTCATTAAATTACACATACATCATGATTTTTGTGTATTTGTGGATTGTAAGCGTAGAAAACAGTGTGTAGGGGAGCGCAGGGCACAAGCTAACACGGGGTTAAATGTAACACGGACCTTTTATAGTTAGTCAGGGTCAAGGTTGTGTTTCCGCTTATTTTCTCTCGCTGCCAAGACGCAGCTTTGTGGAAAGGTTTGATAAGATTTCATAAAGATTCTGGACAAAGAGTGTTTCGAAACCATGCAAGTACATTTTTTCATCATACGTTCTTTTTGGTTTCTGAGTTGGTTGTGTATGTCACCAAATCTAACCTTATTTTACCTTAATAACTGTCTTGTTGGCTAAAACATATAGCACCATTTTGAAACATATCAGCAACTCCTAGCAACTGTAATATTTTTTACACAGCGGGGTTAGTTGTAGTACAGTGTTAAAGTCCCCGTGAACCGGAAGTTGCAAACGACTTTTCTCCAGTGTTATGACGTATTTCCCAGTGAAACGGAATATTGAACAGAGGGCAGGGAAACGGAATATTGAACAGAGGGCAGGGTTTTACTCTAGCGCTCCTCCTCTCCATCTCTGCTCATTACAGACTAACGGTTTGAGGGGAGTGGTTAAGCGTTGCCCAAACCAATTCCTCAAACCTACGTCATCAGAGAAGGTCCTCCAATGCAGAGGGGAGGGGCATTTTCAGATTTTGATTAAAGATTACCATGGTAAAATTTTTTTTTTTTTAATATTTTCTTGCACGGATTAATTGTTCACCACAAGACTAGTAATATGCGCTAACAAAGTAATAGGGTCAATTTTGATTTCATGGGGACTTTAAGTGTGGTAATGAAATGAAAACAGGGAGCCACACAACTTTTCAGGTTTGAGTATTTATTTATATATTTATTTTGCCACATTTAACTTTGTTGGCCTTTCACAAACAATGTTGGAATTTAAATGTCAACGTTTTTTTCACATTTATTTACTATGCATTGATCACTTGTTTATTCAAATCATCCAGGTGGATGCTGCACATTGGTGCTGGTTGAGGAGATTCCCCCTTCCACATGTAAAGCGCTTTGATTACCTAGAAAAGCGCAATATAAATGTAACAAATTATTATTATTAAAAACATAGCCTGTTTTTCATGCAATAAACCCTTTAAAATGTGATTTTGAGCTTGTTTTTATTATTATTACTATCATTATTAATAATAATAATTTTGCATGCTGCTGCCACACACAAATATAATTCAATTGCAATTACAATATTTGATGATTTTATTTATTAATTTATTTATTTATTGCAAAACTGTTAAGCCCTTTCCTATATCTCTATCCATGATATTGATCCATAAAAGAAGGATGATTGGATGAGGGATGTATGGATATCTATCTATGCAGATACACAAACAATATCAGACTATACAGATAAAATAGTACTGAATTATGTGTGTTACACAACTGTTACAACTAACCCCTCTGTCTGTAACAATTAACCCCGCATATCATTTGCACTTCTGTCACTTTCAGTGCAACTGTACGAAACTGGTAGGTCCCAGAAAAAAACTAAGTGTTCATTTGTAGCACAGATGTGTATGTTGCTTGTGTAAAAAAAAGATTGATCTAACTTAATATTTTTTTTAATAATTGAGCCAAAACCAAAATGTATTCTCCCCTACATTCTTCCGGTGCATGTGTGAATGCTATTAATATTTTGAAGTGCTTTTTCATTTTAATCATAGTATAACCTTTTAGAAATTGTATGTTTTTAAAATTTTGTTTTATTCAGTATTCATTTTTTCCAGTTAGTAATTTTAGTACTTCAACACAAATTTATTTCAGTTAGTTGCGAAGAAAACATTTCTAATTCTCCTTTACAATTTTCATCTAATATTTATATTTTATTTTAGCTTTAATTTAATTAACAATGTTTTAAAAAAAAAGTTTCAACACTGTTATAGAGCAACTGATATTTCAAGGTTCGTCCCCATTTTAAATAGTGCTAAAAAAAAAGAACACGGGCAGTAAAATATGTAGATTAAAGTCATTAGATGATGCACCTGTCATTGAAAGGTAATTAGGGTTGTATGTAGGCTATTAGATGCGAAAAAAAAAAAAAAAAAATGGAAAAATTTAATTGACTTCTATCCCTGGACTTGAAAATATTTTTTCAGATGAATACTGATAAAAAATGTATAGATCAAAGTCATTTGATGATGCATCTGCTGTTGTATATAGTCATTTATATCATGCATCAGATGAATCTCAAACACAGTAACAATTCTATGGACTCCTATCCTTACAGTAGATAGACAAAATCTGAGGCAAAGAAATGTGATCTACTTACTGAAAGCTGACCAAAAGACCAATAAAAGGACATAAAGCAGGTTCATTCTTGATGTAGTATGGTCCAGGAAGATGAGCAAATGATATCAGAGATCAAATTTAAAATTTTAAAATGTAAAATTACAATGACAAATTAATGAATCAAGTAAATATGAAAATTAAAATAGCAAAAAAGAAGTCTTAAGTAATAATATCCATAGTACTGTCTCTAACAGATGAAGTTTGTGAAGAGTATAGAGAAAGAAGTCCCCAAAAAGATTTAGATATCTGCAGAATGCAAGGAGAGGAAAAGGCATAGAGTCTTCTGAACCTAAACATTTTATATGCTGTGCTTATACGTAACAGGAAGGAATTGGGAAATATATTGAAATTCTTTGTGCTGCTCTTGCAACTAGGTCTGCATAATATTTGAAATAAATGACATTGCGATATTTCGTTTTTCTGCAATATATACATTGCAAAATAAAAAACAACTTCACCAGATGACTTGAATAGCTCTATTTGTAAAGAATGAATCACTGTAGAATGATTGGGGTGATTTTGTAAGGGAGTGAATCTGCGTAGGAAATAATAAATAGATTACAACCATAGATAAATACAATAGAACAAAGATACGAATGAAATAAACAGTGCTTTATGTTTTTCAGGTTTGTTTCAGCAGTATTCAGGTACAAAAATGCAAGTACAGAAATGGAATAATCAAATTTAAAATAACACTTCATCTTCACTGTATAATATTAATCTTTGAATTTCCTGAATTTTGTTGTTTTAATGAACATTATTGACACAGACAGCATGGAATGCATAGATCCAATGTAATGATATGCATCCGTATTCTTTCTAAATTTTTTACGTTCACTTAAGCCACAAGCGACCGTGTTTACAAGGATACTCACCGAAACGAGCATTTTGACAATTTTGCATGTAGGCCTACAGTACTGATCTAGCTATGTGAGACTACAGTTCAAATGAATCCCTTTTCATTGCATGACACATTGACATTACAGTACAGAAGAGCTCTTTCTGCATTATCCTGAACATTGTATAAGCATTAATTTCATGTGTCATAGAACGGAAGAGAGCCTCTCGGGAGAATGCATTAAATGTAAAATGTAAATGTACAGTAGAAGTTTGTTTCTCCTCTTCAGGTCTGCTCTCCTCTCTTCAGAAAGTCTTGTGATTATTTATGCATCCATGTAGTCGTTGTCTGTAACAGTTGTGGTGGTGTTGATGATGGAGTCTGTGTTAACAAACGTGTAGAAAGAGTTCACTGGGTTAGTCTGTGTGTGCTGGAAAACTACTGAAGCTGAAGAATCTAATCCTGAACACAAACTCATCAGAAACACAGTCAGGACACTAAACCTCATCAGATCATAATCTCATCAAGGACAAATGTGATTATAGTATGTATTTATGCCAGAGATGTCTTCAATAGCATTGCATGTCAGAATGCACGTCACATCAACAACGCCTAACCTACCCATCACGTGGGTTTAGACAAATCAGTGAGGTCATACGAATTCTTATGAATTAGCCACCCTTTAGTCGCTCGTACGAATTCGTGTGAATTGGTCGTGACGTGAGATAGCGTTGCAACAACTGGTGTGAGATTTTAAGGAACACTTGCAGGAAACTATATTGAGCTCTGACTATACGCCTGATGCGTGATGCCATTGGTCATCAGAAATAAGATTGAGGAAGAGAAACTCTGTTCATTGACTTCATCTTCAGCTCAGAAAACTAAACTATATATATATATATATATATATATATATATAACTATTTAAATAAGTAAACTGTTACATTGGTAAAACACACACCTTTAGCATTACTCCTGATGGTGGTCACGATCACTGCCACAGTCATGATGATGAGACCAACAGCAATGAAGGAGGAAAAGCAGATGTAGAATAAAGATACTCCTTCCTCATGATGATCCAAGACTGCATGGAAATGCAAACAGAAAAACAGGAACAAAGATGAATGCACTGAAATATACACAGAGATCAGCCGCACTGTTAAGATATATAAATGGCTAATTATGAATTTATGTAAATTTGGCATTGTTCTGATGAATCAGAAAAATATTTTTTTTAAATTTCTTGCTTATGTTTTATCATTATGATAAAATGTTTTATGTTCTCATTTATATAATTTGAAATGTATGTTTAATGCTTTTCTTTCATTAATCTTTATGCCTCAAATGTAGCTGATAGCTTTGGTTGAACATTTGTACTTGCTGTTTAGATGAGGACAAAAGTCTAAGTTTCTGATAAACAGATCACAATTTTTTTATATTTACACATTTGGCAGACGCTTTTATCCATAGCGACTTACAATGCATTTAAAGGTACACATTTACATTCTTATCAGTTCTTGCTTTCCCTGGAAAGCGAACCCATGACCTTGGCATTGCAAGCGCCAGTGCTCTACTGTTTGAGCTACAAGAAAGCCTGATAAATGCTCGAATGTCTCAGAGTAAAGTGGCAAATGAACGTTATCTTAGCTAAACTTCTTGAAGTGTACGGGCTAACACCTCAGTGAGTGAAAAATGTTTGTGTCTTGTGTGTCTGCTTCGATGCAATATGAAAAGAGGAACTTAGCTCTGTTCCGAGCAACTGTAATACTGTATAATGGGGAGATCAATTTCTGTACAGGTCAGTCTATACCTTGGACTCAGACCTTGCTCCTTCCCAACCCGTCTGTTCAAAGAGAGATCTCTCAACCAACTTTAATTATCTTTAGGCAAGAATATTACACTTGTGTTAATTTTTTACTTAAATAAATATTAGAAGTAATTTTAACTGTTCATTTTATGTTTCTTTTTAAACTTTTAATACTTATTATGGATTAATTAAATGTATTATTTGATTGTCTGTTAAGAAATTAAATTTGACAATCATCTGACTGGATCTCCTCCATGCATCATGTTCAAAAGCATGTCAAAGCAAAACTGAATTGTCATTTAAAATGTGAATGGATTACAATCAATGTCGTAGTGGAGCATCTTGTTGAGTGAAATGTGTGTGTTTGAACAAAATATGAAAATACAAGCATATACATTGCAGCAACTAGGCAAGCATGTAACATCTAAATGTTCTTGCGGAGATGCATTTGTTTTACCTGACAAACCGTAAGTGTAGGTCTGGCTGCGCAGGTTCTTGACTTCTCCATTAGAATGAACCTCACGCTCACAGGTGAAGGAAGCAGGTGGACTCACAGTGACCATATACACACATAGATCTGAACACGGAGAGCTTGTGAGTCTTATGGTGTATTCCAGTTTACTCTCTACAGACAGTGTGAAAGATTGCGAGTAAAACGTGTTTAATGTCATGTCAGACTCGCACAGCACTATCACACGCTCTCTGTCCTCCACCTGTCGATACACTGTGATGTTCGGCACTGAGAGATCTGAAACACAAACATGCCAGTGAAACATGAACATGCTAAAAATGTATGCAGCTGAAATAAAATGAACTAAATTTGCATCTTTAACAGAACTCCTAATATGTGTTACCCCTTTGGAATAAAAGATGTAGCTTAAATATCAATAACCATGTGTCAGTATGAATCCAGACAGACAATGATGTTGTTATGAGGAAAGTGATTAATGTTGCTTTTAAATTAAATCTAGTGTTTCATTTTATTAAACAAAGACATCAGAATTAATGGCTGAATTACTTCATTTCACACTTCAACAAAGCTCTTTCAATACAAAAAAATAAATAAAATAAATCAGATCGCAGTTACACACCTTCCTCCTCAGAGTAATAATCACTTTCCATGTCGTAAAAGTCCTGTCCAATAAAGACAGAAAAACACAAATACAATGTAAAATTATTTGTCTATAGATCGGCAGGGCTGACAGAAAAAAATCAATTTAGTTTCAGCAGCTATATACAGTAATTACTTAAAGAAAAACTTAAATTCAATTTAATTCAGTTGAAAAACATCACAACAACAGAATTTGATTAAAAATCTTTTGATCCTTAATAACACTCACAGCGAAATCCATCAGATTGATATCACTCGGAATGTTCTCTTCTGCTGCCTGACATTTCTCTGTATAAAAAAGATGACAAATTACAATAGGTCATTATAAATGTGTAAAAGTGATGTATTCCCTGTACACTTCAAGTTAAAAATAAAACATGGGAAAAAATAATGTACTTACGTAAAGCTAACATTACAACTAGCAAAAGGTGCTGCAAAAGGAGCTTCATCGTGCCTCTAACTATTTTTCTTGCACTGGCTCAGTTTCACTCTTCAGTTCTTCTCCTTCACATTTCCTGTGCTAAAGACTGGTACTTGTCATTTGCTTGTGTTGAGATTCCTGTGCAGGGTTGAATATAATAAAAGCAAAAACCATAATCATACCAAGTCAGACAAAATAACATAAAATGAACATCTTAAAAACTAGATTTTTACAGGGAAGGAAAAACTGTGAATCTGTTAATGCAAACAACCAAGTAAATGACAATAATGTTCTCAGAGGAGTCAGGGGACATTAAAACGCTTAACGTGGCTTAATATCCTGTGGAAGTAATTTGATCTTTAAGATGTGTGTGACCATCATATGGCAGAAAAAGAGCACACACACAAACCTTATTCTAATATGGAATTGTACAAAAGGTACAAAGGGTTTGTTTCAGCTTCTCAGCAACTATATACTTTAGCAGCATGGCCACACAGTGGATATAATTGCCATTACACAGTCTTTTCAATGAAGGGTATATGGACAAAGAGCCAAAAATGAGGTTTGGCAAATTAAACTACAGCAATTTGATCACGAAAAAGGTCAAACGTGCGGTTACAATGCACGTTAAAGAGTTAATGTATTTACTTTACATTCAAACAGATTATATTGATTCAAACTCACATCAGCAACTTAAAATATGTGGTCGCTGATTAAAACTTCTCCAGCCATTCCATTTAAACTATATTTAGAAACTAATTAGTAATTTTTCACTTTTGAAGCTTACACTTGAAAGAAGTCTCATGATTAAATTGACATTAGGCTATAAAAGTTTTTTTTTCAAAAGTAACAAATTAAATACAAACTCGTGTGACAAAGCTCACATTTTATTTAGACTTACATTACATCACATTTACTGCAGGCTTTATTTTAAAACTTTCCCTCAGAAAATTATATTATACTATAGCATTGAAAGATCTAAGTATCTTCTCCGTTGACGTCCACTAAACTGGCCTCTTGTTGCCCGTACTGCAGCCTGGCTCTGCTAGAATCGTCCTGGCAGATTTGCTGAAGCAGGTTAAAGCTAAACACTGGAACACCTGATCTAGTAGGAAATTAGTTTAGATAATTCTTTCCTTAAAATAGCCATCTATCTCTGACAGGTTTTATTTTGTGCGTTGAGTTTGAGGTGATGAATGTTGGATGTACAGTCAGTGGTTATGATGTTTGGATGTACAGGTCTGGAATGAACATTACATCACAGAACAGCAGCAGCAGGTCGCGGGATAGTCCTCAGCGTTCACTTTCAACTCATTTCCATACACATAGTAAACATAGGGCTTCTCTTTCCAAGTGTAGTTCACCTTTGTTATGGTAATGAGCTCGATTGTCTGCCTCTGGAACCAGGAAATATTGAATTACCAGTTTCAGGTTTCATCAGTATTGTGGAATCATGTTGACATGCACACCAGTTTACATGACTGAATTTGTATTTAAATCTAAATATTATAGTGCAAGTAAACATGACCATGTCTACTGTCAAATATAGCAAAACTTTAGCATTATTATTATTATTAAATATATGGAAAATTTCCAAATTATAGGTTAAAATTGTGAATAAAACACAACAGGTACCTGCTGTAATATGCGGGAGTTCTTGGTATATTTCACCTGATGGTCTCTTATTAAACGCTCAGACGCTTGTGCAACAGAAACATCAGGGAAACCCAGCACTGGATAGACCTACAGTAAACATTCAACCACGTTTTTATCATCTTCATCACACATCATCATTCTTTCTTTTATCTTTAACTGTCTGCACATCTGTTCCTACCATAATCTGGGCGTCTCTGAAGAGCTCCTTCCCTGAAACCTTCACCAGCTTTTCCAGTCTCAGACCGCTCGAATCTTGCGCTACGTAATCATCCTTCTCAGTGCTCCTGAAATTATCCAAAAAATAGATTTCAGAATGAGACAGTTCACTTTGACAGAGTGTATAGGGTTAGTATTATCAGTGAATATGTAATACCATTTGACTTTGAGATTGACGAAGACGAGTAGCTTTCCCTTTCCATCACAGGATTTACACATTTGGGAGCCGCTGCCGCTACATGAACTACATCTGGAAGTTGCCAGACAAACACTCAGATAAAAGTAGTAAAACTAGTAAAACATGTTCAGGACATAAAGGGCTCTATGGCAGCTTGAATAAAATATGATGAGTGTAAAAGACTGGTTGGTTGGTGCATATTAGAATTATTTCTAGCAGCAGCCATTCTGAGATGTGAACAAATGTCTCAGTTCTTTTGATTCTTATGAATTGGTCAAAAAGACCAAATTAAGGAAAAGGCTGAAAGAGTGGAAAAAGTCCTATTTAAATTTAATATTTTAAAAAAATATATGTGTTCCTTTCTCAAAAGCTAGAACAGTACAAACAGTTACTCTTGTTTCTCCATGAAGTACTACAGTACATCATGGAGAATGGCAGACTTACTTTTCACGTCCACTACAGTTACAATTATAGCAGGCCTCGTTCTCAGGAGATTGACCAGAACCGTTACACTGGGAGCACACTTTCTGCATAAAGACACAAATAAAAGTGTCTCTAGATTTACATCCCATTATATGACCTCCTATAATAACCATATACACCAAAAACAACTCAGTGAATAATAAAAAGCCTGGTAAAACTGGCCTGGTGTTTGCCAGTCAATCGTCACTTACGCTTCCGGTTCCAGTGCAAGAAGAACAGGGTTTCATTCCCATTCCACCGCATGGTTCACATTTCTAGGGTACAACAAAAAAACTGTTGTTTACTTTCCAGTAACTGGACTATGTAAATTAGATCTTAATGTTCCCCTATTATGCTTTTTCAGAAATTACCTTTCATGTAATGTGTAATATAGCTTTTTGTGAATGTAAAAGGTCTGCAAAGTTTCAAAGGTCATGATAAATTAAGTTATTGTCTCTCAAACGAAAGAACCGATTCTGAACTGACTGAAACGAGTCGTCAGTAATTCCAGTATTACTTCCTGCTCAAACCTATGTAGGTTTGTAACTAATTTGCATAATGCCAGTCTATGGTCTTCACTGGCTGTTGGAGAACAACGTCTACTTTGATCCTCAAACACTGTAGTTGTCGCTGAGACTGGAAGAGTTTGTGATGTCGACATGTCGAGAAGGCACAGTCCTTGATCGAGACCGAATCCTTGATCGAACCGTTTCAGACAAGAAAGGAGGTGACGTAGCAAAGTATATTATGCAAAAACGAAAGTGTGTTTTTGACCTTGGATGCATTTAAACCTTGTAGGAGACCTCCAAAACAAAATGAGGAACCCTTAAACTAGCATAATAGGGGCACTTCAAAATGCTAACAAAGCTCCATAGATTGTGGTGTTTCATACAAAAATGTTCTGATAGTTGCTACACATTCTGTTGTTTGAACCCTTCTTGTGGATCTTGAGTGATCAAACCTTGACTGAGGAAGTGTAGGGCACTCTAATGGTGTCCTCGTGCTCAGTAAAGTAGGACGGAGGTTGAGCTGCAATCTCCCATAGTCCAGGAGCAAGCTGAATCCCAGCATCGACACGCTGCCCTGCAAGAGTTTAGGCAATGATTTAGCCAGGGAACAAGGTTTAGATTTAATTTTCTAAAATTTTAACTGCACAAAACCTGTTGCAATAGTGTTTTTAGCTCATCACGGGTGTTATGGGTGGTTGCTTACAGGCCCAAGTCAAAAATGTCCATCCCCGAGTCTTTATCAGGTTTTGTTTTTTCGTGCGAGACTTCTCTGGAAGGCAACTATCCCAAATCATTTTGATGACAGACTTTGTTTCATGCATTTCAGAATGATCAAACCAACATTTGAGATGCTGTCTGTCCATGATGAGATTGGTCTGCTGGATAGTCCAGTGATCCAATCACATCCTCTGTTGAGGCAGTCACATGAGGTTTTGTTGTGCATCATGGGTTTATTCAGTAAATATGGTTTCATCTTAGTTTATGAGCATGTCTCCTCATGTAAGGTTTTTTGCACATTTTTAGAATTTATGCGCATCTTGGTGTTACCACCCAACATTTTCTTTATGTGATAACCCAAATTTCGCATAAAAATAGGTTGATGGAAACATAGCTTATGATATTCTTTCCCTATTTAGTCCCTCCCAAGTAAATCCAAGGGATTTTTCCCTTTTCTAATAGCACAGATCTACTCAATAAGCTGCACAATTTGAGATATCATTCATATCTGTATATAAAAAAGATATATAGAGGTCTGTTCAAGTATTAGCAATAGTGATGGTGATGCTTGCAGCACTAATGATAGACTCGATTGACTTTTGGTACCTGTGTAAGGCTCCTGACTCAATTCAGTAGATCTGGACTCTGTGAACGTCTCCAAACGATACTGAGAACAGAAGCAGGACAAAAAGACAGACCTCAGATTGATTTTACTAACCACATTTGGCTCTATAAAGCCAAAACAAGACTTATGCATGTCTATTAATACACAGAATGATGGTTATCACTATCCTGAAAATGGAAAGGATTCACATCTCACCCTGTAAGTGGCAAAGGACTCCATGTTGGTTATAACTCCATCTCTGACAGGGCCAGAACTATAGCAGCACTTGCTGGAGACGTAATCTTCAAAAGCTGCCCGTGCTCTTCCTTCTGAGATGGAAGGAATGTTGTCGCTA
This sequence comes from Scardinius erythrophthalmus, assembly GCF_964197995.2. NCBI lineage: Eukaryota > Metazoa > Chordata > Actinopteri > Cypriniformes > Leuciscidae > Scardinius > Scardinius erythrophthalmus. Next base: position 4,614,150 of record NC_138240.1, on the reverse strand, counting down.
ACAAGAAAATATTAATAGACATGAATGTTGAATTACGTGCAACAGGAGCCAGTTTGAGAAATTAAGACATCTGAAACACAGATAACTCTGATTTGTCAGTCTCTTTGCATGGAGTAGTCTACTTTTTAATCTATAAAAAGTATTTTAACTCATATTCAGTAATATTATCAATTTACTGCACTGGCACTTTCAGATGAGAACAACATTTTAGCTGAATTCATGACACTATTGTCGTCTGTAGAGCTACTTATAACTGAAATAAACTTCCTTCATAACTGATGAATTTTGCAACAGGGCCAGTTTTTTGATCGGGTCAGTGGAAGGAAAAAAGAGAAAGGTTTAGAGACACATTGAACTACTTTTAACTTGAGCACCCCTTTTTTAGAAAACCACATCATGCACTAGACGCGAGCGCAATGGTTGCATTATGGTACCTGTGCGGTTAAATAAAAAAAACAATGGAAAAGTAGCGCAGTGTAATTATGTATAAACCTAAAACACATTCTGTGTGAACAGCCCCAATGTTATTTTTCTGTTTATTAATGTGAAGCTGCATTGAAAGCAATATATTTATGAACATGACTCCATACAGAGAAAAAACGTACTGCCATTCTGGATGGCTGGAGGCTTCAGGCACAGGCATCGGCACAGAAGGCATTGGAGGAGGAAGATACGCACCTGTGAAAAGAGCAACACATCAGTGACATTCATAAGAGACCAGTGGTTATAACTTTAGCAACACATTCAACGTCCAAATTCTGTTACTTTATGCAGAAATCTAAAATTGCAACCATGAAAGTCAGCTTTGTAAATGCTTCTCTTCCATTCCCGATTGTTTCACCCATAAAAGTACGATTAGATGAAAAACAAAGTTTGCATCTAATTGGATCCATAGCTACTGATACAATTAATATTTTTCCCTAATAATTTATAATTTATTAAAATAGCATATAGGCCTACTCTACCTTTCAAACAGTATGGTCATTAAGATTAAAAATAAAATAAAAATAATACATTTATTCAGCAAAGATGTATGAAATGGATCAAGAGTGATAGTCAAGAGTTTTACATTGTTACAAAACATTTCAATCTCAAATAAATGCTGTTCTTCTGTTCACCAATGAATATGATAACAAAAATATGAAGCGGCACTTAACATTTATAATAATAAGAAATGTTTCTTGAGCAGCAGATCAGCATATTAGAATTATTTCTGAAGGATCATGTGACATCACAGGAATAAATTACATTTGAAAATATATTCAAATAGGAAACAGTAGTTTGGAATTGTAATAATATTTCAAGATTTTTGATCAAATAAATGCAGCATTGATGAGCAGAAAAGACTCATTTCAAAAACATACATTTTATCAAGCCCCAATTTCTGAATGTTATGCCACTTTTATGTCCTGAATCTTAAAAGACAAGTTATTTGCAATAATAATGACCTACAAATTTAATAATATGTAAAAATGAAAGCAATTAATAATGCTTTGTGCTTCTTACCATCTCCGCCGCCCGAAGTTCCTTCATATCCCGGGACGCTGTCAAACATGCTTGCTACATATAAATTACAACATATTAAGGCAACTTGCTTATAACATCATGAATTACATATTGCAACTTCATTTCAGCTAATCAGTAGCAAACATTGGCCAAGTTTAGTTTTAATGATTTGAAAGTTCCCTCATTAGATCTGCAACAGCTGAAAACAAGCAATAATTTTGCATATGCTAAATATAATTATTTATATAGCAATTCATTAACACATTATACATTACATATTATAATTTATTAATATATTATAAGCCAAATAAGCTTTTTTCAAAACATAGAAATAATCAAAGACTTGCCTTTTTACGTGTCAGAGCTGCTGCACAAATCACAGTAGAGGGATAAAGATTATATAGCTTTACAAAAGCACATAATCTGACGCTTATGAGTTATGATTGGAGGAGAAAGATGCTTCTGAGTGGTGTGGTCTATAGTGGTTAAAAAAGTTGAGAGCACAAGTTGGTGGTATAAAGCCCACCGCCTCCATATGACCACTGTTCACCCTTCACCAACAACAGGTTGAGTTTCATTATGAAAAGTAAATACAACTGGAAAAACTGATCACCATAATGGTAATTTCAAATAAAACAACTATTTACAATTAATACACCACACCTATATGATATGAAGGTCTGTGAGTGAAAGCAGATTTTGAATTTAATCTGATTTACATTACAAACAAATTTGCTGATCTATGCAACTAATGCAAGCAGTGATAAAATAAGTGATTCTGAATGAATGGTGCATGAAAGTTGAAAGGAAATATGCTGTTGAGACTTTGTCTCTTTTAGACCTTTAATGCCTGTAAGCATTGTTTTGTTCCTGTCATTTTGAGATCACAACTGCAACTTGCTCTTTGACACATTTGTAGAGACAATAGAGGACAGAAGTCGCATGTACCACATAATATATGAAGAGTTTAGATGCAAAAACCTCTAAATGCCATCTGGAATTTTCTTCTAGAATTTTCTTAATTAATAGGTAAGTTGCATTGCCATTTAAGTGAAATTACTGAACTTAAATATACAAGCGTCATAAAAATGATCATTCTAGAAGAAAATTTCAGATGGCACTTCATATGATGGCAGTGAAATGGATGGTGATGATGTGTTGGTAAATATTAAATATTACATAATGCACCTTTAAACACATTTTCCATTAAACAGTATGGCCAACATACCACATGCAAACAATCCCTGAAAAAAGGTTTCTGAAACCATAGTGAATGTCTGCAATTTTTTTTTTTTTTAATCATGCACATTATTAGTTCTCGAGTTTGATTTTAGTATGTTTGGAACCATTAAAAAATAACAGACCAATTAGCTTACACACAGTAACATTTCCATTGTTCTCAAGCAAGTGCGAGTGCATGTCTACTACAACAGAGAATTAAGATGAGAATATGCGATTATGAATTTCAGTCACATTTGACATTTTTTTAGGTGAACCAGAAATGTAAGATATAATATTTACATATCAAAATTTCATTAAAAACAATTATTTAATCATCAATGTCCAGTCTTACACAGTAAAAAAAAAAAACATTTCTTGGTGACATGATTCTTTCTCAACGCACAGTTTATTATATTGTTATTATTTATAATGATATAAAAAAAGTGGATTAATCTAAGAGAGGTTTAGTAATTCACATTTGGTCATATTGAATCACATGATGATGACATACTGTATAAAATGTTACAAATATCTGCATAGACGGAAGCTGCGTAATCAATGACCCATTGTTTTGTGTCTGTCAAGTACTGATGTATATTTTGCCTACACGTCCCAGAATCATTACATTTCATCTTAATGGATATACAGTTTTTATAATGCATATGTCAGGTCAGGTGTATTTGATGTTACATCACAGAACAGCAGCAGGTCGCGGGATAGTCATCAGCGTTCACTTCAAACTCATTTCCATACACATAGTAAACATGGGATTTTCCTTTCCACATGTAGCTCACTTTGGTTATGGGAATGAGCTCAATGGTCTGCCTCTGGAACAGGACAGATGAAATTACAGGATGACAGATTCAAAATTTAGCATGTCTCCATTTACAAACAAATGTAATTATACAGTAAAGTTTGTGCATTACATTTTTATTACTAAAACATAGAAATTATGAATAAAAAAGTACAATATAAAAAGGTCTGGAAGCACACAAACACACAAATACAGCTGTACCTGTTGTAATATGCGGGAGGTTTGGGCGTATTTCACCTGATGGTCTCTTACTAAACGCTCAGAAGCTTGTGAAACAGAAAAGTCTGGGAAGCCCATCACAGGATAGACCTACAGTAAACATACATGGCATCTGATTAACTTTTCTTTTGCTCTTTCTTTTTTATTGCTCACTATATGCAGTCTATGCTTACCATGTACTGGGCGTCTTTGAAGAGCTCCTTCCCTGAAACCTTCTCCAGCTTTGCCACTTGTAGACCACTCAAATCTTGAGCTACGAAATCATCCTTCTCAGTACTCCTGAAATTATCCAAAAAATAGATTTCAGAATGAGAGAGTTTAGTTTGAAAGACTTCTGAATATCATTAAAGTCCGCGTGAACCGGAAGTTGCAAACGGCTTTTCTCCAGTGTTGTAATGTATTTCCCAGTGAAACGGAATATTGAACAGAGGGCAGGGTTTTACTCTAGCGCTCCTCCTCTCCATCTCTCGCTCATAACAGACTAACGGTTTGAGTGGAGTGGTTAAGCGTTTCCCAAACCAAGCCGTCAAACCTACGTCATCAGAGAAGGAACGCCATTCCAGACCGGAAGTAACTTTTCAGACTTTGATTAAAGATTACGACGGCAAACAATTTTTTTCTGTGTATTAACTTGCACGGATTAATTGTTCACCACAAGACTGGTAATATGCGCTAACAAAGTAAATAGGGTAAATTTTGATTTCAGTTGGACTTTAAATAATCAATAACATTGACTTCATTTTCATTCCAAAGAAATATTTGGGGGGGTTTTATGCCTGTTTTAATGTTCACCAGGAAAAAATCATGAGCATGATCGATTAGAAAAATAACAGCACAGCTCTCCTCAACAAACTGCATGATTTATGTTTGTAGCAAACAATGAAGGAGTTAACCCAAAGACTATATAGAAAGACGGTTTACTTCTATTACCTGCAATATGGTGGAATACACCCAGTCTTCTAAGTAAAGTGTTTTGCTTAATAAACAGGTCAATTTTATATCCGTAAAACAACTCTGACGAACTGTAATAAAGTGTGCGCTCTCCCTTTCATTACTGCCGTGATCAGTTACGTTAGGCCTATCACTCTGGAGACTGTAAGCTAGATCACAGATCCATCCTCGAGTAAAAATGAGAGTAAATGACGACTTCTATGTTCCTTCTTACATCCATCAACAAAACACCTAAATCGCTTATAGTCCAGTCATTTTAAGCCAAAATAGGGGTTAACCTTGGACAAATTGTAACAGAAGCACACAATCACAATCAAGAGTGATTTTCTCTGTTACGTTTGTTTTTTTATTAACTTTACTGACAGAAAGCTTTATTTGCTGCTGTCCCATTATAACCTGCTGCTTCTGACCAGATCTCACACGCGCCTCATTCTCTTACAACTCTTTACCTTCATTTGAGACTTTATTTAACTCATTTAAGATGGCTCAGTCTGCTCTTATGAGGATAATCGTCAGAACGGACAATTTGGCATAATTTCGTGTGTTAGTGTTCGGTCAGCTGAAAGAGAATGCTATTATGGCGCTCAATTTGTCTTGGCTTGAATGGTTTGCAAGAATAAGAGCGCATCATATAATGTAACGCCAGCCAAAGGATGACGGAAAAAACGGATGGTGCGTTAAATATTTACCGTTAAATAGTCTTCTTTTCCCATTTCTACCAGTGACGCTTATTCAACTTCCCACGTCTACTACATGCGCAGATATCGACGGCGCAACTGGGTTGTAGGTTGCCAGGGTTGAGCTCACAAATGGTTTGAAATGTGTATGATGTGTTGATTGCGCGAGTAGGATGGTTTTCATACAAGATCTGGCAACTGGACAACCTTGGAATAATATATTGATGTGATTATTCATATAACGAGGTTTGGGCCATACAAATTACGGGAGTTTCACGGGAGAAATAACAAAACGGGAGGGGGGCGGGAGATGGGTGTGAAATACGGGAGACTCCCGGGGAAAACGAGAGTGTTGACAGGTATGCTGCCAACACACATTAATGTTCAAACACCATTTAAAAGTGAATTTTGCATAATAGGTGCCCTTTAAATCATGTAGATCATACCATTTAACATTGAGGTTGATGAAGACGATCAGTTGTCTCTTTCCATGGCAGGTGTTACACTGGCGAGAGCCGTTGCCGCTACATGAACTACAGCTGAAAGACACCAGACAACATGTAAACACTCAAATATATACATACATGCATACATACATATATACGCTGATTTCACGCAGCCGTTATTTTGAAATCGAAAGTGAGGCTCTGGTGGGAAGAAAACCGGAAGTGTCACCTTTAATCACAGGAGAGTCGTGAATGCGATGGCGTATTGACGTTTAATGATGTTGTGTCAATTCTAAAACTGTACATACGTTTCTGTCATACTTTAGACTATATACAGTGAAATTAATTTATAAATAAAATATATATTTTTTTATATATAATTCAGAAAGTAAAAAAAGAAGCAGGAATTAACTATATACATATCCTATGTTGGATATTAACATCCAATAGTGTAAATCGCGGCAGCAGCTTCAGGTTGGTAGTCCAAAGCATTGTTGTTTATCTTTACTTCCGGGGTTCTTCCCACCGGAGCCTCACTTATATATTATATATGGAACCTATTTTAAGCATGGTGCATTAATTAATTCTTTACATTTATGTGTGCATACGTGTTTACTGTTGTCTAGATGTGTGTTTGGTACATAGCCTATATATTACATGTGTTTACTTTGAGTGATGAGTGAGCAACCTTTAGAGAGTCTTGTATGAGTGAATGTCTTGTTTGTATGAGTTATGCATTATGTATTTCTGCACTTACCATTATCATACTGTGTTTTCTGTTTCATTTGTGTATGTGTTTTGTTTTATTTGACTGCCGCTGTAAGGTCAATGTCAATTTTGTACCTGGACTCGAGGACCCCCTCGAAAACGAGATGGTTCATCTCAAGGGGTTATTCCTCTTCAATAAATAAAAAATGTCAAGTACTTTCAATTTCAAAATGGCGGCTGCATGAAATCAGCGTATACATATATACATACAAACATATAAATATACATATATATAAAGTAAATTAAGCCTTACTTTTCACGTCCGCGCCCATTGCAGTGTGTGCAGCGGTCATCAGCTTGGCGGAAACCAGAGCCATTACACACCCAACAGACTTTCTGCACATGGACAACAGTAGAGGACAAACAGTTAATATGTTAGACTGCTATTTTACGTCATATAAACTGAATGAAAACCATTCTGTGGACTGTGTGCACATTTTCAATAAAATTCAACTTCTCCAGGCACCACACAAAGGTATACTTTTATGCATTTAGCATATTTTCTTCTGTGAAATTCATTGTTCAAATGGCATGAAGCTGGTTCGGTCTGTGCAAGTTAAAATTGACTTACGCTTCCAGCTCCCGTACAGGTGTCACAGGGGCTTCTTCCCATTCCAAGACACACGTGACAGTTCTAGGGTACAAACAGAATTCAATGCTGTAAAATATGATCTGACTGGTTAAATATAAGTTTTACTGGGATGTTTACCAAAAAGCTCTTGCGCTTATTATTATTCATCCCATACATTTTTTCCCATATGGACTTTTAAAAAAGCACAAGAATGTGAACTTAACGGCTTTAATGAGGTTAAGAACTACAATCCCATAAAGCTTTATGAACAACCTAATCAAATGAAAAAATTATGGATAAATATAAAAACATTGATTTAAAGAAAATATATTTTATGTTTATTGTACAATATTGCAAAGAACTTAATTACAAAGAATTAAGTGTAATTAGATGCGATTTGCTTGCTGTGACTCTGATAGGTGGAGATTTCTTTGCAGAATCATAACTAATGTAGTTTTCTTTTTACTTCTGGAACTGGACTGTTGCAGTCAATAATAGCTCTACAAACAGAACAATTTAAATGAAAGATCCTTGTGATCTTCTGGAAGATTAAATAAAATGCTTCCAAAACCTTTAGAATTTGTTGATGTTTCAAGCAGAAATGCTCTGATACAGTGTGTGTTGAATGAGACCTGCTCTCTTAGTTTGATGGATCTTGTGGTTAAAGTGTCATGACCCCCACCCCTCCCCCTCTTCACCTGTTTTAGCCTGGTTGTTCACACCTTGTGCCAGTTTCACACATACTCCGTGTGCAGTGCGTGGGAACAGCATGCGCTAAAGTGCTTTCACATATGCTGCGTTCGCAGTGCATAACTGATCCGCGACTGTACCACAAACACATACGCACTATTTGTATTTCAAATCCAGAAGTTATCAGCAAATTTTATTTAAAAAAAAAGTTTTTTGTCAGCATTGCGATTCTCTTTGTACACATATACACTCTTTAATAGACGTATTCACGTTTAAACAATTTAAACAATATATTATTCAATGCATTACTTCTATATAATTATATATTAAGTTTCTCAAGCAAGTGGTAAAATATTTAACCATGCACTTATATTAAAATCGCATACATTTTAAATTAAAACTTAAAATTGACAAAAACAGCAGACTCATACCCTTTCTTTTGCATAATTTAAATCTTTATACAATAAATCTTGCATGTCACAAAGATCTTGTGTTTTTCGTCCATCTGAGGCCGCGCGCGCTTCCTGGTGTGTGACGTGTGCGCACGTTCTGGCTTAGTCTGCCGGAAAGCGCCGGAAGTGATCTCTCGTGCATATACGTCACTCATTGTTTACACCAGGAAGCGCACGCGCCCTCAGATCACTTGGACGTGGTTGTGTACAAGAGGTAAAAACGATATAAATACTGTTCGTTTTCTCACACAAACCGCTCGTGTCGTGTCTTAGGCCATCAATGTGTACTTACGATGGGGAATTGTTTAATTTGGACGATGGGGAATTGTTTAATTTGGACGATGGGGAACTGTTTTAATTTGGACTCTGTGCATGCTCTTTGAGACAGTGACCGTATACCTGCATTATATGACTGACAGACAAGAACGGTTTGACCTAAAAATATCAAAATTGAAACTACTGCGGAAACAAAGACACCTACATCTTGGATGCCCTTGAGGTAAGCTAAAACATACCAAAATTTAATTTCAAAGTGAACTATCCCTTTAACATGGGTACGGAAATACGCACGGCAAACGCACTGCAAACAGAGCATGTGTGAAACGGGCGTTAGAAATGAAAAAGTAAAAAAAAAAAATTGACGTGTAAAGCTGTGGAAAAGTGGGAGTGTAGACGGTGGAAGATGGGAGAAAACAACCAATAAAATATTACTAAAATATAATCACGGAGAAAAAAAAACTAAGAGTTTATAAAAAAAACTAAAAAATTAAGGGCATCTTGATGCATTTTGAAAATCTAACCCTATAATGACAACAAACTCCTAAAACGAGGGAGAAACACGGAAGAACATTTAAAAGGTCTAATAATATTTTCATTACATTTACGAGCACTACGGTCTCTGAACAAACGACAGATTAGTATAACACAGAAAGAATAAAGGCATAGTTACTTTTTGTCCATTGTTCTTTGAATTTTCGGTCTACATCAGTGTCTTCTGTGTATCAGAATAATTCATCGTGTCATAAACGTTCATTATCAGCAAAGTTGTATAATTGTCCTTATTTGCACATATACATTTCATTTAAATAAGACGTGATTAAATATGTGTGTATACGCGGTGTTGGTTCATGTTTAGAGCTCTAGAGTATATGAAATATGTCCGTAAAAATACGCTTGCTCCGGTCCGTGTATGATCTATATGATCCTCGTTGCGAGCATTGTTAAACTCATCGTTTAAAGAGTACATTCTCATGAATAAATTCAGCTCGCGCTCAGGACTGGCTGACGTAAAATCGTGCCGGCAGCCAGTCACACACTCCCAAATTTCCACTTGTTGGTAAAATTTATGAACGTTTTTAGTGTTTTCAGTGATGTGCAGCCTGTACGTTACTGTTCACATCTCAGAAAATATGTTTTGGGGATTCAAGACCATTTAAAGGTCAAACCTTGACTGAGGAAGTGTTGGGCACTCTAATGGTCTGCTTGTGCTCTTGAAAGAAGGCCGGTGGTTGAGCTGCAATCTGCCATGGTCCAGGAGCAGGTTGAAAACCAGCATCCACAGGCTGTCCTGGGAGAGAAGAACACAGAGAGAATTGAAAGATTTTGTATTTCAGTCATCATCAGATTCATCTACTAATCAACTGCAAACAGTGTCTGTAAAGGTGTGAACCAAATGGCCCATACAGACTGATGGGTGTGAAACAACATTGCTCAGGGTAGATTGCAGTGTAGATCAATCTCCTGTGGGAGGTCCTAACAGTTTTCCTTTGTTTGTAGCCCTTTTGTCTTCATGTATAAAGTTCAGTCACACAGACAGAACTTTGGGTTAAGATTGTTGAAGGGCGACATGCTAACATCGCTGCTGAAGGACTGCTACACTACAAACCTTCAAAAAATTCTTCTCCCCACAAGAACTCTGGTCAAGCTTACTTATTTTATGTATTGGAGAAATCTAATACATTGGCGAGCCACCCAAACCACTGCTCGACCAAATACACCAAAATCTAACAGAATGAAACAGTTTGTTAAATTCCCAAGAGCCATGTCTGATGAGGTATTACAGCATTGAAGGGCAGTTGACATTTTTATAATGTAACCCAATGAATCTTCTTGTCAGAGAAATTGAGCTTTTGTTGTTTATGAGCCACATCAAATGCAGAAAAATGTCATTGCCCAGCATTTGCATTAACATGGAGATGAGAACTCCGTTAGATTTACATATGTGAGAAACATACATCCCTTTTTGTGGAGACAAATTTATGTGACCAAGTGTAAATGGAGCCAAAAGATGCATAAAGTGCACACAGGCCCAGGGTAACTTCTGGGTACCTGCATACGGCTCCTGACTCCATTCAGTAGATCTGGACTCCATGAAGGTCTCCAAACGATACTGAGAACAGAATAAGCAGACAAATCTGAATAAACCATCCAGAGCAACATTTTGTTCAATCAACCACAAATCACATTAACATTATGCATGTTAAAATAACTCTAATAGTTTATACTTTTCTATGGGACATGTTGAAGGAAAAAACATGCGTTCTTTTGCGTTCTATATGTTTTGCATTCCCAGAAAAAACTTTGCATTTGCTTGCAAAAATTTGTGTGCTTTGTGAGCGAACACAAAGTTTCTTTGATGAACGCACATTTTTTGGAAGCAAAAGCAATGAAATCTATTTTTTCCTCCCATCTCATATTTATTCCATCACCATGTCCCTTTAGAGGCTCCGTACTTTTCTACTCCCCATACTGGACTAAGAAAAAGATGCTCATAATGAAGATGATTTATTGTAGGTCTCACCCTGTAGGTGTTAAAGGACTCCATGTTGGTAATAACTCCATCTTTGACGGGGCCAGAACTATAGCAGCACTTGCTGGAGACGTACGTTGCAAAAGCTTCACGCGCTCTCTCCTCTGTGATGGAAGGTATACTGATATCAATGAGAAAAGATCAATATGTGGGTGACCTTTGCACATGTTCAACAGGGTTGTACAATATTTGTCAAACTTGGTCCTGGAAGACCCCACCATGACACTTTTTTGTTGTTTTTCAAAGCTGACACACCCACTTCAGGTCAAAGTGCACACTAATGAGCTAACAACAAGATGAATCAGCAAATGTGCTAGATAAAGTTTTCAAACTGTCTGATGCCAAGAACCAAATTTTAGGATCTCCTTAAGAGGGGATTGTACAAGCATATAAATATATATATTCATGTACAATTACCCATTTATATTGTCTGAGAGGAAAAGTGTGATGTTATAAAAACGTGTTGTTTGCTGAAGTATTTTTTATTTATTGTTACTGTACTGTCAAAACTCAACTATTAAAAAACATGATTACTTAATTTTGAATGCATTATTATTCAAAATTGGATCTATATATAGGTCTATCTACAGTAAATAAATAATCTTGAGAATTTTTTCAGTTTGACATAGAGCTGCACAATTTGCAAAACAGGTTTGATTTTTTCTGATAAAAATTGCAATAAAAATGTAAAATGTAAAATTTTGTTTAGTTAAAAAAGGTTAGCAGTGCTTGTTTGTAGGGCTACACAATTTGGCCTTAAATTATAGATTTGATTAATTACATAATATCATATTAATATTTATTTAAATTAATTATGTTTTATATAAATATAAAATAATAATAATCCTTATTTTTATAAATTATTACTTATTATTACTAAATGAAAATATTAAAGTATACAATACAATTGTAATACATCGATGTAAAAAAAAAAAAAAAAACATTACAAGTATGGGAAGGTACAGAGTGCAAATGAACACAGTGAGTGCCGTACTTCACTCTGAAACAATATTATTGAAACAACACATCAATCACAGCCTTTGCATTTTGGTTTTATTTCAATTAATCATGCAGACCTAGTTTGAGAACCCCAAAGATAAGGGACACCTAAACGGTGAGAAATTAAGAATTCCCATATCGTAGGTGTGTGTGTGTGTACAGTGTTAAAGATTCATTGAGTGCAGTGTGTGTTTTCTGTGTAAAGAAAAAGCTCTTACTGCCAGTCTGGTGGGCTGGGGGCTTGTTCAGGCACAGGCATCGGTACAGTTGGCATTGGAGGAGGAAGATACCCACCTGTGAAAAGAGAGACACATCAGTAACAAAACTAGGGGCTTATTCATGAGTTTTGGTGCTCTGAATACTACGAGGTCTATTGGTGCATTTAATGCCTGGTTCAGATTACACGATTTTTTTTTGTCTTTTACGATAGTCACTGATTACGCGATTTTGACTGCTAAAATCTTGTCATCATGTCGTTGACAAGAAACATGTCAGACTACACATTGCTTTCCGACCAGTCATCGTGTGCCGTCTCATGAAAGTGCGTATCTACAGCACGAATGATATTTCTCGTATCATTTCAGGGTTTCTGCAGGTTTCATTAAGTCAAATTTAAGACCTTTTTAAGACATTTTAAGGTCTTAAAGATTGAAATTTAAGACCTACACGACGCATTATCCAAGTTAGATAGATAGTTACCTCGGGATCATTAGAGTATCTATCTATCTATCTTTCTATCTATCTAGGATTATCTGATGTGTGTGTGTGAGAGAGAGGGAGAGGTAGATTTTTTTTTTATAGAAAAAAAACCTTTTGCATATTATACTGTAAAAACACAATTATTGTTGATTTTAGATGATCATAGTTGATCATAACTAGAGAGGAAATGATGAGATGTTTAAAGTGACCAAAATTATCACAGTTATCACAGAATCCTGTTCAAAAAGTACTAATACTATAGAATGAAGTCAATTCAACAAGTTTTATGTAGAAAAACAGCAAATAACAAATTGATTAGCATCAATATGCACTTTTTGTTTACGTAAACATTAAAATACCATTAAAAGTGATGGCCAGATTTTAAAAGAGTGTCTTGCAACATGTTATCTACTAAAATGTACAAGTTCAAATAAAGTTTTGACAAAAAAGGTTTTATACAAAGATAAACCTCATATTTCAGCCTTTAAATATTTTTTTTATAAAAAGAATGAGTCAAAAAAGATAAATTACTGACATTTATACATTAGCTTATATTTATTAGTAGTGTTTGGGTGCACCCCCATCCTTCATGTTGACTGAGCTTTCAATGTTGTTATGGAAAGGGGTGATTGGTTGGTTCCTGTCACATGACCTGCGGTGCGTTTGCGCCATTCTGAAAAGTTTAGATTTTTTTCATCTCGTTGCGTCTGGTAAAAAGATTAGCTCGTCGCTTCAATTATGAACGCGCTTGCCGCGCGCCTACATTTGAACAAACTGGAAATAAATGAGGGTAAACACTTTTTAAGACCTGACTAAATGAAATTTAAGACCTAGGATGAAAATCTGGCCGTTTTTAAGACTTTTTAAGGCCTTAAATTTAAAGTTCAGAATTTTAGACTTTTTAAGACCCCGCGGAAACCCTGTCATTTATACGCCAAAATGAGTTTTTGCGTACAAATGATACGCAGTTTTCGCGTGCATATGATACGCACTTCATGGCGTGTAATATGCACGCCCTCCTCATCCCTAATCCTACCCAAGGGGTTTACAGTGCGTATCATTTGAACGCAAAAACTCGTTTTGGCGTATAAATGATACGAGAAATATCATTCGTGCGATAGATACGCACTTTCATGAGATCGTGTTGGCCGTCTCACACGCACACATATAAGGCCTACACTCACTCACACACACAAACGCACTTACGCTCACTCACTCACTCGCGCGCACACACACATACTCGCTCACTCACTCACACGCACACTCACTCGCGCACACACACACTCGATCACTCTTGACGGAACCCGTCGTGGAGGACTGAAAAAAAATTAAACATGCTAGTCTTTTTATCGTGAAGCATCTTTTTTACAAAATGATGAATTAAAGATTGCGCATTGGGGTTGTTTTTGCTTTTATATGTTTTTTCAGTTTATGAAGGTGCTGTAAATTAAATCGGTATATATTCTATTGTACTGTAATTGTACAATACTATGGTAGCCTATTTTGTACATGCAACTTGTAAAAAAAAAAAAAAAAGATTTAATACATTTTTTAATTCACAAATTTAACGCGGCATACATTGAATCTCACTAACATGCCTCCAATTCAGAAAGAGTTTTCTACTGTTAATAACGACTTTTGACGTTCACGTGTGTTAAACTCTTACATACCATATTTCCGACATGACTTGAATGCATGATATGAGCATGCGCACATTGATTGCACATGCTGAAGCATTTCTATTATCTGCTTTACTTTTAAAATCATATTCTGCATGGGTCTTACCTCCTCCGCCAGCCACTGTTCCTTCATATCCAGGGACTGTATCAAACATGTTTGCAGGAGGAGCGGAAGGTCCGGGTGGGGCTGCCATGGCTGAATGACATTCAAACAAACCGGTTAAGGAAGTTGCCCACAAAAAGGGCATTTATTAACCATTGATACAATTCTGTAACATATAAAAAAAAATTAGATTTCTATTGCACAGCTTTCTGAAATATTTGATTCTGATTGGTCAATCGCATTGGCCTGTGCTGAAATATCTTTGTAAAAAGTCTATAAATAGCCAGTTATTAATAGTTTTCAGTTGCTTAGCCAAATAAGCAGTTGAAAATGTTATGGTAGTCTGCACCAAACAATAGTTAGGGACTTACTTTTTAGATCTTGAAAGATTCCTGAAGTCAGTGTGTTTCTCGTGGTGAGCAGTGTGTGGACTAATGCCTTTGGGAGCAGGGCTTGTGTAGGCTACTTTACTTATGGGACAGGAATGTGTGGTTTAGGTCTGAGAGCGGCTGCTATTGGATGGTGTTGAATGGAGGAGTGGGTGGCTTATTGGATTGTAAACTGAGAGACTCGGTAGGCTAGTTGTGACAAGCATTAGGAATTGTACCATAATGGTGGTATCAGATAGTAAAACCCTGGTACTTTGATATTCAGTTGTACTGAAATTTATATTCCACAGTATTTATGTATTACAGCAGAGCACTTTTAAAGGACAAATCCAGTGAAAAATGAACCTGGGGTTAATTAACACATGGTTACCGAGTCGATCGTTCCCTGCGATGCGTTTTCATGAAAATCAAATGTTTTATCTTTAAAAACATTTTAGCTCATAACAGTAGTATATGGGGCACAGAGTAAGTAAAAATAAATCGCTAGTTAATACCACTAACAAGGCTCAAAATAGCCTCACACTAACACGGTAACATAATGAGGGTCCTTACATACAAACCGAAGCATTGAGAACTTTGTAAGTGTACAGACAGTTTAAAGACAGTACATTACGGTACTTTTTAAAGACAGTACATTACGCGTTGACATGCAGGATCCATCTTGGAAAACAGTCTCGACTAATCGAGCCACGAACGCCGTCGATAGGATAGCTGGTCGATAGGAATTACGTTTGTGAAATCTAACGTAGCACGCCATTCGAGCTCGATTAGTCGAGACTGTTTTCCAAGATGGATCCTGCATGTCAACGCGTAATGTACTGTCTTTATAAAGTATCTTCTTATTAAACTGTCTGAACACGTACAAAGTTCTCAATGCTTCGGTTTGTATGTAAGGACCCTCATTATGTTACCGTGTTAGTGTGAGGCTATTTTGAGCCTTGTTAGTGGTATTAACTAGCGATTTATTTTTACTTACTCTGTGCCCCATATACTACTGTTATGAGCTAAAATGTTTTTAAAGATAAAACTCTTTACATTCGATTTTCATGAAAACGCATCGCAGGGAACGATCGACTCGGTAACCATGTGTTAATTAACCCCAGGTTCATTTTTCACTGGATTTGTCCTTTAAGTATATCATGGTACTACCATATTACATATTACATATACAGTACAGGCCAAAAGTTTGGAAACATTACTATTGTAATGTTAAAAAAATGTAATATTGTGATATATTATTACAATTTCAAATAATTGGTTTTCAATTTATTATACTTTAAATTATCATTTATTCTGTGATTTTCAGGATCATTACTCCAGTCTATCACATGATCCTTTAGAAATCAGCATAATATGATGATTCATTATCAAAGTTGGAAACAGTTCTGCTGCTTAATATTTTTTCATAACCTGTGATACTTTTTAGGATACTTTGATGAATAAAAAGAAAAAAAAAGAAGAAGAAAAAAAGCACATTTTTTAAAAATAGAAATCTTTTGTAACAACAGTATACACTACTGGTCAGTAATTTGGGGGTCAGTAATTTTTTTCTTTCTTTTTTTGAAATAAATCAATACTTTTATTCAGCGAGGATGTGTTAAATTGATAAAAAGTGATAGTAAAGAAGATTGATATTATTAGAAAATATATTTTTTATTTTGAATAAATGCAGTTCTTTTTAACATTTTATTCATCAAATATATTAGGCAGCAGAACTGTTTCCAAAACTCATGATAAATCAGAATATTAGAATGATTTCTAAAGGATCATGTGATAGACTGGATGTCACATGTGACACTGAAGACTGGAGTAATGATCCTGAAAATTCAGGTTTGCATCACAGAAATAAATGATAATTTAAAGTATAATAAAGTATAATAACAGTTTTTTGTTTTTAATCAAGTAGAATTTCTATAACTCTGTGTTGAACTGATAATAAGAACTGAAAAAAAGAAAAACAACTACAACAAAAAATATATGATCATAATCTGACATAAATGCTATTATAAACTAGATTAGTGGATAATTCAGCAGTAAAATTTAGTCTAGAAAAATCACGAGGCCACAATAATTGTATAAAATCTGAACAGTTTGTGAAAAAAAAAAACGTTTAGTGGGGAACAAATTAGAGACAATAAGTGTAACACTAAATTTGGTAAAACGTTACACATTGCTCTTTGTATTGTTGTAAAATACATTCATGAAAAACAAAAATATCAATTATTTTATATATAGCCTACTATAAAATTGAGACATTCTATACGGACAATATCAGATTTGGATCAGCCTTGTCTGACTGATACCCGATCCGGCAAAAATGGCAGTATCGGAGCTGCATCCCTAATAAACCGCACATCTCACATATTTCAACAGGGTATCTTGCTTTATTAATATTTATTATGAATTTCTTAAATAAACAAACTTCAACAACATAAGGGCAGATCCTTTGAGCTCCGCTGATGGCGCTGTGAAGTGACGCTCGAGTTATCAAGTATTCCAATGTATAAAAAAAGCTTTCATTAGATTCCTTTGTCCTCCTTTTCTTTCCTTGCAGCCTTCCCCCGTATCCTACAGGAGGAGGAGCTGAGAAGCAAGGAAAGGAAGCGAGGAAAGGAAGCGACTGGGATGCACAAATAAGAAATGAGAAGCACCCCATGTCTCCTGGTCTTCACTTCTGAGTTTCCTACACTAACTTCAAAACGTTATACTGTTTTGAATATTTATTTTATGAATTATGATTTTACAGTCTCAATAAAGATAGTGTTAGTACCATGATAATGGTATGAGATGACTTGTATTTTATATAGGCCTACTGAACAAAAAGTGCCATAAAACTAACTAACATGTTTTTTTTTGTTTTTTTTTTTACATTTACCGTAACTTAGTGGTAAGTAGCTAACGTTACATTGTAGTACCATGGTATTTTTCGGAGTAGCCTACCATATTAACATGGGACTTTACCATGGTAAAAATGTTAGTTTTGTAAAATTGTACAAAAACTTTTGTAAACGCGGATGATTTCATTACCATGGTGCATTGTGTAAGGAATACCGCATACTAGTAAGACATACTATAAGTTTAAATGTTTTTATGAAACAGTATGCACGAAGCGACACATTTACGTAAACATTTAGCGTTGTTTTGAAAACCACAGAGTGGCTTTAAGCGGAAACTCTACTCAGCCTTTAAAATGTAGCTAGTCAGAGGAGCGTCATCATGACAGGTAGCTAACGTTATGAAAGAAAGCAAAGCTGTGAGGGATAGACGTATACGTACCGTGTTTTCAATGGCGTCCGCAGTAAAAAGCTCTTAGATCACTTATAATTGTCCACAGCTTATATTGTCTGGAGTTTTTTGTCTGCTGAAATTGCTTGGGAAGATTTATTTTGCAGTTTTTCGTCAGCAGAACAGTTAGAAAACAGTTCAAATAAGAGTAAGTTACAATCCACGGAGATGATGTACGTTAGCCTATGTATGTTTATGATCCCTCACATCCTCGCTTTCCTTCGCGTAAAGATGGCGCTGCAGTAAATAAGGTTACTTATATGCAGTGATATGGGGTGTTGTCCTCGTGTGGAAATCTGAGAATGTGTGGAAATCACAACGAAATCTTAACTTACCCGCAACTGCTGGTGATCCATAAACCGGGTTAACTGTGCCGTAATTTGCTCCATAGCCACTAAGAGTAAGTTTAATGAAGTCAGTTTGTGCACTTTTTAAAACCGAATAATGTAAATATTGATACTTTTTAAATCTTACCTCACGATCGGTCTCTCCATTTTGAAAACGCAGTTAGAAATAGTTAGAGTTCCTGAAATGTTTAACAGTTTCCTTTACACATCATGTGATCGTGTTTATTTCCTTAATGATTCCCTCATAACGTGTCCCAGAGGTCAACAATAGGCCATTGCTCAGTCTACACAGTCGTTCGTTGTATATAAAAAGTAGTTAATCTCCTTTCTATATTGGAGTCGTAGCGCATGTCACAAGAGCAAAAGTGGTTTCGATTTAGTTGAGTTGTGGGAAACTTTGACTCAACTTTGCAAAACAAGCAAAAGTTTTGAGAGCGAATGCAAGTTGCATTGAGTTGCAAACACAGAAGCATTGAGATATAATTTTTCCTCCCATATTATTTTTCCCATCACAATGTCCCGTTATTATAGGCTCCGTAGTTCATACTGACGCTCTCCATGAACTAAATCCACCAATCCACCCGCTGTTGAATATGAAGATACTGAGGAGGCGGAAAGAAAATCCTAAAGTACAGTTTACTTAGTAGCCTAAACTTTACTTAGTCGCTGCATTTAGAAACATGATACAGTGAGGTATCAGATGGTAAATCCGTGGTAGTCTTGATACTGAGCGGGGCTAGTCACAATTTTCACACTTGAATATTTTTCGGTGGGTTTATTTTTGAAGCAGAATTTCTTTATTAAAGGTGCCATATGTAACAATTGAGGTAAAAATATCCCAAAAATGAGCTACACACATCAAAAGAATGAGAAGAAATAAGGGCGATGATGTCATTAAAAAAATGTCAAGTTATAGTGCTGCAGAGATATCAACCTTAATTAGCATTAGCATTACTAGCCACGGCCCGACAGGTGTCGTAATACCAGTTTCGGCCATGGGAGGCGGTATACGGGCAACATAACCACCAGCCAAACATGCAATACACGAATAACTCGCACGGCTTGTGGGCGTACTTGAACCTGATGTGGAAAGTACAGCCCACTACTACATTTCAGTTCAGGGAAGAGAGCGGAAGGATGGCTGAAGCCCTTGGCAAGAGACCCCTACCACCACCCGCTGCAGGGAAAAAAACGCGCTCTGAAGCACAAATAAAATCTCAAAAAGCTATCCGCCACACTGGCGGGTGAACGATCATACCAAAATATGACATTTTAAGCGCGCACGCGCTCTTCTGCCTCTAAGAACTAGCAGAGAGAGAGAGCGAGCCCCGGCCGCGCGCGCGCGCACTCACTCACTATATTCAGAGCGGTCAAGTTTCCCCGTACTTTTTGACAAGCGTCCTTGACAGGGCGGCCAGAGCTTCTTTGCAGCTCAAGTCGGCGGCGGTGTATACAGTTTTAGTAACGCTCTATCTGTTGACGGCGCTGAGGAAAAAGCTCCCGCCACTGGAAGAAGCTGTCGCCGCCCATTTGTGTCCTCCTGCTCACCCATCAAAGCCGTGCAGAACGTCTTCAGCACTCACGGATCGCGCATACTCCGCCGCTGGCCAGGCTGCTTCTGCTTTACACACCCTGGACGCACGAAACGTAACGGAAAACATTGCAAGGTGTAATGAGACCGAATGTTTTTTGGTGACTAATGATAACTTAACTAGAAGTGGTATTGCTAATGAAAATCAAACTTGATATATGCTGCTAAATTAGCTTCAGGCGGGCAGCGTAACACTCTAAATAGATGTTGTCCCTATTTTAACTTGTATATGTGCAGCTAAGAAGGTAGGGGCGGAGCATAGACCAATTCACTTTCTGGAGGTATACTGCCCCCATCTGGTATGGAATGTGGAGTATGACTTGATTTTTTTTTGCCAGACATGACATATGGCACCTTTAAGGAGATAATGTGTTTAAATAATCCTTGAATTGCAAGGAAAGGTAAACCAGAAAGATGTATTTGGATTTCTTTGGATTATTCCACACTATGGCGTAAATTGTCACTATTGAACCAGCCATTCAAATATTTATTAGGTTTGATTTGATTTGATTTGATTTGATTTGATTTGATTTATTTTTCTGGTAAATTTAACAATAAAATAATAAAATAACAATGAAATGACAATGATATAACCAAAAAAAAAGGAGTAGGCTGAAGCCAAGGCTTATATTTGCCTACCCTATTAAATCACATACCTGAAGAATCAGCACTATTATAAACAAAAAAACAAACAAACAAAAAAAAAAACAGCATACATAATTATACAATACTGCACATACACATTTTTTTTTATATTAACAAAATTTACATACTAACTGAATAATCATTAACAATTTTCTTTTTACATTTTGTTTTAAAGCTAAACAGAGAAGTACATAATTTCAAATCATCTTCTAGTAAATTCCATAATTTCACACCCATAACTGATACACATCTAGATTTAACATTAATTCTTTCTTTTCCACATTCAAACATAAACAGGCCTCTTAAGTTATATCTACCCTCTCTTAACTTAAATAATTTCTGAATACCAGATGGAAGACTTTTATTAAGTGCTCTATACATTATTTCCGCTATTTTTATATATATGATATCTGTAAATTTTAAGGTATTACTTTGAATAAATAGTTTATTAGTTGGTTCACGATATCCTACCTTATTAATAATTCGAATTGCTCTTTTTTGTAACTTAATTAATACAGCTATATTAGTTTTATTTGCATTTCCCCATATTTCTGAACAATATGACATATAAGGCATTACTAATGAGGAATATATAATTCTCAAACCTATTTTATTTATTAAATCTTTTATTTTATACAATATTCCTACAGATTTTGCTACCTTACTTCTGATGTATTCAATATGTGGTTTCCAACTAAGTTTATTATCCAAAATCACACCTAAAAATTTTGTTTCATAGACTCTTTCAATTTCAACTCCATTTAGGTGTAATTCAAGTATTAGGTACATTTAGCCTAAAAAGTAAGACAATTATAAAGCACATAATGATTTATGAAATAGCAAAAATGGGTAAGATGAAAAAGATAGCCTTTTTGATACAAAAATAAATGTATCAAACCATTGTTTTGGCTAACATATTTTATTAATTATGTATATAAAGTTACACCATATGCCAGCCTGGACTGTCTTATTAAAATACTCGTCTCACCTTTTTGGTATATATTTTTTACATTTCCTATTGTGGTTTTATTTGCCCATTGAGCCGTAATAAAAAATGTTATGATATTGGACATTTAGTTTTGTAGAATATAACAAAAATGATTAATTAATTGGACAACTGACTGAGATATAGAGCTTTTTTTCATGTGACAGCTTGCCCCAGTCTTACCATCATTAAATTGTATGGTTACCGTACAAATACCATGGTATTTAAACATCTATAAACAAAACAAGGTACTACTACCATAGTAGTTTTTGGTACTGTAGTGTTTTGTCTCTCCTGCGGTTCAGGCAGCCTGTGTCTCTGTAGCAGGCCGCTTCAGTCCATCTGTCTCATCTCTGAGCAGCCAACAAACACACTCGCACCCCAGCGCTGTTACCAGCCCTGCCCACTATATTTAACTGGATTTGTTATTAAGTCATACCCAGATTTTCATGACATGACTTTGAAGAGGTTGAAAAGAGATCAGCCGTGTTTCTCTGAAACCCTCAAATCTGAGTAAGCCACAGGATTTCCCACAGAGAATGAATGAAGAGCTCTTCCAGGATGAAGAGAGAGGGTAGAGGATGAAGATAAGAGAGGAAGAAACCCAAAGCAAAGACTACGTTGAAGATCCGTGTGGTACAGGAAAGAGGAGCCATGTGGCATGTTAGTTGTTCGGTAAATCCTAAACTGCTCCCGGACGGGGTCCTGACACTGGGAACTGTGAAGAAAGGACTGGATGGAGGAGTCAAAGGGAAAAGGAAGATGTTCTCGTTTTCTTTGCGATGTCGTATTGGAGTTATCAGAGGAAGGGTTAAAGGTAAGACAATGTTAGAGAATGTGAATAAGGTGTGTGACCTTTACATTTGAGTGGGTGTGTGATGATGATGTTTGTACAGTAAAAGGGTGAATTGTGTGTGTAGGCATGCTGTATTTGAGCAGTCATGCTGAAGTCATTATGTCTGTAATTGTTTATGTTTGTGTGTGTGTGTGTGTGTGTGTGTGTGTGTGTGTGTGTGTGTGTGTGTGTGTGTGTGTGTGTTGGTCTGAGAAATTAATGCAATATGAATGTTGTCCTATATCAGCTGGAGTGACCTGCAATACAACGTTCGGCCACATGGGGGCTGTAGAGTGTAAAATGACTTGAAACACTCTGCAGACTTCCAGTAACCCCACATTCTTGCCATTACATTAGATAACAAAGTATAAATTATTTGAAAAAAATAATTAACCGCTTAAAATTAACATTACTATTGTTTATGATTTTGAAAGAAGTCAATTATGGTGGAAGTCACTGGTTAATGGTTTTCTATTTTAATGTACTTTAAAATATAATTTATTCCTGTGATCAAAGCTGAATTTTCAGCATCATTACTCCAATCTTCAGTGTCACATGATCCCTCATAAATCATTCTAATATGCTGATTTGATACTCAGTTGGTACAACAGTTGTAGGCCTACTGCTTAATATTATTATTTTTTTGAACCTGTGATAGTCTTTTCAGGATTCATTGATGAATAAAAAGTAAAAAAGAACAGCATTTATTCAAAAACGAAACCTTTTCTAACCACATAACAAAACGTCTTTATTATCAATTTAACACATCCTGTCATGATTCTGCCTTGTGTTTAAGTAGTTCTCTAGTCTTGTGGCAGGATCATGACAGACCCATATTTTGTGTACAAGCGCTTGGTCATTAGTTTGGCCATGTGCTTGTGTTGTCTCGTTTCCCAGCCCCGCCCTCCTTGTTACCCTCATTTAGTAATTATCTCCTCCTAATTATCACCTGTTTCCCTCATTAGTTTGTCCCCATTTAATCCCCTTGTGTTTGCTGTCCTTTGTTGGTTCATTGTGAAATGTGTATCTATGTTTGTTGTTGCTGTGAATACCTTGTCTAGAGATTTTGTTAGTGAAGTTTATTGTCTTTAGGCTAGTTAAGCCTTAGTCTAGTCACCCATTACCTGTTGTTCTGCCCCCTCGTGGGTTTTGTTTTCTGTTTTATATCAATAAATCCCGTTTGTATTGTGTACTGTCTGCGCTTGGGTTCATCTTGTTGCACGCCCGTGACACATCCTTGCTGAATAAAAGTATTAATTTCTTTTAAAAAAGAAAGAAAAAAAATTACAAACCCCAAATGTATTGAGCACAACTGATGTTAAACTGCAGAATACAAAGTTCCTTCCCGTTAGATTAGATTGTCAGTGTGACTTGTTGAATGTTTAGTATGTGTTATAGATATAGTGTGTCATCTGTTGTTGGGGAAGAAACTTATTTCGGTGTTATAAAGAGAAGAATGTGTGGAATGTGTTGATGTGTGAAACAGGTGTTCGTCTTCTCTCACAGACACATGCGGCTGTCAAGACAAAATACACTGACCAACCCCAAAAAATGAAATTTGAGACAGATTTCACATAGACTTGCTTTTGGTTTGTCACTTCATGCCGTGCTTTCTTTCTTTGCATAATACAGTAAAAGCCAGTTTTTAACAAAATAGCAACATGAGGGAATATGATGCCTAAGTTTGATTCTGAAGTCTGATGCCATTTAAGTAAGGGAAAAAGGGATCATGTTCAGTCATTATTGCTAAATCAACCCTGACAGGGCGATCAGGATCTTTTATCCTTTATTTTGTGGCAGCAATGTTGAAAATGTCATGAAATATTGATTTGTCTTGAAAAAAATTTTTTTTTTTTTTTTATGTGAGAAGAAAGAGAGGACCGCTATGGCAATGATATGCTGCATGTCAGTTAAATATGACAACAGTTACTTACAAATTAATTACAAATTATTTCACGTCAGAATGCCACCATGGACCAATCAGAATCGAGTATTCCAGAGATTCATCAGATGGTGCTTTGATGTATACCAAAGTTTAATATACCAATTATTTATACCCTTAGAAGAAAGTATAGTGGTACCATGGTATAGTGATATTTCAGATGTTAAAACTAGCCTATGGTACTCTGAAACATTGAATTGAATTGTGTGATAGCAATACCAAAATGAATTTTGATATGCATCATGGTGTTAAATAACTTGTTATTAAGTACTAAATAAATACTATGTTGTACATGAGTATATACATCAAATATTATATGCATATCTAATATCTGTATATCATATCTTATATATCAAAGTGCCATATCCATTTGGTACATCATTTTGTTTTTGATTATGGTGGTTTGAGCACCATAAAATGTTTCAATGTTTCACTCTATGATGAGCTCTTAAATGTCTCTTCTGCTCACCTTGGCTGCGTTTATTTTGTAAAAATACAGTAAAAACAGTAATATTGTGAAATATTATTGTAATTTCAAATAACTGTTTTCTGTTTGAATATATTTTAAAATGTAATTTATACCTGTGATGCAAAGCTGAATTTTCAGCATCATTACTCCAGTCTTCAGTGTCACATGATCCTTCAGAAATCATTCTAATATGATGATTTGCTGCTCAAGAAACATTTATGATTATTAGCAATATTGTAAACAGTTGTGCTGCTTAATGTTTTTTGGAAACCGTGATACATCTTAACCCACATTTACCATGGTAAAATGTTGCAAAGGCTGTTTTAACACTAGATGCTCAGCTTCTAAATAAAGGGAAAAGGGCACGTGAGAGAGAGAAAAGACAGAAAGGGAGGAGGAAGTGTTTGTGCGTGAGGCACGTGTGGGCTGAGTGAGTTACTGTAGTGACAGGGTTTGGCTGTGCTTTTAATATTTGTGTGATTGCTGGTAGGAAGATCCTCTCGGGCAAGACTCTTTGTGTGTGAACGGAGATGATTAATAGGTCAGTGCAGGAAGGAAGAGCCCGTGTGAACAGTAAGAAGTGAGGGAGGAGTGGCAGAAAGGAGAGAAGGAGCGAGTGTTCGTTCTGTCCGGGGATGATCTGTGTGAAGCACTGGAGCGTTCGGATACGTTCCCATACTGCAGCGCTGTCATCTCTGGATGAACTACCATCTGCTTCAGAAACCCAGGACTGAATCTGTGCGAGCGAGTGGATCACATGTGTTTTATGGATGACTGACTGACTGGAGACTGGTTGCATGTGCGGATTGGCAAGCGTTATAACCACGTAATGCTGTTTGGAAAGAGCAAATTGGAGTGACACTCAGGAATAATCCAGATCCACCTATGCAACACACTTTTTTCAGTCACTCATTCATGCATTACACTCTTACAGTCGCTCGCGTTTACTTTGCTGAGATTCAGATGATCTGCACATTTTCATGGAAAAATTGTGGAATTCTAAGTGATTTGTAACAGGATCTGTGCAACAGGATCAGCTATAGATAAAACCATCTGAGATCTGAATCTTCTACGCTGAATGGATTCATCTAGTCTGCTTGTCTTCCTCTGGACCACTGTTTCATTGCTTCTCAAAGAAGATTCTTCCTGTATGAGTATATCGAAGGAATCCTAACTGAAGTTGCACATGTAATGTGGCCTAATTGGATATGCTAATGTGTTCATTTCCATGGTCAATTTGGTCAGTTTAGTTAGTTTGTAAACTGTTGTTGGCAGAATGGAATCGTGATATTCCCATGATGCTGTGTGGCTTTAGGAGGGAGGGTCGCAACAATAGTGGTGAGTCATGTTGATCATTTTTCCAAATCCTTTATTTTTCATTTCATTTGTCGTATATATTAAATTGGGGTCGGTAAGATTGTTTAATGTTTTTGAAGGAAGTCTCTTATGCTCACCAAGACTGCATTTATTTGATCAAACATATAATAAAAAACAGTAAAATTGTGAAATATTATTGCAATATAAAAATAACTGTTTTCTATTTGAATGTTTTAAAATGTAATTTATTCCTGTGATGCAAAGCTGAATTTTGAGCATCATTACTCCGGTGTCACATGATCCTTCAGAAATCATTCTCATAGCTATGCTAATTATTCTTATTAATATCACTGTTGAAGACAGTTGGGCTGCTAAATGTTTGTGGAAACCATGATACATTTTTTTTTGATAAATAGAGAGTTCAAAAGAACAGCATTTATTTGAAACTGAAGTCTTTTGAAACATTATGAATGTCTTTACTGTCACTTTTGATCAATTTAATGCATCCTTGTGAAATAAAAGTATTAATTTCTTTTAAATTCTAAAATAACAACAACAAAAATCATACTGACCCCAAACTTTTACAAAATGAAAATTTATTTTCATATATTATAATATTTATTTAATTAGTTTGTGAATTATTTTTACACCCAGCTTCTTAAGGCATCTAGATTACCCTTTCAAAAATGTACCAATTGGTATCAATTGGTATTTTTTGGTATTTATCATGGACCTGAATGATTACCACATTCACATACCATTTACATTATACTCCAAGGTTCTTCATATCCAAAACAACAGTATTTTTGGTACTTTTATGTTCGTGTAAGCTTAGGTTTGAAATTATTTCATCTTGTACAGTTTATGAAATGTTTATGGTCAGGGTTCTTCACATACAGCAAAAAATCATTCACTTTACTTGAAATCAAACCATTAAGAATGTAATTTTTGCCAGTGGATCTGTTGTTCTGCAGGTTGTCGTCCCGGGCCCTGTAGGGTCCACTATGGTCCTCTATGCAGTTGTCTACATATTGGGCCAGGGTAGAGGAGGCCCACACTTGTATTAGTTTGATCCTTGGCCGTGTGGTTCTCAGCTCCAGCCCTGCTTCTGGAAAAGCCTGTTCAGAGCTGAGCGAGGGGTGACAACTGGGGCCGCTGTGGCCTCTATAAATAAAAGCCCAACTCTGAAAATAAGCCCTGAACTTCCATTTGCATTGTTAGAACATCATCCGTTTAACCTACATCAGGATTGGTGTCAACACAACCAGGGCCGTCGGAGTGGCTTGCTCCAAATTAGTTTCAGAGTTTTAATAGACTTGGAAAATTGAGTTATCCTGACCCATAATGACAGTTTTACTCTGCTGTGACTCTCAGAGCTGATGCTGTGTGTCTCAGTTATATAACAACTGCTGATTTTGAATATTCATAGATGTGTGATTGACTGTTAAAGCAGTGGTGTGATGTCTTGAACCTATGACCTCTTAAACAAACAGTCTGTGTGATGTTGGTTTCTTTAGCCTTTTGGCCAAAAGGACAGCTGGACATCTTTACTGACCAAATGGAGATGTATGGGTTGTTAACGCTCAGATTGGACTTGCATGTTGGGATTGACTGACCTTTATTCATCGAGTAGCACACAAATTGTCTCTTCATCAAGTTCTTGTTGACAGGCACCTAACATTTCATAGATTGGGAAGCTTCATGGTTTAAAAACAAATGTGAATGAATCCCTGCTAATACATTACATTCGGAATTTGAGCGTCAGGATATATATATATTTTTTTATTTAATACTTTTATTCAACAAGGATGCATTAAATTGATCAAAAGTGACAGTAAAGGCATTTATAATGTTACAAAAAATTATATTTCAAATAAATGCTTTTCTTTGAGCTTTCTATTCATCAAAAAAGCCTGAAAAAACTGTTATCACGGTTTCTGCAAAAATATGAAGCAGCACAACTGTTTTCAACATTGATAATATTCAGAAATGTTTCATGAGCAGCAAATCAGCATATCAGGATGAAGGATCATGCGACACTGAGGACTGGAGTAATGATGCTGAAATTCAGCTTTGCATAACAGGAATAAATTGCATTTCAAAACATATTAAAATAGAAAACGATTATTTTAAGTTGTAATAATATTTCACAAAATGACTATTTTTGATCAAATAAATGCAGCATTGGTGAGCAGAATAGACGTGTTTCAAAAACATGAATTCTACTAACCCCAAACTTTTGAGCAGTTGTGTATAGTCCAACAGTTTCAACTTTCCAGGGTTAGCAAACAATGAAGAGAACAATTCTGACGTATATTATCAGACATGCAAGTCACTTAAAGTGACACCGTTTTCACAACCCATGCTTCCATAATGGATCTTTCCAAGTGAAAATATTCTCAATAACAAAAACACAGGATAGGACGTACCAGAAGAACACGTTTACATATGAAATCCGTGTTGTATATCCTGCTTCACTAAAAAAAAAAAGAAAAAAAGTAAAATGGTTTGCAAATGCTGTTTCATGTTGACTTGAGGTTGAATTCAGTTCTAAATGTTCTAAAAAACGGTCAGTCCACGTCTGATAATTGAGTAAAATGCATTTGTAATTTTTTATCATAATTTATGTAATCATTTTGTGTTTCAGATGATGTCCCATACACAAAGGGAAGTAAAGACGCTGCGAATGACAGCAGCGGCCTCACCAAGAGGTGCAGTCTCGCTGGTAAGCTGGCATGTGACCCGACAGAACTAAAACCTGCAGAAAACTGCTGTTATGAAACCCCTGCGCTGTATCAGATGTGTGTTCGGCTCTAGCTCTTTAGTAAGGAGTTCTGCGAGCCTCAGCACACACACAGTGTCTCGTACCTTGAGGTGAAGAGACTGTTCGGCTGTGATAATGCTGATATTTGATGTCTTCGGACCGCTGCTATACCCCCTCAGTCGCTCTCTCTGTTCTTTTCTCTTTATCCGTTGGGCTTGTGAGGAAGTAGTGTCAGTTAGGCTATATTGTCTTTACTGATTTACCACAATGACACTCACCATCAGAGAGTCACTATAGAGATTTAACAGCAGTAATGATGAATTATCTAATAAATAGCATTATGGAATATTTTTGCCAATTTTGTCATGTGGAATAGAATAATCTATTTTCCTTAATAGTGTCCTCATTACTGTTATGAGTGCAATTTATTCTATTTTCTTTATCTACATATTTGTGGTATTTTATGAAAATGTGTATTATATTGTTTGTTAGTGACAAAAAACACAAAATAACTACATTCAACTGATATTAATACATATAAATCAAAGAGATTCAATTTTTTAGGTTATTAAAGTGAATATTGTTAAACCAAAGCACAAAGCATAACTGTTTATAAAAGCTATCAGACAATTTGTCTTTATTCTGTCATAATTATTTGAGTAATTATAGATTCTTCATCCAAAATATCTTCCCCTTTATGGAGTCTTCATAACTGTCATGAGTGTAAATTATTTCTAATTTTCTTAAATCATATATAATATTTGTGTTAACTGAAGAAAGTATGTACTGTTGTGATAAATTGTGTTGTTTGTGACAAAGAAATACCAATACACTATTTTTTCCTCATTAAAAACATATACACTAATGTTCAAAGGTTTAGCCTCAGTAAGAAATTAAAAAAAGTAATAATTTTATTTTATTCAGCAAGGATGTTAAATTGAGCAAAAGTGACAGTAAAAACAAAATTTCACAAAACGATTAAGCAGCACAACTGCTTTCAGCATTGATAATGATCAGAAATGTTTCTTGAGCAGCAAATCAGCATATTGATTTCTGAAGGATCATGTGACACTGAAGACTGGAGTAATGATGCTGAAAATTCAGCTTTAAATCACAGGAATAAATTGGACATTATCATTTATTCGGATAGAAAACAGTGATTTTAAATTGCAGTAATATTCCACAATAGTACTGTACACACACACACACACACACACACACACACACACACACTTTTGGCTGATTCCAAGTGTCCAATGTGAAAATTGGCCTACTGTTTTTCTCCATAAAAAAAGGTAGTTTTTACACTGCTTGGACATGGTTTGAGAAAATCACCCTTGTTTGTTCGCATAATGTATACTATAAATGTATTGCGCACACACACACACACACACACACACACACACACAGTACTACCATCTGTCCTTCATGAAATGGTTAAATGAATCTGAGTTCCATGTCACAATGCATGGCTACACAAGCTCCCCGTGGGTGACTTACCTGCTGCGAATGTCCATGTGCATGTGTGTTCATTGTGTGTGTTTGTGTACGCACAGATGAGCAGAGAGGTGTGACGACGGTGGAACTGATTAAAAAAGAGGGCAGCAGCCTCGGCCTCACGATCTCCGGAGGTTGTGACAAGGACGGCAAGCCAAGAGTGTCAAACCTGAGACCAGGAGGTCTCGCGGCCCGGTGAGAAACACATCAGTGACTCAACTGCCAGTGCCAGTAGAAACATTTCATTTCTTAAAGGTTGTTTTTTTACAGCTCTTTCACAGCTCTCAGTTGTGTGTTCAGTATGTGGGTTTTTCAGGCCGTAGCCACCATAGGCATTGAGGGGGGAAATAACTGGAAATGGCCGAATTGTCCACCCAATATTTTGATACTGTAAATACTGCTCTCCATTACGCACAGCTCTGTTTGTTGTTAGGATGACAAACAGTTTAAAAAGTTACATTTTTAGGTTGAATTCCTCAGCGGTCTAACAGCGCTTGTCAAGGTCAAAATAATGGTCAATCAGATCAAAGAAGGCGGGGCTTACTGTTTAAAGAAGGCGGGGCTTACTGTTTAAAGAAGGCGGGGCTTACTGTTTAAAGAAGGCGGGGCTTACTGTTCACTGAAGATGAGTGCGAATTCCAACGCCACGCTTTTAGTTTTTACAGTGAAAGAGTGTGTGGTAAGATTCAAGCAGCTAAACATTGAATATTTGACAACGATGGATATTTTCAACAACCCACAGTAATATAGTGATGCAAACTACTCAACTTTTGGGGGGAATTTTTTATATTTTGAATTGAAAAGATGCTATTATTTACATGATCCATGTCATTCATAACTGAATGTGATGAGACAAGAAACATTTTGTGTTTTTTACATATAAGACATACAAACAAGAGTGAATGTGTGCATATTTTTAAAACCGCTTTCACACAGAGCGTTGATCCCAGAAAACTGCCATAGAATTGCTAGAGTGCCTTCTGTGTGAATGCAAACACATCCCGGGATGGGGACCGAGTAACTGAGCCCTGTGTGAACAAAAGGCAGGACCAATGTCATAAGAGGTGTGTCGTGCTTACTTCACGATAGGCTACAATTAGACCTAGAACTTCTTTTACCGTTCTTATTTCTTCTTTATTCCCTTAAATCCCTTTGAATCCTTTATGTAATTTCTTTGAATAAAAAGACCACCCCTCCCCCCCAAAAAAACTGTGAATAAAATGTGAATAACAACTATAATAGTATCTCAATGATGTGTAGTGTGTGCGATGCACCATGTTTACTCACACTGCTCTATAACCTCAAGATCTGAGCTGCTCTTGTGTGTGTGTGTGTGTGTGTGTGTGTGTGTGTGTGTGTGTGTGTGTGTGTGTGTGTGTGTGTGTCCTCAGGATGTGGGCTGCTCATTCACATCAGCCTCTAGTGTGACAGGCTGACGCAGTCCTAACGTGACCGCTCTCCTTCTGTCACTCACACACACACACACACACACACACACACACACACACACACACACACGATTGATGTGCATCTTCCTGCATGCAGAGTTGCAGCCAGGTGATATAAACCCTGTGACTCTGGGTTTGAGTTTCTAGCTAATGCTTTTATATTATCAGTTTATCAAGGTATAGTGCAGATATTGCTAGCCTGTAATTAGTACAGTATGTGTTAATGCTGTTTAACTCCAGTGCATAATTATGCAGAATCATAAAATGATGTGTTTGGTTTTGCCTTTGGTTGTGTGCTCACGTGTAAATGAAGTACTCTTGTGTGTCGTCATTGTGCCGGTGCCGAGCGTGTGTCGATGTCTCAGTTAATGCGATGCTTACAGGCAAAATCCCAGTGCTGGGTGACATCAGCGGCTTAAATTAGCTTCTACAACAGTACATGAGGAGTCAGCTTTACTAACATCACACATATATACACTCACACAACACAGGTACCTGCTGCACGACACAAACACACATCTTTCTGCAGCGGAAACAGTATAGTGATGATTTACCATGTTGTGTAGTCAGTGCAGCCGTATTATATGGTATTAATATTGTGTTTTTGATTTAGATCTGTGAATGAGAGTTAAAGGTGATAAAGTGATTGTCATTGCCATTAGTAGATTTTTATTCACTATCGGTCAGTTTGGGGTCGGTAAGATTTTTTTAAAGACGTTTTTTAAAGAGGTCTCTTATGCTCATCTGCATTTATTTGACCAAAATACAGTAAAACATTAATATTGTGAAATAATATTACAATTTAGTTTTCTATTTGAATATATTTTTTAAAATTATTTATCCCTGTGATGCAAAGCTGAATGTTCAGCATCATAACATTGCTAAATATTATACAAATTTTAAATAAATGTTTTTATTTGAATATATTTTATAATGTAATTTATTCCTGTGATGCAAAGCTGAATTTTCAGCATCATTACTCCAGTCTTCAGTGTCACATGATCCTTCAAAAATCAACATGCATTCTTGCTGACTAAAAGTATTAATTTCACCCTAAAAATCACCCTAACCACAAACTGTAGTGTATGTTCTGCTTGTATATGTCTTATGAGAAATAAGAGGAAAGGGGAAAGTTGTGATGCTTAATATGACGGCTCAGTATATAATGCTTAATATAACAGCTTTGGGAAAGCCTTTTAGTTAAAAGAGCCACTTGTTTTTGAAGTTTTGTGTAGTTTTTTTTTACTGTAATTTGAAATGAAGAGGTCTTCACTGGGCCTGAAACTTGGGCCTGTGCAAAACACATAATTTGCATGTATGCATTTAGCAATGCTTTTATCCGAAGCGACATACATTATATTGCATCCAGGCATTTTTGTTTTTTTCCCAGTTCTTGCATTCCCTGGGAATTTAACCCATGATCTTGGCTTTGCTAGTGACATGCTCTATTGTTTGAGGTATTATAAAATAATCATGTAATATGAAGGAAAATAATGCTTTAAAAAACATACATTCATTAATAAATACTTAAAAAAAAGACTAATAAGTTTACTCTGTAAACTTGTTGCCTATAAGTCAGAAACTTAAGAATCTACTATGCATGTTACCATAATTTATCACTGCATACTGTACATAAAAAAAAGTAATCTTGTTCAATCTTCCATATGTGTTTGTGTGGCAGGAGTGACCAGCTCAATGTCGGCGACTACATAAAGTCAGTGAACGGGATAAACCTGTCCAAGCTCAGACATGATGAGATCATCAGCATGCTGAAGAACATTGGAGAGCGTGTGGTGCTGGAGGTGGAGTACGAGCTGCCTCCATTCGGTACGGACACACGCATCTCCACAATTCAGATTTATCTGCAACAACAAAAAAATATTGTGTAATATTATTGAAATGTAAAATGTGCTATTTTCATATTTTAAAATAATTTATTCCTGTGAATTTTCAGCATCATTACTCCAGTCTTCAGTGTCACATGATCCTTCAGAAATTAATCTAATATGCTGATTTGCTGCTCAAAAAACATTTATTATTATTATCAATGCTGAAAGCAGTTCTGCTGCGTATATTTTTGTGGAATCTTTTTTGTGGAACACATTTTCTTTCGGGACTCTTTGATGAATATAAAGTTCAAAAGAACAGCATTTATTTGAAATGTAGTTTGATTACATTATAAATGTCTTTACGGTCATTTATTATCAATTTAAAGCATCCTTGCTGATTAAAAGTATTACATTCTTTAAAAAAGACCCAAACTATTGTTAGTGTACCTTAAGTACTGATTGGTATACAGTATTCTTTGAAGCAAACACCATAGAACGTAAATATGCGAGTAGTACAGTATAAATATCAAAGTACCTGATTCTGCTGTGCTGATCACGGTAGTGCTGCAACCGTACTTAATAGGTAAATGGGCTTTTCAACAGAGTCCTCAAGTTATATGTGATAATTGTATTGTGGCATTAGTGTTAATGGTCCTGTGAAAGTAAACATATGTATATTTCAGAGCTGTATCTCATCCTCCTGTGACAGTAACTCAAGCTGTTCTCTGTGTGTTAAGCTCCCAGCAATCTCTGCGGCGTCATCTCTAAAACTATCGAAGTGTGCTTGGAAAAAGAAGGCAACAGCTTTGGCTTCGTTCTGAGAGGTACTGAATCACCATCAGACAGCTTGAAATGTCTTTACCTGAACATCCCGTTTTTTTATTTATTTTAAACTGATGTTATGACCCTTAAATTGAGAAAAAATACAGCAATGATGGCTTGAAATAATCCAGGTTCAATACAACAACAGCTTTCCCAAACTGGGGTTCATGCTAATAATGCATGAAATCATAAAAACTCAAAGCTGCATTTATTTGATTACAAGTAAAGTAAAAACAGTAATATTGTGAAATTTTATTATAACTTAAAATGCTTGTTTTCTAATTTATTGTTTTAAAATGTAATTTATTCCCATGATCAAAGCTGAATTTTCAGCATCATTACTCCAGTCTTCAGTGTCACATGATCCTTCAGAAATCATATATGATGATTTGCTGCTCAAGAAACATTTCTGATTATCAATGTTGAAAACAGTTGCTTAATATTTTGTGGAAACTCTGATACATTATTTTCAAGGTTCTTTGATAAATAAAAAGATCAAAAGAACTGAATTTATTTGAAATTTAGAAATCTGAAATGTATTTGCATAAATATTTCATATGTTTTTAAATGTTATGACCCTTAAACTGAGAAAAATTACACCAATGAAGATTTGAAATCAAACCAGCTATTATTTGCAATTATATTTCTAAGAATATTCCAGGTTTAATACAACAGAAAAAAATGTTTGTTGGAAAGAAAAAGTTATTTAAAAGCATTTGTGTTATTCTCAAGGGCAGCAAGTTGTGTGTGTGTGTGTGTGTGTGTGTGTGTGTGTGTGCGTATGTGTTCAGCTGCATTTTATTACTATTACTAAGGGCAATAGTCAGGTGTGCGTTTCACATGTTTTCAGGGGGCTTTCACGAGGACTGGCATAAGGCTCGACCTCTAGCGGTGACCTACGTCAGGCCCGGCGGACCCGCAGACAGGTGAGACCACGATGACTACAATCTGTGTGTGTGTGAGACACGTTTATACCACAAGACAAGGCCCTTCAGAACATCTCTGCTTATTAATGAGCACAATGTCTGAATCATCGTGAAGCTCTCTGCGTCTTTGTGTGTGTGTCACATCAGTGCCGTCTCTGTGCATCCGTCTAGGTTATTTGTCTGTATATTTCCATAAAGAGTTTTTATTTTGTCAGAGATATGATGTATTTGGTGTACATCATGAGAGCATTCTATATGGTGTGTGTGCGTGTGTGTGTGTGTGTGTGTGTGTGTGTGTGTGTGTGTGTGTGTGTGATCGTTGAACCCTGTAAGCGGGTTCTGGAGGCACACATGTTAACTGAAGCATAGGCTGATGACATTAAAATGAGTGAGAAGGGTAGAACACAGCCTGAAGCATGCTCACACACACACACACACACACACACACACACACACACACACACACACACACACACACACACACACACACACACATACACACACACAAGCAGATAAAACACATGCATATGAAAGCACCCTGTTTCAACATAATGCTTTAAAGTGAATTAGATTTGCTTGATAATTACACTTCCACTATTCTTATTGTTCATGCAAAAGGATTCTTTTATTTTCTAGTTGACGTCTACATTCACGTCTCATCCCTACTGCTGTCTTTTTGTGTTTCCGTACATCTCTCCACGTTTCTCCGTCTGTCAGAGAGGGAACCTTGCGAGCGGGCGACCGTGTGTTGAGTGTGAACGGTGTTGCTGTGAACAGACAGAAACATGCTGACGCTCTGACCCTGATCATGCAGAGCACCCAGGAGGCTTTCTTCCTCATCGAGTACGACATCATGGTCATGGGTGAGCAGACACACAGATGCACGCAACACACACACTTGAGTGTGCTTGTGTGCACAGATACTCTCATGTGGCCTTAATTAAAGTAGAAACATATTCCACTTCCCCTTCACATTCCCATAGGAAAGAAAAAACACCATTGAGATTCTCCTGGACGGCAATGAGATTAAAGCCTCCTGCTTCTCAAAAACTGATCGGAGCTGCTGTGCATATTACATTTAAAGCTCTATACTGCTGATATGCTTTATTGTATGTCAGTAATTGCTTCATTTATATTTCTCGTTAGGAATTTTAAAAGGAATACCTGAGACAAAGTTGATACTCAGGGGCTGTTTACAACACCATTTTTAAAAAAAATAAAGGATAGATTTTCGGGTATATAATTGGCCGTTCATATAGACCTTATGTAGCCCCGCCCCTTTTCAGCGCTGCGCTCGTTGTCTTTTGACGTCCGGTCTGTATTTTCACAGCGATCTCGCGTATTTATGAATGAACGGCTCGTTTTAAAATCTTCCCGGTCGACTGACATTTGTTAAGACATAATTACAGTCCTCATGATAACTTTCGTTAACTTTACATTATGTAAATCCACTTCAAAAGCTAATTACTCCTGGACAGCAATGCCATAGAAATATACAGAGCGACCGCAAAGACGGAAGTTAAAAGACAATATTCTAAAGATGGCGGCGCCCTCGTTTCTCTGGCGCATAAAGTCTATATGACAGCAGTGACGTCATGCGCATGCGTATTACTTGTTCAATCTACAGCAACTACAATCGCCAATCTACAATCGCCAACTACTGGCCTGGCATGAATAATACAGCGTTTTTAGTCGTTTTCGTGGATCCCTGTGAACGGGAATAGTTTTGACAACCTTGTCGTCTGTATGCGAAAATCATAACATACCCTTAAATTTAACCGAGATAATATAACCCATCAAATGGTTCCTATACTACTGTTCAGAAGTTGTTGTTTTTTGGGTGTTTGAATGAAAGAAGAAATTAATACTTTTATTCAGCAAGGATGCATTAAATTGATTAAAAGTGACAGCAAAGACATTTATAATGTTTCAAAAGATGTCTATTTAAAATAACTGCGGTTCATTTCAACTTTCTATTCGGTAAAGAATCCTGAAAAAAAAAATATAATAACTGAAAATAATGATAAATGTTTATTGAGCAGCAAATCAGCATATTAAAATGATTTCTAAAGGATCATGTGGAGGAATAAATTACATTTTAAAAAAATACTAAAATAGAAAACAGCTCTTTTAAATTTTTAAAATATTTAACAATATTACTATTTTATCATATTTTAAAGGGATGGTTCGTATTTAAAAGTCCTGGCAGAAAGTGATGCATAAGGATGTAGTGTAACGACGGCCAGTTCCAAAAAAAAAAACAAAAAAACTTAGTGTTAACTAATAATTGTTGCAAACTGGTACTACCAACAAATTATTAGTGCATTCCTGGAACTGGGCGTCGTTACACTACATCCTTATGCATGGCTTTCTGTCAGGACTTTTACAGGCTTTTCACAAATCACGGAAGTGACTTTGACGTCCGGGTTAGCGGTAGCATTAGCCATCAGGCAAGTGTTATTTAAATAAACTCCTGATGTACTTACAAACTTTCCAATGCCTCGTTTTATGAGTACAGAACCTATTTGTGCCACTGTAGAAGTTTGGTACCATTCCAGGCATTATTAGTGGGGTAATTTACGAGATACAACCTTGGATCCATTAGCGCCTGCACTAAGCCATTCGGCTGATATCTCTAAATAAGCTCTAACTTTAATAATGTTCGACCAAAGGTCATGGTGACAAAAGGTCTCGAGGTCATGGTGCAAAGGACCCTAGATTGACCCTTTAACATTTTAAACAGAAAGTTTTGTTTTGTTAACGTTTTGAAAAAAGAATGAACATATGGTTGGTGGTTTCCTTCTCTCTCTAATTTCTGAATTAGCACTGAAATACCTCCTCTTTCTGCTTCTCTCTGGTTCTGGTTTGGCCTCGGATCAGACTCAGTCCAGAAGTCCTCCGGGCCGCTGCAGGTGGACATCGCGCGCTCCGCGGGATCAGTGCTGGGACTCAGTCTCACTACCTCCCTCTACATGAACAAACAGGTCATTACAGTCCAGAAAATCAAGCCTGCCAGTGTTGCAGACAGGTGAGCACACACAAATGCAAACACACACGTTTAGATCCAACGATACATGAAAAGAATCACATACACAAATACATTACCAAGCAGAGTATTCTGTCACTATTTGGACAATTGGTTGATATTTGACCGATTATCAGCAGCTTGTTGGCTCCAAAACATACTGACAGCCTCATAAATGGATAATGCAGATCAACTTATGGTCAAATATTTTTTATAACTAATAAATAAATATTGTCTAAAAAAAATTGTGTACATATAATTGCCTAACATTAAATCATATTTCTATTAGAGGTCGACCGATTCATCAGTTTGGCCGATATAACGGTACCGATAGTTGATTGGTAGAACTATCGTTATCGGCAAAAATCGGTTATCGCCATGTACGGTCAAACCTAAATATCGGTATCGGTAAAATCCACTATCGGTCGACATCTAATTTATATTACTAATCATTATATTTGCATTATATCTTTTCTTCATATATCTATAATAAACACTTAGCAATCCTCTTCTTTCGCAGTCACTTTTTTACCTCACACCTTCTCGCCTGTTGTCATTTTCACTCTCGCTGTTTCTCACTTTGCTCAACACAAATGACTTTCTCTCCTTGTTACCACCACTATCTGTCTCTCTCTTGCTGTCTTTCCCTGTTTTTCTCAGATGTGGTGCTTTGCATGTAGGAGATATTCTCCTGGCTATAGATGGCATGAGCACAGAGCACTGCTCTCTGATGGAGGCTCAACAGCTCCTGTCCAGCTCCTCAGAGCTCACCAAACTAGAGATCCTGCCGTCTCAGAACAGCACACATGACGCAGGTCTGCAGGCACACCGGCATTTACAAAACATATCGCTTTAAACACGTGCTCAAAGCTCATAGTGACTGATATTCACATGCTTAGATAATCTAGATGTGTTGCAACTTTACTTTGGCTCTGTTTGCAAGAGCATACTACTTATACTAATTCTCTGCAGACTATACATACTATGCAGATACGTAGTGTGCAAATGTTCTGTTTACATGGAATATCCAGATGACCTACTAAGAGAGCTTACTACACAGAACACTGCACTTGAGGTGACTCACCATTTCCAGTGTGAAAATGCATTTAAAATATATTAAATTATTATATAATCCACTGAATTTTCAACATTTATTTTATGACTCATCAGACTTCCAAGAGTTTAGATGTTTTATACATAAATGCAAAATTATTTATTTATTTATTTTATCTTGGCACCACGTGCTGAATTTAAAACTCAACATAGTTTAATCATGTGACCAAAACTTTACAGTTTGAAATATTTATTTTTGCAATAAATTTCACAGATTTATTTTATTTATTTTATTTGTTTATCTGATTTTTTATTATTATTATTATTAAATTTGGACACCACTTGCTAAAATAAATACTGACTAAAAATGTAGCATACCGTTTGGAAATTAAATTTTTTTTGCCAGATGTTTCACATACTGTTTATTTATATGATTTAAATTTTTGGACACCACTGAATTAAAATCAAAGCATTGAAATGTTTAATTTTGCAGTACCATTTTACATAATTTTTTATTTATTTTATTTTTTATTGTATTTGGACACCATTTACTAAATTAAAAACTGTGACCAAAAACATGGCATACTACAGTTTGAAATGTTTATTTTTTTCCCAGACCATCTCACATATAATTTATTTATTTTATCTGGACACCACTTGCTGAAATAAAAAAACTCAATAAAGCGAGATCACGTGACAAAAACCGTAGCATTCAGTTTGAAATGTATATTTTTACCAGACTATTTTTATATTGTAAAAAATAAAATCATTGTGTACAGCGCTGTTAGCACTATGCAAATGCATTTGTTTTTAACAAGATGGACGTCCAGACTGATTGCCTGTCTGCCAGCATTAGCACAATAAGAGCATCATCTACAAGTTCTGTTTTTTAATTCAGATCCTATTTGTGTTTGTTCTCCATATTTACAGAAGGATGTTTAGTTCACATCTGCTTCTTTACGCTTTCGGTCTTACTGGATTCTATCCTTGTCTCATCTTCCTTTCTCCTTCTCTCTTTCTGTCTTTCTTTGACCTTTATGTGTGCCAGTGTTGGTTTGTAGTGGTTGTTGGCATCCAGCTTTGGGCCACTTTCTTACAAGTATCATGAGTCACTCTTAATATGCAGAGGACTGCAGGCAAGTCTTCCCCTACCCTACAGACATGAGTACACACACACACACACACACACACACACACACACACACACACACACAATGAGCTCAGAGCCTTCACTCTGGCTTTACCGTGTTACTAGAAAACCACATTCTGACTGTATCATTGGATTTTCTAGAAATGCGATATGAAGAGGCGCACAGCCGTTATAAAGTGATTTGTACACCTGCATCCTCTCTTTCTGAAGCTTGAGCTCACTGGGCAGCTCATCTGTCAGAATAATCTCATATGTGGAGTCATTTTCCACACTGCAGAATTGAAAACTGAGGAATGTACCGAATGGAATACTAGCATTATATACTGTAGTGTATAGTACAGTATATACTGAATACTGCCAACTAGTATGTTCTAAAATACTTTAGATTCAGATTTATTCAGACATTTAAACATTTAACAAATGATGACATAAATCAACATAAAGTCTGAAATGGAATAGGCAGAAGCAAATGCTTATTGCGCCTATCCCAGTGCATTTAAAAAACATAATCAGTAAAGCTGCCAATGTCTTATACATGAAGTTATACATTTTTACATTTTACATCCTTAGCATCCATTCTCAATGTATTTTTTTCTAATTGATTTCTTCAAAAGAATTTTAAATTGAATTAAGGTTTTACAGTCTTTTAGCTCTTGGTCCAACTTACTCCACACATTAATCCCAACAAAAGAAACACAATGCTGCTTTGCACTCGTTCTCACATATGTTTTTTGAAACATTTGTTCCTTCCGGAAATTATAAACACAATCTCGTTTTTGGAACAATCCCTGTATATGCACTGGTGACCTATTATGGCTTATATTATACATAAATTGTGCTGTTTTAAACTCGACCAAATCCTTAAATTTTAGTAAAATACATTACAGTTCAAAAGCTCTTGTTTTTGAAAGAAGTCTCGTATGCTCGCTGCATTTATTTGATAAAAATACAGTAAAAACTGTAATATTGTGAAATATTATTGCAATTTAAAATAAATGTTTTCTATTTGAATATATTGTAAAATGTAATTTATTCCTGTGATGCAAAGCTGATCATTCAGCATCATTACTCCAGTCTTCAGTGTCACATGATCCTTCAGAAATCATTCTAATATGATGATTTGATGCTCAAGAAACATTTATGATTGTTATCAATTGTGCAGAGTTGCTGCTTAATAGTTTTGAGAGAATTTTTTTCAGGATTTTTTGATGAATGGAATTATTAAAAGAGCGGTGTTTTTATGAAATAGAAAATCCTTTGTAACAGTATAAATGCCTTAACTGTCCCTTTTGATCAATTTAATGTCCCCTTGCTGAATGAAAGTATTAATTTCTTTCATATACATTTTCAATGGTATTTAACATAGAACACAATATACAAAAGTTAAACCATTCAAACTGTAGTCTGCTATATTTTTTATTATAATGTAACATGACCTCCACCATTTGCATTTTTAATTCTCCAGGTGGTGCTCAGTTTTCATATAAGGAACAAACATATCTTTAAATAATTTCTTGTCTCTTGGAAGTCAACAGATTTTATTCTGGTTCATTCACTCTTGAAATGTAAGGTTAGTGGCCTGTTAGATTGACAAACTGTGTTATTTTAGGTATTTAATAGTATTTAAATTAGTTTTATTTTTCATATTTTTATTTTTCATTTTAATGTTAAAGTATTAGTGATTTTGTGTGCTTTTGTCTTTTTTGTCATTGTTAGTATTCAAGTTTAAGTTCTTCAATATTTAAATGAAATATTAATCAGTTCTATTTCAATTCATACTTTTTTTTTTAATAATTTTAGTTAACAATAACAAAACTGTTGGCAAGTATTTCAGTGGAAACACTCATTCCATGATATTTTGGGTATGTTTGAATGACATAGTTCTATTTTTCAGTATATATACTATGTGTACTGTGCATATGATGCTAATTTTCTGAATCTAAAGAGAATACCTGTTAGACCAACTACTATACTTGCAAAAATGTGCAATATTCAACCAGGATTTAGCTTAGTCCAGTTAGTCTCTGCTGGTAGATATCATAATTACACCATCTAGCTGTAAATACCATCTTAATGGCCATTCATAAGTAGCCATGCATTCTGACAACATACTATTTTTTGCAAGTAACATGTCACAAATATTACATTGTTACAGTAAATGTTTGACCAGTGCCTAATTTTTTTTTTTGGAGGCTCTTAAAAGCATGACTATTCTTTCTATTGTCTAAAAGCTCCGTATCAGGAACAGAGAAACGAAAAGAAAGGCACAGGACCTCTTTGATGTGCAGATGTCTCTCTGTCTGATGGGCGTGGCTCTTCCTAACGAGTGTGACACGCTGCATGTCTAATTAAGCATCGTTAGTGACACAGCTGTATAGTGTCAGAAGGATCTGTTTCTGTCAGAATCCCAAACAATGTCCTCTATCTGTCTTGCAGAGCATTTGTTTCCAAACGTGAGCTAAGAGAGAGTTTTAAGATGGTTCCTCCGCTGCTGTCAGCCTTACTAGAGCTGGCCCGAAAATGTAAGAGAAAGAAAAAGAAATGGGGGGAATAAATGTGTAAAGGAGCGAACGAAGCGCATGCCTATGAGCAGCGTCTCGGATTCAGCCCTCTGATCCGCACTGCTTCACTGATCATTGACATTCAGTCTACATCAGATCTGTCTACAGGCGTATATCAGCCTGAGTGCTGTAACATTAAGCATGTTTTCAGTAGAAATAACCAATTTACCGGACATTTTGTGTCTGTCTATGTTTTCCCTGCAGTACGTGTCCAGAGGAGTAGTCAGCGCCAGTGGGACTGTAGTGAGAACTACACCAGCGCTCCTCCGCCTTTCCAAAAAACACCCTCAGCCTGGAGTCACACCACCCCTACACCCTCACACCGATGTGAGTGTCCCCTATGTGCACGTCTTCATAAT
This sequence comes from Scardinius erythrophthalmus, assembly GCF_964197995.2. Lineage (NCBI taxonomy): Eukaryota > Metazoa > Chordata > Actinopteri > Cypriniformes > Leuciscidae > Scardinius > Scardinius erythrophthalmus. The sequence continues at coordinate 4,570,307 of NC_138240.1, read as the reverse complement.
GTCCTGTCACATTAAGACCTGGTTTCACAGACAGGGCTTAGATTAAGCCAGGATTAGGTAGTTCAATTAGGATGTTTAAGTAGATTTGATCAACATGCCCTAGAAAAAAAACATTACTGGTGTGCATCTTGAGACAAAACAATGGCACTAATATTTTATAAGATGTCAGAGCAAGTTGCTTTCTGCTCAAACATGCATTTTAGACCTGTCTGTGAAACTGGGCTAAATGTATAAACCAGATGCAATGATGCATTTTAATCATTTTTAATCTAATGAATTGCCTGAGGTGCAGGCTTAACTGGTTCAGGATGACATGTAGGGTACGGTCAGAATGGCATACTTATAGACTTAGACTACTTATACTTTTTTTTTCTTTTCGGTATGTACACCTGGAAGACCTTCTGTACTACATTTGCCAAAATTTTTAATATAGAAAGCACAGCGTACAATGTGAAATACTGTATTCCACAATGTATTGTGCAACTTCCTGTTTATGCTTATGTATTTGAAGTAATAGCATGAATATTCATGAATATTTATTTATTTGCATGATTGTTTATTAGTTATTTTTGATTTAATCGCTTAAATTATCTATTTATTTCTTATTTTTATTTATTAGTTCATTTTATATATTTATTTATTTTAATGTTTATATATATATAAACATAATGCGATTAGACATGGCGACTCCAGCATTGTCAATCTCAAATCTTCTCTTTCCTCCAGCTGTGACATCTGGCATCTCTGCAAACACCTCAGGCTTTCACAGCTACAACTGTGGCACCCAGTCAACGTATCCCAACACCTACCCCAGTAACACACTGCCATCCCACCCATCCAGCCCTCGCTGCACTGTCAGCAAGAGGAGACACCGGAGAAAAGACCACAAGAGCTCCTGTCAGTGAACTCTATCTATCTATCTATCTATCTATCTATCTATCTATCTATCTATCTATCTATCTATCTATCTATCTATCTATCTATCTATCTATCTATCTATCTATCTATCTATCTATCTATCTATCTATCTATCTATCTATCTATCTATCTATCTATCTATCTATCTATCTATCTATCTATCTATCTATCTATCTATCTATCTATCTATCTATCTATCTATCTATCTATCTGTCATTACTGTACTTGTCAAATACAAAAAAGGTTGCTCATTCTCTTCTCTCTCAGTGTCTCTGGCATCGAGTACAGTGGGCGCCGGTGGTCAGGTGGTGCATCTAGAAACCAGTGAGGTGTTTCTAAGAGGAGATCCTCTTACTGGATTCGGGCTGCAGTTACAGGGGGGAGTGTTTGCTACAGAACCCCTGTCAGCGCCTGCCTGTGTCCGCTTTATCGAGCCTGACACACCTGCTGAAAGGTGAGAGGACGCTGCTGGCCAACTGTAAATGCGATGCATGCTGACGCCATTGTCTTGTACACTTAGAGCCTGTGGATAGATGTATGTACATTTACATGCCTTACAGCATTACAGCGTTGATTTGGCACAGCCAAGATCACATGTCACAGCTCAGTGCAGGGTTGAAGATGTTACTGCACAGTTGCTATCATTCTTTTGGCGTCCCAAGTCCAATATATCAAAACACAAACAATCCAGCAGGTTTAAACTACATATAAATGTTGAGTGTGTTTAAGTAATGTTGATCAATGGATGATGGCAACATGTTTACAAGCTATACTGCCATTCAAAGGTTTGGGGTCAGTAAGATTTTTTTTTTTTTTAAAGAAATGAATAGATGTAAGGATGCATTAAATTGATCGACACTAACAGAAAAGACATGTAATTTTGTAAAAATGTCTATTTCAAATAAATTATGTCTCTATTTCTATTTCAAATAAATTCAACAAAGTTTGCACAGAAATATTAAGCAGAAACTGTTTTCAACATGTGAAGCTATGACACTGTAGACTAGAGTAATGGCTGCTGAAAATTTAGCTTTGACATCGCAGGAATTAAATTTCATTTAAAGTATATTAAAATAGGAAACATTTTAAATTGTATGTTTTGTATGTATTGTTTTACTGTGTTTTTGATCAAATAAATGTGCAGCATTGGTGAGGAAAATATATTTCTTTAAAAAACATGAAAAAAAAATCTTACAGACCCCAAACTTTTGAATGGTATTGTACACTTGTTTAAATAAATATATGTAGCATCTTCATTTATAATCATTGATAACATATTCTTTGTCTTCTCTTTTCTTGTATTGTTATACATGTGTGCACGTGTCTTCTTTGAATGCATGTTGAATTTATTTTTGCATTCAAGGTGTGGGCTGTTACAAGTCGGAGACAGACTTCTTTCTATTAATGGAATTCCCACTGAGGACGGAACTCTGGAAGAAGCCAATCAGCTGCTCCGAGATGCAGCTCTGGCCAATAAGGTCACGCTGGAGGTGGAGTTTGATGTCGCAGGTACAAATGTCATTTCACTCAAAAATCAGCAATTCAAGTTGTTTTTAAATGTGATGTGAACACACAGATTTTTGATGCATAATTCTGTGTGATCTTGCGTATCTCTCTCAGAATCAGTCATTCCCAGCAGTGGCACATTTCAGGTGAAGTTGCCCAAGAGACGTGGAGTGGAGCTTGGCATTACAATCAGTGGTGAGTGTTGAACAACAGGGGGCGCTGTTGATCCATAGTATTTTACAGTCCAAATGCATAAAGATATCAATATTTATGTGAATATTAAATGCAGTTTTTGTCTGTAATAGTAATTTCGGCACCTAGCATTCAGTGCTGTCTATATAATATTATATATAATATTTGAGGTGGTAATTGCATAATGTTTTTTGCAATAATGCAAAATTTCCTACTTCCATGAATTCTGACTTATAGCAAGCAAGAAGCCAGGAAAACCTCTGATCATTTCCGAGATACAGAGAGGCAGTATTGCACATAGGTAAACCTGCAGTACAACACATTAAACCAATTCATTTGCTTTTCAAGAGGCAAACTGATAGATGTGATGTTTCTTGTTTACTGATTGATGTGAAATGGCCTTTTATAATAGAATAGGAACTCTGGAGCCAGGTGATCGTCTGCTGGCCGTCGATAATGTTCGGCTGGATAACTGTGGGATGGAAGAGGCCATGATGGTCCTCCAGCAGGCCGAAGGGATGGTCAAACTGCGAATTCAGAAAGATGAAGACAACCTGGGTGAGTGAGTATGTGTGTTTCAGGCTTGTGCACAATTCAGAATTGAATTGAGAATGACTCCTTAATTCCAATTCAATTCTTGAATTTGAATTGAATTTGAATTGATGTCAAAAACAGGATCTAGAATTACAATTCGAATTTGAATTAAAGGAAGCAGAATTGCAATTCAATAAAAAATTCAAAGGAATTCATATACATATTTTAAGTGAAGTGTTTAACAATGAAGCTTTACAGTACATGTCAGATATGATTGCATTATAAATGATATTAGTTTGAACTACTTGTACAGATTACATTGAAAGGATATGTTTTCCCCCACCAATGAATGTTAAAAACAAAACTAATTAAACAACATTGAGGGGGTAATTTATTTCAAGAATATGATCAATATCTATTTTAGAACAAAATGTATGCAGGGTTGAGGAGTAAATAGTTACGTGAAATGAAATTTATTAAATTACAAAATTAATATTTAGTTGTATTACTGAGGTAAAATGTTTAATTCAATTAGTTACTAATCAACTTAATTGCTTTGCATTGATAAAGTTATCCAAATAAAGTAATCCAAACCACATTTATAATGGGAAACTAATAACAGTAAGCAATAACATTTCCAGAGTAATCTTCCTAACTCTGAATGCATGCGAGACTCAACACATTCTTTCTGTTGTGTGACTGTGTGGAATTTCTTTGAATTGCCATGAATTTAATTCCACTTCCTGTCATTCCAATTCAAATTCAATTCAACGTCCTGTGGGGCGGAGTAAATTCAATTCAAATTCCAATTCATGAATTGAATGGAGGCCAATTCTGAAATTCTGAATTTTGCACAAGCCTGGTGTGTTTGTGTGTGTATTCTTTAAGAAATGCTAATGTGCAAGAAATGCACATTAATGAGCACCTCTGTGCCCAGACCTTAAATTTATTGAAAGTGCTAGACTCTTGCACTGTCAATTCAAGATCTTGACCACCTCTTGATGGAAATAAATGTTGTGATGTTATTTCCATCAAAAGGTGCATCAATTTTTGCTTCTAATTAAAAATATGAATACATAATATAATATTACATAAGTGACACCAAAATAACACTAATTAAATCTTAAAAATCACACTGTTTCTTAACCTATTCATTTATGCCCTTTTAACTTCCGTATGTCTCTGTATATTGTAGATGAATTAGAGTCGTCAGGTTCGGTCATATTCACAGTAGAGCTCAAGAGACACGGAGGTCCTCTTGGAATCACCATTTCAGGCACTGAAGAGCCCTTCAATCCCATCCTGATCTCCAGCCTGACCCGCAACGGCCTTGCGCACAGGTGCACACAAACACTCACAACCTCATCTAGTGCTTCGTGCAGCAGTACATGAATAATACACACCCTCAAATGTGCATGTTTCATAACACACATCATCTGACATCGTGAACAGCAAGCTCACATCTGAAATCTAGTGGGTAGTGTGGGAACTGCAGTGCAGTGAGTGTTTTCTGACTAATGCATGAGATTGTGTGTGTGTGAAGGACTGGCGCTCTTCATATCGGTGACCGTGTCTTGGCCATCAATAACATGAGTCTAAAGGGGAAACCTCTGAGCGAGGCCATCCACCTGTTGCAGACCGCTGGAGACACGGTTACGCTCAAGATCAAGAAACGATCTGATCGTAAGTGTCAGAATTAAGATGTATGTATGCATGTAAACATTTCCGACATATAATCCACTGGGAAGAGCATGTCTATGAATAATGCATCAATGCTTGTCCTCGCGACCCACATCTGCCCTTTCCAGCACTTTATGAGTCGGAAAGGGGCAGCCCGTCCAGGACGGCTTCATGCGTGAGCGACATGGAGGACGATCGCTCAGATTCTCTCAGGCGGGGTAAATACTCTGAACTTCACCGTCTGACCACACCGCCCAGTCTAGATTCAGCCATGGACTCATGGGATAGCTCGGCCCTGGACGCCGGCTATGGAAGTCAAGGTACAGAAGTCCCTGGGATTAGATGAAGAATAACCTAATTGAATGTGACCAAGGGCGGGCTAAAGTGAAATGTGGAATATGTCCTGAGAGTCATTTATTAAGTGTATAACACTTTTTTACAGTACACATTGTTTCAAAGCAGCTTTACAGAAAATCATGATGTTAATGTTTATAATTCTTCATGCCTTTACAGCCGCATACCCTTATAGTTTGTGACAAAAAAAAATCAGGCAGTTGAGATTAAATATATAGTATATATTGCTTTACGTGAGTATACTTAATGTATATAGAAATAATAAATATCCAACTTTATATAAAGAGCTGGGCAATAACATAGTAACATTTTGCAACAGTATAAACGATCAGTCAATTTCTGTGAGGATACTGTATGTACGCAGGTGAAGTAAAACTACTATATATCCAACTTGTATCACTGGATGATAATATAGTTTACATTATTTGATAATATAACAATCAAGCAGTTGACATTTGCTAAGTAGTATATTTCACTTAACATGAGTGTACTGTATGTAAGGTTTGATTTACTGGTATTAGTAGTATCATTTATTCATTTAATTTGAGTTAATTCATTATGTGGTGATATTGAGGATTATGAAATCTGTGAGGTTTATAACAATAGTTTATAAAGTTTATAAAGTTCACCCAAAAATGAAATGTCATAATTTACTCACCCTCATAATGTCCTTATCTGTATGACTTTCTTCGTTGAGCACAAAAGAAGAAATTTAGCAGAATTTTCAAGCTACTGTTCCACACAATGTAAGCATACAGTGCTTTTAAACTCCAAAAGGACAAAAAAATCCCTCTAAATATTGTGCACAATCTTCCCCTTTACCGTAGCTCTCAAATCTTATTCAAGTTTGTATATAAGCAAACCTAAACCTTTATTTTCAGGTGTCTATATTCATAGAGCATCCGATTTCACTCTTCACCCCAATGACTGGAGACCGACCAATCACAGGAGCCCGCTGATCTCCAGAAGACACGCCCACCGTACTGCGACGTATGATGGGAGTCTGGGCGAAGAGGACTGGACGTACTCTGGGTGAGTTTGTTCAGGGACACAGCTTGTTGATTCTTCTGTTACAATACATTGTCTGTATTATCTTAGAGATACTAGTCAGGAACTAGAAGATTAAAAGAAGGTTTTTTTTTTGGTATGAGAAGGACATTTGTGCATACGAACATTTCAGTTTGTTTTATAGCTTTTGTTACTAACACACAATCATGTGGCTGTTATTCTTTCTCTTGGTCTGTCAATTATTATTTCCCATGTAAATGTATGCAAGTGAACCTCATGAAATCTGTCAAGAACATGTCCAGGTCATATTTCAAAGATATATTATTTGAATTGTAACAAGTCAAGTCAAGTCAAGTTTATTTATATAGCGCTTTTCACAACACAGGTTGTATCAAAGCAGCTTCACAGTAATAAATTAGAACAATACATCAATGTTTGTTTCTAGTGGAACGTCTACGTTTGGTAATGCTGATCAATAGTATCGTTGATTGATTAATTCAATTAAATATCCCCAAATATCCCCAACTGAGCAAGCCAAAGGCAACAGTGGCAAGGAACCGAAAAACTCCATCAGGTGACCTAATGGAGAAAAAAAAACCTTGGGAGAACCCGGGCTCAGTCGGGGGCCAGTTCTCCTCTGGCGTTTATGAACTAGAGACCGGATTTAACTGTAGGATTAAAAGTATTATATGAATGCCTGGCTGAAGAGATGCGTCTTTAATCTAGTTTTAAACTGGGAGAGCGAGTCTGAGCAACGAACAGTATCCGGAAGACTATTCCAGAGTTTTGGAGCTAAATGTGAAAATGCTCTCCCTCCTTTGGTGGACCTAGATATCCTAGGTATGACCAAAAGCCTTGAATTTAGTGATCTTAAAGAGCGCGATGGATTATAGGGCGATAGAAGATCCGTTAAATAAACTGGAGCTAAGCCGTTTAGGGCTTTATAAGTCAGTAGCAATACCTTGTAATTAATACAGAACTTTATAGGTAACCAATGTAGTGATGATAAAATTGGTGTTATATGATCATATTTTCTTGATCTAGTAAGAACTCTAGCGGCGGCATTTTGGACTAACTGTAGCTTGTTTATTGAGGATGCAGGACAACCGGCTAATAAAGCATTACAGTAATCTAGTCTCGACGTCATAAATGCATGAACTAGCTTTTCTGCATCAGAAACTGATAGCATATTACGTAGCTTAGCAATGTTTCTAAGGTGGAAAAAGGCTGTTCTTGTAACATATGAAATATGATTTTCAAAAGACAGGTTGCAGTCTAATATAACACCCAGCCAGGTCTTTTACTGTTGAGGATGAAGTAACAGGACATCCTACTATGTTAAAGTTGTATTGTGAGAGGTTTTGTGGGTGGTTTTTTGAACCGATAAGTATTACCTCTGTCTTGTCTGGATTTAATAAAAGAAAATTATGCGTCATCCAATCTTTTATATCTTTAACACACTCTGTCAATTTGGATAATTTAGCGTTTTCATCTGGCCGTGATGAAATATAGATTTGAGTGTCATCAGCATAACAATGGAAACTAATTCCATGTTTCCTTATAATATTTCCAAGTGGCAGCATATATATTGAGAATAATAGAGGGCCTAACACAGATCCCTGCGGCACTCCATAGTTTACTGGAGTTATGATCGATTTTTCTCCATTTAAATAAACAAAATGGTAGCGGTCAGATAAATACGATCTAAACCAGCTTAATGCTTGTCCTTGAACACCAGTATAATTTTGTAACACATTCGTACATCATTGGGCTATGCTGATTTAAATAAAAATGATTTGCATTATTTACAGTATTTTTATATTACATTATTGAGAATCTAAATAGAATAATATTAGTTAATATTTTCACATTTTAATTCCGGTGATGCAAAGCTGAATTTTCAGCATCATTACTCCAGTCTTCATGAACAGATGAATAGAAAGTTCAAAAGAACAGTATTAATTTGAAATAGAAATCTTTTGTTACAATATAAATGTCTTTACTGTCACTTTGGATCAATTTAATGCATCCTTATTGAATAAAGGTATTCATTTAAAAAATAAAATAAATCTGACCCTAAACTTTTGAGTGGTTGTGTATATGGTTCATATGTATATGCACATATTTACAGTAGATAAACATTACAAAACTTAACTAAAAGTGACAAACAGCAGCAAGTAGTAAAAATGAATCCGAACATAAACAAGCGATTAATGTACTGTAATACAGACCCAAATATTTGAGATTTTTGAGCACTAAGCTGCTTAAATGACAGCGCCATTTAATTGTAATAAATTCTACACACAATACCATAAAAAAGAATATACTGTGAACTTTTTTACAGAATGAGATTCTCCTGTACAAGTTAACATTTTGTCTGTGATTTTATAAGTAACTTTGATGATCCCAGTGGAAAGTGAAATGCCTTTTTTTTATGCCTAGATGAAACAATATGAGGTTTTCGAACCTAATGTTGCTGTTTTTATTTCTGTGGTGAAACGCTCATTAAACATACACACTGTCTGCTAGCCTGTTTGCTTCCACAGTCTCTGTATGGTCCTACTTTTCTCTTTTCTATTTTTTCTCAGGTTTTCTGTCTCTCGTCTGCCTTACTAATCATCCGTCGGCCACATGCTGTCATCTGCCCTTGTGTGCTTCTTTTTTGCTCATTTTCATAATTCTATTCTTTTATCGCTGGAACTAGTTCACGGCCTCTTCAGACACATCTGTGTGTTTCTCTTTCTCTAACCGCCGTGTTCTTGTAGTTGAGAAGGATCTTTTACGGTGACTTTCAGTTATGCCATACAGTACAGTTTTATAGAGAGAGAGAGAGAGAGAGAGAGATAGCTCCGTTTCCAATAGTACACCTGGCCTTACATTACCCAGGTTGCTTTGCATTGACACAGATCTGTCAGTCCAGCATGCTGTCACAACCACAACAATACAGACGCTCAGGAGAACTATTGGTCACAAGCTCTTCAGGATCTGGAGACCTGCGGCCAATCGGAAATCCTGCGGGAACTTGAGGTAAATGCAATTGGGAATCAACTCTAACGATCTGTGTTCCTTGTCTGTGTTAATTGTGCAGGATTTAATCATTGTGTCTCCCTGTTTAAATTACTTGGCCATTTGACCAGCATCTATACCAAAATCCTTAACCCAATGTAAGTCATTTTCAACCAATTTTCCCCCACACACTATAAGTAATTGTCAATCACAGTAAGGAACAGCATCACATTATTGTAATTCTGCCTGAAATAAGAGATGCCACTAATTGAAATGAAAGCCATACCCTATATTTCTCAACATTTTCGCTTAAATGACTGCTCTACATGTGGAAATTATTAAACTCGTATCAAACTCTGACAAACTTTTTGACTTGAGACCATTGGTATCTTCATTGATGCTTTCTGAGAATTGTTTACTCCTGTTTACAACTAAACCGGCCTTTATCTTTTTTTTTTTATCAACTTTTTATTGTCTTTAGAAATAACAAAATAACATTCATTCAAGCAAACAGACAGGGAAGGGGGAGCAACAGACATATTATCAATAATTTAACAATATGAAAGAAGAAAAAAGAAAAAAAAGACTATATAGTTATTCCTTTATATAGTCCACTATGTTGGAAGAAAAACATTGCCATGCATCAATGGTACTAGGCTTAGCCTTGTTAATTCGTGCTGTTGTACATTCACAAGTCACTATTTTATGGAGGCTATGAATCCAATATGTTTTTGCACACATGTGCGGAGTAAACCAGTTCTGTATTATTGTATTAAACCCATTCTCTTTTGCAATGAACTTATACAGAAGTCAGAATCATCATTGAGAAGACATAAACCTGGATTAGACATGTAATCAATTTGTAGTAAGGAGAAACCGGCCTTTATCTAATGGGTGTGTTCACACTTGTATTCCGGTTCGCTTAGTTTGTTTGGTCCGGACCTGGTCTGCTTAGCGTTCACATTGGCACTTGAACACCAAACCTAAAGACACTGAACCTAAAGGCATAGGGATGTGTTCACAACCTGATTGTGTTTTGGGCTAAATACGCTCGTTGTATGTGTGTAGTCTACATATGATGGTATTTTGACCAGCTGAGAACTCGTGAAGAGCTTATAAAATGTGTGAAGGAGTCAAAACAGTGTCAGGAATCGCTCCGTCACACACACAAATGAAGATTTGCTGCGAGGAGATGCCGTTCTGATGCCTTTACCGAACTGTGATGGGCAACATCGCGACTATGACGAGAAAAAACAGATATGCTTGAGCATTCTGTCCTTTTTAGGGTCACATCTTGTGACATCATGTCCTATTTTTGGTTCGTTTACATGTCTGTGGTCTGTCTTGAGTTCATATTTCATTCGAACTGCACCAGAGTACGTTTGGAAGCGGACGAGACCCATCTTTTCAGCGCCCTTTTCTTTTCAGATGGCAGCGTTCACACTTATTCAAATGAACCGCACTAACAGAGCTATCACACCAGGGTTTGTTTTAATCGAACCAAACCTGCTAAGTGTGAACACACCCTAAATCTGCTTCAGAACACTGACTGTGCATTGAAAGGCGCTACGTTTGAGTTGTCTTGAAAAATTCCAGAATTCTCTAAACCCTCATGTTGTTCCAAATCAAAGGTAGTGCAGTTTGTATACAAGTGTGTTTTATTTCCTCTGTAGGCTACTATAATGTCAGGCAGCACACTGAGTTTGAGCGAAGACGGCGAGAAGCAGAATGAAAGCAGGACCAAAGCTCTAGCACTGAGCCCGGAGAGGACCTCAGAGAACACAGCTGTACCCGAGGACGTGAAGGACACCAGCCCGTCCATGCCATTAGAGCTTCATAAGGTGATGTTCACTCTCCCAGCAGCTCCAGGGTCTGAATTATGTCTTATTCTCTACCGGACAGATCTTTATTCTCTCCTCCTCTCTCAGATCTGTTTACGGAAGGATGTTGACAGCAGGGATTATGGGTTCAGCGTGTCCGATGGTCTGCTGGAAAAGGGTGTTTATGTGAACATGATCCGTCCTGATGGGCCTGCGGACCGAGCTGGGTTACGGCCTTACGATCGTATTCTACAGGTGATGCATTCAAACAGCTGACCTTTTCTTAAAGGGATAGTTCACCCAAAAACGGAAAATCTCACTGTTTACTCACCCTCATGTCACCCATATTTTGGAAGTTTGAACTATTCCTTCCTAACCTTGACAGTTTTCCTAAGGGGTCAGTAAGATAATAAAAAAAAGAAAGAAATTAATGACTTTTATTCAGCAAGGATTTATTAAATTGTTCAAATGTGACAGTAAAGGCATTTATAATGTTACAAAAAATGCCTTTGCACTTTCTATACATTAGAATCATGGTTTCCACAAAGAATATTAAGCAGCACGACTGTTTTCAACATTGATAATAATAAGAAATGTTTGAAAATTGCCATCACAGGAATAAATAACATTTAAAAATATATTAAAATAGAAAACATTGTAAAATTGTAATAATATTTCACGGTATTACTGTTTTTACTATATTTATGATCAAATAAAAGCTTTGGTGAGCAGAAGAGACTGTTTTCAAAAACATGAAATAAATTCACCAACCTCAAACTTTTGAATGGTCGTGGACAATAATTGAACGCCAAAGAAACAGTTCAAACCTTCTGATTTGGTTTGCTTGTTTATTAACAGGTCAATCACGCACGGACTCGTGACTTTGACTGTTGTCTAGCTGTGCCTCTGATCACAGAGGCCGGAGAGCATCTGCAGCTGGTCATTAGCAGAAACCCTCTCGCTCAGGCAAACATTTGGCCACCTAAAGACTGTCAGGACCCTTCTGAATCATCTGTGGTTTCTTCACAAAATCCAAGAAGAGTTGACCTCTGATTCCCAAAAATGAGCAGCACAAACACAGAGCACAACTTTCTTTCAGTTTTTTTCCACATAAAAGGTTCTGTCTCTCACCTTCACAGGGGACACATTAACACTATTATTTTAATATTTATTTATTTTATAATTTTCAAGCTAAGTTCAATGTTTTTGGCACAAGTTAGGATCCACCGCTGCTTTTTATGTTCCACCAAATAAGTTTATTTGAACGCTCACAGAGGCACACGAGTTTTATGTTCACTTTTAGTTACACAAAACATGTCAAGTTCATCTTCACACACGCCACTTTTGTTGCTATTATAAATAAATGATATACACTCGTTCGGTTTCTCCCGTCCATGAGAACTCTTTGATGATTCAGATCTGCAGGTTTTTACAAAACACACAGAGAAACTTCAAACCATGTTGTCAGTTTAGACAGATAAAAATCTCTCTGTGAGATCAAAACCATGACAGTCTGACAATCGATTTTTTTTTTTTCTGATGAAAAGCTCAGTTTGTATGTTCAGTGAATGTTTCAGGTGCATGTGATGTCTTTTGTGTACCCTAAGGCGTTTTACGAGGATTTTAAGGCTTTACGTCCTGATACAATCCAGGAATAAATTCTGATTTTTTAAGTGATCTGAAGTCCTTCAAAGGAGCTTATTTTAAGTGTAACTTTTAATAGGAGATCCATGTCTGTGTATTGTTTACCTTCAATCCTCTATTTCCTGGATGTCAATTATGTAGAATGCCATGAATAAGATGTACATTTAATATTCTAGGGTTTGAAATGATCTTTTCCTTTTTTTAAAGAAAATAAAGGATAAAAACCAAAGCTCTGTCTCTCTGGAAAGAATATCAGCCGTCCTGTGGTTCCACCGCGTGTGCCTGTCAGGATGTCGACAGTGTTGTCACGAGGTGGAGAGGAGCTGTCCCACACCTCACCGCGCTGTCAGATACTGGAAGCCGAAGCCGCTTGACACGACTCCTAATTTAGGCCAAGGGTGGATTCTGATCTGAGGAAATATTAGGCCTAACGCAGGGCTTTTCAAAGTTTTAGATGCCATGCATCCTTGTGGGAGTCCCATATCCTAACATGTAACAGCTATATTCATGTATAAAGACCCTATTTATACTTTGAATAATCAATATTATAAATGTGTAAAATATCTAGTTTCTATTACATCATTGTGCATCACTGTAGTACTGTACTGTTAGATGTATTTTATTCATTTAAATTATTTTAATCAAATTTATTTAAATACAATTTTATTTGACTTCTTTATACTATGCTTTCCTTAATTTTATTTAAATCAGGTTTCATTTAGTTTCATCAAATGCATTTATTCACTTAGATAAAATTTTATTAATTTTAATCAAACATTTTTTTTAATAAAATCATTGTATTTTAATCTAATATATCAATTTATTTAAATACATGTTTTTTTATTTATATTTTTCTCTTTAACTTTTCCACTCCCTGGGACAGTAACATTCATTTTGTTACTGTATTTCAGTACATATTTAAAGTTGTACATAGAGTATATTAATTTCAATTCAAATATATTTTACAAATATATTAGGCTACTTTTTACTCCACTACATTTCAGAAAAACACATTCCTCACCGAGAGGTGACTGTTGATGTCCGAATCGTGATGAATTATTCGTTTGAGTCAATTATTTTTGTTGAACTCATTCACAAAGTGATTCGCACGGAATGAATCATCATGAATTGGATTTTTCAAGCTAGGACTCGGTGATCCAGTGGGAAAGAGTCTTGAATCAACTAAAAGAATTGGTCATTTCTCACAAGAGAATTTCTCACACATAAACAAGAGTCATTTATAACCTAAATATAACTTTTTTCCAATAAACAATATAAAAATCCGTCATTTTGGAAGTCAAATCCTCCGCACACTCGAGCTTTACCTTGACCTCGGTTCGGAGTCGGAGCTCGATCGTGCGGAGCATTTGACATCTGATTCTTTTCAATGAACCTGTTGAATTGGTTCACTAATTGCACTGGGGTGCGTTTCTCGAAAGCATCGTTGGCCAACTATGGTCGCAAGTTCCGTCGTTACCAATAGAGTTCAATGGACATTGCGATGAACTTGCGACCATAGTTGGCCAACGATGCTTTCGGGAAACGCACCCCTGAATGTTTTTGTCGTGAACTGGGCTAATCATCCGACTGCCTCATTTATCAAGCTACAACTCGCTGATTCAATGGTCCGGTCGGAATGAATCTTGAATCAATGTTCAAATAACCTGACTAAATGACGATCCTTAGAGCTCGAGAGTGCGGAGGATTTGACTTCCAAAATGTCGAATTCATATATTGTTAAAAATGACTCTTGTTTATGTGTTAAATAAGCTGTAAAAGAGTGAGTCCCTTAAGATCATTGTGTTCAAAGTCATAATCACACAATTGATTTATCAGCCATTTTAATATTGCAAGTTTAATCTTTGATATGAAAAAAGAAGAATTCCATTGGGGTTCACTTTGATGTGAGCTTGTCCTGGTCCACATCATTAAAGCAGGTAAACACATTTCTGAACAGACTTTACACAACACATAGCAAGATTGGACATTTTTATTTTGTCTGAAAGATGCAATATGCATCTAGAATGGTCTGTCACAAAACTACTTTGGTTTTACAAGATTTTTCGTTTGTTTTTGTTTAATCAAGTTACCTTATAGTACAGCAAAATGTGAATGAAAAATTTCATCTTAAACTTCTTGTTTTTCATCATATTACAGTATTTTCCAGCTGAAATTATAATAAAAATGGACAAAGCCCGTTGTTTACAAATATTGCACACTGCTAGTTGCTTTTAGGCTGACAACTAATCAACGTTTAAATATAAATGTCTGAATACGTTCAGAAAAAATATAGGCAAATGACCAATCACATCAGGTACAGTATAAAATGGTTAAATACAAAAAGGCAAATTTCAGATAAATGAAAATACTACAAATGAGCAAACACTTGCTTAGTTAATGGATAGCTCAAGATCGGTGAGGGTTCAGGGGTCATAGGTCAGGTTGGATGATCTGGGCTGCGTCCGAAATCGCATATTCTCTTGAGTAGGTACTTATTTTGAATAAATACTAATTTTGTGAGCATTGGTCCATATAGTATGAATGTAATCCGGACGTACTACATTCGCCCTGTTGTCATTATCAGTTTAGTCGCTTCACCTCCATTCACAAATCCTCTCCCGTGGCCTCATGGGATAGTAAAGTGTCCATCGCTCAGGATCTCACCGGTACTAGTAGGTCATCTGGGTACTTTTTACCTACTTTTTTATGAGTGCTGTAAATTCGGATATACTTCATATGTCACATGCTGTTTTTTGCCTTCTATATAGTAGGGAAGTGTGTGATTTCGAACGCAGCCCTGATGTGTACAAAGACATTGGGGGCGGAGAGGGTCGACCTTGAGGATGGTGTTTATGGAGGGCTGGATGGTCAAAGGTAAAGGACACAGAGGCATTATCAGGGGCAGTTCTTTGCTGTTGGTGATTAGCTTGAATATTTATTTAGACGTTTTAAGGCTAAAGAAACAATCTCATTTTTAGTCCAGAGAGGGAAATGGCAGTGTCTCTGTGCAAGGACATAACGCCCAGGTTTCCTGCGCTCATTCTGAAAGCTGATGGCTTTATGATGACGAGCGGTTTGGCTGTGTTCAATCGTGATATACAGCGGCCTCCAAAAGTCTGAAACGTGTGGCAATCAAAATCTAACTTAGCAAGTTCATTAGTAGTGACATTGATCATGTGACTCTTTGTACATTGTAGCACAAGGTGCTTTAGCTCATCAGGTTTTGTTCATGTCAGCTTTTTTACCTCAAATGTTTATGCTGATCAGGGGCAGTGATTTGGGGGCCCTAATCAATTCCTGGTGTGGGGCCCCAACATGCCAAACTATGCAAAACAACCATTTTTTCTTCATTTCTAAATAAAAGGTCAAATATTCATTGTCAAATTGGTTTATACGGGCCTCTGGGTATTTGTTGGGGCCCTAAGCTTACATTGCTTATTAGTCTGCCTAGTACAATTCACAATGAAAACAATCTGATAAATAAATATACACACATTTCATAAGCATTCACATTAAATCTGAAAAAAAAACAAAAAACTTTTTTTATGAATTGAAATTCTCAATTTTTTTTTGGAAAACCAGTCTCTATGTATACAATACCAAATGATTAAAATAAGATTGATCAAGTCCTTTTCTTGAAAAAAGTAGAAATTCCCTGAAGTTAGTAGTTTTTTATCATAGAGGGGAAGTAGAAAAGTTTTAAGATTTAAAAAAATGTTAAAATTAAACTAAAATAAAAATATATAGAAGCATTTTGACTTGTATAGGCTGTGTCCAAAATCGCCCCCTATACCCTTAAAAAGTGCACTATTTGAGGAGACAGCCATTTGTAGTGGTGTCCGAAACCATAGTGGAAGTAATCGAGTGCACTCATCCAAACCCACAATAACGAGTGTACAAATGATGTACACTCAGCAGTTAGAGAATACCCATAATGCACTGTGAGAGTCAAGCGCTGAATGAATTCCCGTGTCTGACCAGAAGATGGCGCTGCAGCCGCGCTGGTCCAATGTGGGTACAGCATAATATCGTACAGGTATAAATTCCGTTTTAAATTATTATTAAATTGTTTAGTTAAGGTTATAGTTTCCATGACAGAGTTCAAGATAAGTATTTTCATCTTACTACTGGAGCTGCTAGTTTTGTATATTAAACAGGCAAGCACAAACTGCGAAAGCGGCAGCCCGTCCGTCGCACTCAGTGTCGTCCTCGTCTTCACTCACTCCTTCAAGTGGACTATATTAGTGGAGTAATGTAGGGAATAGTGAATGCGATTTCGAACACAGCCATAGTCTCAGACTTTCGGATCTCGCTGTACATGAAGAGCTAGTAAAGTGCTTCCAAACGGCTGTTGATAATCATCAGCTCTCGGATCAGCTTACAGTGAATGACGCTCATAATAGTGCATCAAATGATACTTATATTAGTGAACAGAGCTGCCTACAGTGTTAAAGGAACTCGATGTGTGCGATGGCAGTGATCACTATAGTTCAATGAGAGACTGAAAGGACAGAGCGTTAAGGTTTGCTTATGTCTTACATGTGAGTGTGCATGACTGTGCACAGCATCCGCCCGAAGCGGAGGTACATTCATTTTTCTTCAAGAACATTTAAGAACCTCATCGTACAAGAGTTACAGCCACAACCACTGACGGACGGAGCTAAATGTCACATTTAGTTCGCTGCTGTTTTAATTTTTTTTCCTAAAATGAAGCTAAAACTCGCTCTCTCTGCTGATGAATTGTGTCCTTAACAGGTGCAACACGATTTCCACAATAAAACTCCTTATAGAAAGTGAAATGCAATAAGAATATAACCTATGTTTTATGTAAATCTATGCGGAACAAGATTCTGGACCAATGGGATTTCGCTGTGAGTGACAGGACCGAAATCGAAAGCAAAATCTCTCATCGTGACTGTTTAGGACTAAAACTCTGATTGATATGATAGATAAGATAGTAAATCCGGTGTCGCTCCTGATTAGGACACGGTTTAAAGGTGCCATATGTCATGTCTGGCAAAAAAAAATCAAGTCATACTCCACATTCCATACCAGATGGGGGCAGTATACCTCCAGAAAGTGAATTGGTCTATGCTCCGCCCCTACCTTCTTAGCTGCACATATACAAGTTAAAATAGGGACAACATCTATTTAGAGTGTTACGCTGCCCGCCTGAAGCTAATTTAGCAGCATATATCAAGTTTGATTTTCATTAGCAATACCACTTCTAGTTAAGTTATCATTAGTCACCAAAAAACATTCGGTCTCATTACACCTTGCAATGTTTTCCGTTACGTTTCGTGCGTCCAGGGTGTGTAAAGCAGAAGCAGCCTGGCCAGCGGCGGAGTATGCGCGATCCGTGAGTGCTGAAGACGTTCTGCACGGCTTTGATGGGTGCGCAGGAGGACACAAATGGGCGGCGACAGCTTCTTCCAGTGGCGGGAGCTTTTTCCTCAGCGCCGTCAACAGATAGAGCGTTACTAAAACTGTATACACCGCCGCCGACTTGAGCTGCAAAGAAGCTCTGGCCGCCCTGTCAAGGACGCTTGTCAAAAAGTACGGGGAAACTTGACCGCTCTGAATATAGTGAGTGAGTGCGCGCGCGCGCGGCCGGGGCTCGCTCTCTCTCTCTGCTAGTTCTTAGAGGCAGAAGAGCGCGTGCGCGCTTAAAATGTCATATTTTGGTATGATCGTTCACCCGCCAGTGTGGCGGATAGCTTTTTGAGATTTTATTTGTGCTTCAGAGCGCGTTTTTTTCCCTGCAGCGGGTGGTGGTAGGGGTCTCTTGCCAAGGGCTTCAGCCATCCTTCCGCTCTCTTCCCTGAACTGAAATGTAGTAGTGGGCTGTACTTTCCACATCAGGTTCAAGTACGCCCACAAGCCGTGCGAGTTATTCGTGTATTGCATGTTTGGCTGGTGGTTATGTTGCCCGTATACCGCCTCCCATGGCCGAAACTGGTATTACGACACCTGTCGGGCCGTGGCTAGTAATGCTAATGCTAATTAAGGTTGATATCTCTGCAGCACTATAACTTGACATTTTTTTAATGACATCATCGCCCTTATTTCTTCTCATTCTTTTGATGTGTGTAGCTCATTTTTGGGATATTTTTACCTCAATTGTTACATATGGCACCTTTAATGTCAAACTGCACTACAGATTAAACAAACCGCCCCAGACAGCTAAAGCTCACATCAGGTTATTACAATATCAGCATTAATGCTAATACCAGTGATTACAATCAGAATACAAATCCTACATGGCAAAAAAAGATATATGGATATAAGATAATTTTGTAAAAACGCACTAGTGCAGAGCGAGAGAGAGGAACAGAGAGGAAGAGAGAGGGACAACACAGGAAAACGGGATCTCCCATAGGAGAGGACAGGAGCAGGAGAATATGGGAATCTCTCTTAGAGAGTCTCACATAGTAGTTTCTACGATGGTGTGTGTGTGTTTGGCGAAGACGTGGATGCCGTTGGGGTCCAGAGGGTGAAGCAGCTCGCTGTTCTTCAGGCCGTACTCCTTCGGACGAGAGCTCGCGCCTCCTTTAACGGGCGCCGCCACCGCTTTGATACGCTAAACACAGTGCATTCATTGATTTGAGTGCCTTTTCAAGATTATTATCAAAATGATAAATGCAGTGATAAAGAATTTAACATGATAACGGCTAATTATTTTTATGTTACGGCCTAGAATTTGAGCGATGGATGATATTATAAATCTATTTTAAAAATGCCTTTTTATTTCAGATTTAGTATAAACATTAAATCTAAAACTAAAAAAAAGAAGAAATACATGTAATGAATTTAGAAAGTAGAAAAGTCTGAATTAACTTTTTTCTTAAAAATGAAGAGAATATTTAAGAAAAAGTTAAATAAAATTACAATAAAAATTAGAAAGTTATTATATCTTTAAAACTAGAATGACTAGTTTTTCTATAAATTATCTATGGGTACATTAGAAAGTTATTATATCTTTAAAACTAGAATAACTAGTTTTTCTATAAATTATCTATGGATACAATACGAAAATGAATTAAAATATGATCGAAACATTTCTTTTCTTGAAAAAAATTTAAATTGCCAATTTTTTTATACATTTATTATAGAGGGGAAGTAGAAAATCTGAATGAACTTTTTCCTAAAAAGTAAATAAAATTAAAATTAAAAAATAAATAAGTTATAATATTTCATAAAAACTTTTTATATATAAATTACTTTTTATATATTTTATAAATTATTTTTCCAAAAATTACTTGTGCGATTAATTAGTTCTTTTTTAAATCACACTACTTTATATACAGTATATATATATATATATATATATATATATATATATATATATATATATATATATGTGTATAATTTCTACAAATATTTTTCTATAGAAATATTAATTTCTTTCAAATTATTCTAAGGGACACAAATGTTTCCCTAACTTCCCTAATCATCACAGATATATTATACTTTCCTAGAATGATCAATAATGCCACTAGATGTGTATGTTATGTTGCTTTGCATAACAGTAAATCAACCTGACGTGTTTTATATACAGTATATGACCTTCTCACCTCAATCAGGGAGCCGTCTGATTGGATGATTTTGATGACGACCATCATCGGGATGCAAATCATAGAAGTCAGTGCAAGAACCCAACCCAATCCAACAGACCAATCAGGATACTTGTAAAGCTTGTTATAGGTGAGCGGCTTGTACTTCACCAGTGAAAAGACAAAACAACCCTGAAATAGAAAGATGGGAATAGTCACAACCTTTTGCGGCTGGCCATATTTCTCAAGCATAAACTGCGTTCACACACTTACCACACACAGGACGGGTGTGATCAGCATCCAGCTCCATTTCATCCAGCTGTTGGGTCTGTAGCCGATCATGTCCTCTATAGCATCATAGAAATTATCAGCCCCTACAAATGAACACATGCAGTCAGAATTGACAGTTGTGTACTGATCATTAGTAACTGTACATCTCAACTCATAGGGCCCTATTTTAAGGATCTAAGCACATGGTCTAAAGCGTGTGGCGCAAGTTCACTTAGAGCAAGTCTGAATCCACTTTCCCTTACGAAAAAAAAGTATACTTCAAGTTCATTTTATGAAGTATACTTGAGTAATGTTCAAGTATATTTTTAAGTATACTTTATGTAGTAAGTATACTAATGTCAATATGTACTAGTAGTAAACTTGTAAGTGTACTATTTTAATACCGCTTGGGACTAAATTGGCCCACTTGAAGTATATAAAAGTATATGTTTAAGTGTACTATAAGTGTAACAGTAGTAAACTTTAAGTGCACAACTAGTTTTCTTTTAATGTACTCTCAGTAAACTACTAGGGTAGTAGTTTTATACTACAAGTTTTCTTTAAGTGAACTTAACATTATACTTATAGTTTACCATTTCTATATTATTTTTACTCTTTTAGTGTACTCTCAGTAAACTATTAGTTTATTAGTTTTATACTACAAGTTTACTTAGAGTACACTAAAAGAGTAAAAATAATATATAAATGGTAAACTATAAGTATAATGTTAAGTTCACTTAAAGAAAACTTGTAGTATAAAACTACTAAACTAGTAGTTTACTGAGAGTACATTAAAAGAAAACTTGTAGTATAAAACTACTAAACTAGTAGTATTCTTTAAGTGAACTTAACATCATACTTATAGTTTACCATGTATATATACTTCCGACATACCAATCATAAATGTTTGAGGAGGGATTAACATGATACCGACAGTGCATCGACACTGAAGGAGATTTATAGATCACATTACTCCTAGCTTTTTGATATAACTATTGTGCCTTTTAAACTCACAGTTATAACAGCCAGAGAAAATATAATGTTTAAATATCAAAGGCTAGAGCCCAACTAAAGCCAACACCTTTCACCATCATGGTGACTACAAATGAAACGATAAATAATCAACATCTAAACCTCTGTTGATTCTCAACAAGATATTTTGTAGACGTCTGATAGAAATAAAGTCAGTCTGTTTAGTAATAAGTTAAGCTGGTAATGTTCGTCTTCGGTTCAAACTTGCAATGGCACACTCTGCGCACTGTCACCTGTTTAAATAGGCCACGCCCCTCCCTTACAGAAGCTTAACATTATCTCAGCTTAACATGATTAGTGCAATGAATCTTTCAGCTAAATAGTACAAACAACTAATGTTGTTTAGTAATGATAGCAGGTTTTTACTAAACATAAAAGAATAAGTAATGATTACTCGTAAGTTTAATTAGAAACAAAATCTGGGTTTACAGTGCTTCATCGTTCTGATTGTTTTTAAGACTATCCAATTGCGCCCAGAGGAATTTGAGCTACGGTAGCTTCTCCAGACCCTACACTCAGTTTCAACTGAGAAGGGTCTGGTGTTAACCAGGCTACCATTTATATATTATTTTTACTCTTTTAGTGTACTCTCAGTAAACTACTAGTTTAGTAGTTTTATTCTACAAGTTTACTTTTAATGTACTCTCAGTAAACTACTAGTTAAGTAGTTTTATTCTATAAGTTTTCTTTAAGTGAACTTAACATTATACTTACAGTTTACTATTTATATAAAATTTTTGCAGTTGCAGTAGGCCTGCAGTACACTACTATGTTCAAATGTTATTTTTTATACTTGAAAAATACCTTGAATTCTACTTTAATTTTAAAAACATTTTATTAGCTTCATCCTTTTTTTATCAACACTTAAATGTCAGTAAGTTTCATAAAGAAAGGGAACATTTTGTTAAAATGTTGAGAAAATAGTTGAGAAAAATCACATTTTTGTCAAAGACTACGCCTTGATCAGATCAAGAACGATGATCAAAGCACAGGTGGAGTAGATCGAGTCCAACACCCCCAAAGCTTCACAGTCGTTTTCTCTTCATGGGTTAGGCCTACACTTAATTTCATTTGGAAACATTAAGCAGTTTTGATTTATAAGCTGTTTAATGTTTGATGTCACATTATTTTACATTTGAGTGAGCAATCTTCTATCACATGTTTCAGCTTCTTCTTCTCCTGTGTTTTGATCCAGAGATTCTGTTTTATGTTTTACATATCTGTTTTATAGCAACACTTTAATCAATATTTTCAAACAAAGTTTCATAAGACTGTATATGAAAAACGATGTAAAAAAAAGTATATTTAATAGGCTACTCGATCAAAAGAGTTAACACAACTACAAGCCAAGTATACTTTGAATAATTAAAATTTTAAGTATATCTTGATCAAAAGATTGAGTACAAGTATAGGCTAAATATACTTGGACTTTTCTCTCAGTATAAGTCAAGTACACTTAAGTGTATTTAAGTATATTTTTGAGAAGTATGTAAAATGTAGACTAAAAGTATGCTTTCTTCTTTTTAGTTTAAAAGAAGTATACTAACACTTGAATAAACTTATTTTCCATGCTCATTTTATTTACTCTATAAGCTATTCCACCCGAAACTTTGTTACTATATAAAGCTGAACATGTTAGTTTATAAGACGGTGTGTAATATTATGTTTTTAAAAAAGTATTTAATAAGCTCCTCATTAAAAATAGTAAACACAAGTACAAGCCAAAAATACTTAGAATACTTAATTATACTTTTAAGTATATCTTGATCAACAAGTATAGGCTAAATATACTTAGACTTTTCTGTCAGTATAAGTCAAGTATACTTAAGTGCAATTTGAAGTATATTTCTGAGAAGAACATAAAGTATATTTCTGAGAAGTATATAAAAAGTAGACTGAAAGTATACTTTCTTATTTTTAGTTTAAAAGAAGTATACTAATAGAACACTTGAATAAACTTCTTTTTCGTAAGGGTTTGCTAGTTTAACGACAGGAAAAATGGTCGGCGTGCCCGGCGCATGGTCTAAAAGGGTTGTTTCTATTCTCTTAATGAGGAATGGGTGTGTTTTGGACGTAACGTGCAATAAACCAATCAGAGTCTCATCTCCCATTCCCTTTAAAAGACAGTTGTGCTCGCACCATGGCAGATTCGCTATTTACATGGCGGAATTTGCTAGCAGAAAGACTGAACGCTTCTCCAGAGAGCAAACGGATCTGCTCGTGCGTGTGGTTAAAGCGATTCCACCATATCTTTATGTACACAATAATAATCTTTTACATTGTAAACCTTTTATTTTTAATATTTGGCATGTATAAACAGAGTGTACGCATGTTGTGGACCCGCCTATAGGCGCACATTTTAAATAACAAAAATAATGTTTTCTGTTGCGTCATTGACTTTAGACCAGGTTTCAGTTGGTCAATGGCGCAGTCTATTTTAGTTGCCTCAAAATAGCAAAATTGTTTTCAGACCAGTACACCCATGGGCGAACAGATGGGCGCAAATGCATTTGCTATTTAAACAACGTGGCGCAGGACGTGAAAATGATAACTGCGTCGGGCTGAAACTCGCAAAAAACACTTGCGTCGAGGGTGTATGATAGGGCCCATACAGCTTTAAGGTGCAGTATGTAATATTGACAGCTTGTGGTTGAAATGGGTACTGCAGTCCAAATTCAAACTATCGGAGATCGTTGTTTCTCCCGCCCCCTCCTGACTTGATGCTCAAGTGGGTTTCCAAATTGAGGACATGCAACAGGAGTGAGCAAAATTGACAATGGAAGGGCGAAGAGACTTACACAAGTCACTACGCAAGCTGATGAGTTGATTCATCTGCATTTTAATATGCTCCCGTTCATAGAGATTTTTAGATGGATGCCGAGGCTTTTTAGGTCAGGTAAGCCAGTTTGTTTACTGGCTTCCATGGCTGCAATGCATTGTGTTTTCCGCCAACTGGTAACCCTGGGTGTCGAAATACTATTGGGTGAATTGGCAGTGGACGGATTCACACGGATCAAAACAAAAACAGACTTTCCAACACGGAACGCACATTTCAAAGTAAAATAACGGTCTGTAGCATTGATTTTCAGAGAAACAAGTATGTGAACCTAGCATGTTTGCTAAATATCTGCAAACATTATGGCATTTCAATGCTTTAGGACAGTCAAAAAATGGCATACAGCAACTTTAAATGATATTGAGCTGGCCAAAAGGTTTTTCCCAACAATCAGCACTGAAAAACATGCTGATTTCATGTGGGGCCAGTCATGACTAAAAAGAGAGATCTGATATAAGCCCAGAGGACTGATGTGATTATATAAGACTAAATAAGATTATATCAAATTAATCTCAGCAAACACTGTTAGACTGTTGATTGAGTAACCACAATGAGCTTAATGCACAGATCATAAGACGCATGAGCTCAGTATTTATGCTGTAAACACAAGTGACAGCAGCATCTGTTTTTAAAGAGACAGACACCCATATAGTAGAGCATATAGTGTGTCTGTGATTGTTTACAGTGTGTTTGATTAAATGGCTCTTAAAAGGTCACATTCACACTCAACTACCTTTTAACCTCAGTTATTTTGTGATGATTTGTAAATCTGAGTATGTGATGCAAAACATGTTAATGAGCTCTTTTATGTATCAACATGATGATTTTAGAAATGTATGTTCACCATGAACGCATTTATTTGATCAAAAATATAGTGAAAAACGCTAATATAAAAACAATTTAACATAACCATTTTATATTTTAGTATATTTTAAAATTAAGAATTCATTCTGTCACCAAAAACACCATAGCAATCAGATTTTTTTTAAATCCTTTAACTGGTCACCACTTAATTTTTTGTTAAAAAATACATTAGTTACAATTTTTTTGCCATTATTTCTTTCTAGAGGCCAGCATTGATTACTGAAACCTTATCTAGTGTGTATTTACCGTAAACCCAGGCTACTGCAACACATTCAAAGAATGCAACCCAGAGAAGGCACACACCGCTGGCGGCATAGTAGTCAAACAGCTGGAAGACGTACATGCCACCCTGAGAGAGAGAGAGAGAGAGAGAGACATATGGACCTTCAGCATTCAGACACTGCAGGAGGGGTGAAATCCATATCGTTGACACTTACTTTAGTGACCATGGTGAGTCCCAGCAGGTAACTGATGACGCAGATAACAGCGATGAAGATTTCTCTCCGGTATCCCTTCCTTAGGAGGGATGGGTACAGGTCCACCAGCGAGGTGATCTGACCCTCCACTTCTACAAACTGTGGGGAGAAAACCCACACAAACATGTTGGAATTGGGAATGAGTAAGTAACAGTGTTATTTTAGTATTAGTTATCTATTATAGTATTTATTAATATTTCCTGTTAGTTTGATATTTTCAGTTTTTTTGAGTGTTTATTTTTATTTTTTTTCTGTTTTCATTTTCAATGTGGTCATTTTGTTATGGCTTTTGACATTTTATTATTTTGTTTAGAAAAAAAACATATTTGTTTGTTTAATTACTTATATTTAAATACTATTTTAGTAGTCCTATTTAAAAAATAAATAAAAGTTTTTCATCTAATATTTATATTTTATGTAAGTTCATTTCAGCTTCATTTCAATTTATTTATTTAATATATAATGTATATTCATGTAAAAGCAGGTGAAATGACCGTTTGGTTACAACAAAACTAACTTAAAACTCTATTCTATCTATTCCACAAAAAACACTGAATAGATAGCTTTTGTCACTTGTTGCTATATCATGTGTCTAATTAAGGCCTAGTGACAATACAATTATAAAGATGTGTTCATACTGACAAGTGATTTATAGAACAAAGGGACCATTTAACCTAATGCAAATGAGAAGTGATGTAATTTGGACAATACCAATGTTTGTGAAGCATAGGTCATGTGATACATTGAATACTGCAGTCCAGTACAGACGCCTACTAGTGACCAACAGTACAGCATTGTTAGTGTTTACACAGGTTTTGTTTTAATCATAGTTGTTCTATTTTGACTGTAGGAAGGGGGGAAAATGCATAATAACAATTTGTTTTTCAAATGTTTTTAGTTTAGTCTTGAGAAATTTTGTTTTAATTAACTGTTTTGTTGTATCTTTTTTGTATAATTAAATTCTGTAGTGGAAGTGACACTCATTACTACTCCTCAAGAGAGTATGCAATTTGGGAAGCAGCCTTGATTTTGTTTTTTTGGATCTACTAGAATAGGTTTTCATGCTTGAATGTTCAAAAACATTTTCACATGTGAAAGAGCTCCTCTCTTCCCAGTTTGTCAGTAACGCTCTGTTTAGTTCCTGTCTCTATGAAGCCCTTCTTCCGAAAAGCTCTCCGATTTGTCGGCTGGACCACTGTGTTGTGATTGGTCAACCGTTTTGAGCATTTCAAAACACTGCTTTACAGGGACAAGGCTCTTGGAGTCATCTGAGGTTGTGTTTTAATGAATGAACAATGGTGTCAGCTTATGCATCAGGTCACCACCTTATTTGACCCTGAACTGTGGAAAATCTGAGGGTTTATAATTATTTTTATTGCCCGCTGGAGAGTAAATGAGATTCATAACAATGGCAAACTTATTTATGTCCTGTTGTTGCTCTCAGTGTGTTTGCTTGTGTGATGTAGGTGTAATTTCACACACACACATATGCAAAAGGAAATGTGATCCATCACACATAGGCTTTTCAGCAAGTCATATGAGACTGGAATAACTTCACTGTCTCGTGATATGTGAGTGTGAGGGTGTGTTTGTGGGAGGCAGCCCGAAATATAGCAGTGTAATTCCTCAACGCTGGCTCACAGCCGCAGAAAGATGATGTTTCACATCAGGACTGAACACTATGCTGTATAGTTATGATCTTCTGGCTTAACCATCTCAATGTTTGCGGTCTTTCATTCCAACACCAGGACACTCATATGTCACACCACGCAGAGGACATTTTCACTGCTCTTTTCTAGCTCTGGAGACTTAATGGAGTTCTCAATTATGTTTTGGTGTTAACTTTGTCTTAGATGTTTTTCTTATATTTATTATATTTATAAAATATATATTTTTATTATGCAGAAGAAAGAAAGTAATTCAGTCATTAGTGGGATTAAATGATTATTTTTGGATGAACTATCCCTTTAATTTAAGAGCGACGGAAAGTGTAGGTGTGTGTTTGTGTTGATCTAACCTGACTGTCTAGGCCAAGCAGCAGAAGCATTATGAAGAAAAGTATCGCCCAGACCGTCGGCAGTGGCATCATTGTAACGGCCTTTGGATACGCGATGAAGGCCAGACCAGGACCTGAGAGACACAGAAGTAATACATACATTCTTAAAAGAGTGTGTGTGTACATACATATATATACATACAAAATACAAAATCTGCGATAATGGGTAAAATTATACGCAATGCGCGCAATCCGTCGCTGAAATTCGAGCCCTGTAACACCAACAATATTCATCCGGAGCAAATAAAACGAGTGGGTGAGGGGAAGTTTGTGTGTCAATTCTCTGTCGGAGAGATGAGAGAGCGAGAAAGCACAGTTGGTATTGTATATATATATATATATTAGGGCTGTCAAAAGATTAATCGCGATTAATCGCATCCAAAATAAAAGTTTGTGTTTACATAATATATGTGTGTGTATAATTATTTTGTATATATAAATACACACACATGCATGTATATATTTAAGAAATATTTGCATACATATACTGTATATATTTATATATAATTTATATTATATATAAATATAATTTTTTTATATATAAATTACACATTTTTCTTAAATATATACAAGCATGTGTGTGTATTTATATATACAAATTTAATTATACACAGTACACACACATATATTATTTAAACACAAACTTTTATTTTGGATGCGATTAATCTTTTGACAGCCCTAATATATATATATATATATTTGACATTTTTAGCTGCCACAAATGCTGCTAAAAGAGCTTCAAATAAAATATAATACATTAGATTGATCACAATCTTAAATGCATATTCACATCTTCCTCTCATTGAAAGTATTCCTTGTGAGAAGATTTGGTGACCTTTGACCCTGAGGATTACCTGACTCGGCCACATCTGCGATGGCCACGCCCTGCTCCTGTGCCATGAACCCCAGGACAGAGAAAATGGCAAAGCCTGACACGAAACTGGTACCACTGTTCAGGCACCCGAGCAGCATGCAGTCCCTAAACACACACACACACGATGTTTGAACAATAAATAGACACAGCATATAGATATAAACATATAAAACATGCATTTATAATTGGTAACACACAACAGCAGGCCCTCACCTGTAACAGTTATACTTGTACTTGTTGTAGCTTCCTAGTGATGTCATTGCACCGAGACAAATAGCATATGAGAAAAAGATCTGCGTGCCTGCATCAATCCACACCTAAATCAGTCCACAGAGAGAGAGAGAGAGATTGCAGTTTGCTTCAAATGAAAAATAACAATGTACAGAGACTTTGTTCTCTCAATCTCTCTCTACCTCAGGGTCCTTTAGGCGGGTCAGATCGGGGTAAAGGTAGAACTTGATGCCCTCGGCGGCACCAGGCAGAGTCACACCACGAACCAGCAGCACAATCAGCATGAGGAAGGGAAACGTCGCTGTGAAATAAACCACCTACAGACAGAGAGAGAAAAGGGCAGAGCGTTCATGGATTTCCATTATGAAAATAAAATAATTATACACCAACGGAAAGCAATCCATATTCACAAATGAAACCCACATAGCTACAAAAGCTTCTGAAATGAAGGCTTGAAAGTGCACATTGGACCTTTTTCCACTAAACACGAGTAGATTTTTGTGTAATTCGTTTGCCACAAAATCATCCTTTCATTAGTCATTCTTTGATTTACACAGAAATCCGTTCTGCTCGTGTTTAATGAATGAGGCTCAGTGTGTGTCCATGATTATAATCCTACACAGTTACTAGATCATGTGCACCACTAAAATGGCTTTCTTTTAATTTAGATGACTGTGCAAAGCCTTGATTGTCTTGGGATGTCTTATGACAGCTGTGGTGTTTCACATGATGTACTTGGATTTCAATTAGAAAACCTTGAATCTTTTAAAGACCCCATAAAATCAACCATTTGTTTGTGGTTTTTAGTTCATGTCCATTAGCTTTGAATAAATCTATACACTATCATACAAAAGTCTGGGGTCTGGGATTTTTTGAAAGAAATTAATATTTTTCTTTATCTTTTTTTCATTTTTACATTAAAGACATTTATAATGTTGCAAAATATTTCTGTTTCTAATAAATTCTGTTCTTTTTAACTTTCTATTCATCAAAGCATCTTAAAAAAAGTCACTGTTTCCACAAAAATATTAAGCAGCTCAACTGTTTTTAACATTGATAAAAATAATAAATGTTTCTTGAGAAGCAAATTAGTTGAAGGATCATGTGACACTGAAGACTGGAGTAATGATGCTGAAAATTCAGCTTTGCATCACAGGAATAAATTACATTTTAAAATATATTCAAATAGAAAATAGAACATTATTTTATATGGTAATAATATTTCACAATATTTTGTTTTTTACTGTATTATTTATTAAACAAATGCAGCCTTTGGGTGAGCATAAGAGACTTCTTTCAAAATGAAGAAATCTTACTGACCACAAACTTTTGAATGGTGGTGTATGAATGGTAGTGTGTTCCAAAAAGTAGACAAAATTAATTTAGCAAAGCAGGTGCATTAAAAATATACAGGCTTTCTCTTCCAGGAAAATGGACAAAACAATAAATATTTTTTATTTATTGTACATTCGCTCTTCAATATGTCCTGTTCCTACTTTCTGTTACAATAGAAAAAAGACCAGTAGCAAAAGAAAACTGTGCAAGTATCTATTGAGTTGTGTGTCATATTTTAGCTTGCTTACTGCAAATATGCATGTTGCATTGTGTATGTTAGCATGTTAAATTTGGAGTATTTCAAGCAAACAGGAATCCGATAATCTCGTATAAATTAGGGCTGCACAATATTGGGAAAAAAACTGACATTGCAATATTTTGTTTTTCTGCTATATATATTGAGATATGAAAATTTTACCAGATGACTTGAATAGCTCTATTTGGAAAGAATGAATCATTCTAGAATGATTGAGATGATTTTGTAGCGGAGTGTATCTGCATAGAAAATAAACAAATTACAAGCATAGATAGACAACAGAACAAAGATACAAATGAAATAAACTGCTTTATGTTTTTCAGGCAAGTCTAACAGTATTTAGGAACAGAACTTTAAATTAAATGTCAAATAACACTGCATAGTCTTCACTGTATAAATTAAATATAATATTCTTTGTTAAAGCTACTATTTGTTTTTGTTGTGTGATTAACATTAATGACACAGATGGCAGCAGATATATTAGGCTACTGTTACTTTAAGAGCTAATGCACTGATCAAACATAATGATACACATCCGATTTCTTTTTAAATTGTTTACGTTCACTTAAGACACAAGTGACTGTGTTTACGGGGATACTCGCTGAGACAGACGTTTTGAGAAAATTATGCATGAAAAAGAAGATAATAGGAACTGAATTTGCTGTTCCGAATTGAGTTCTCGCTCACGTCTTGCGCTTGAATGCTTTCAAGTCGCTTGAATGTTTAATCTGACAGGACTTGAAAATGATAAACTTTCACTCCATGATGGATAAACTTAGCTATTAATCCATGAATCACATGCATTCTGAACCATATAGCCTGGTCCATACGGATTACGGATCAACGATTCCTCCTATCCTGCTATCACGATGTTGATGCTGAAATGATATCATGCTGCCCTAATATAAATCATACAGTACTATATCTGACCATGTTATTGTTCTTAGTTACTTCTGTAATCAGATATATAGTAACATCCAAAGGAACCAAAGCTTTACAGCAAGGTTATAGGAACTACCTGATAATTTGGGTAATATTATAAATAAATATAATATGCGTGCTGAATATTATAAAACCTATCAGCTTGACTCATAAATATGAATTATGCAAAGTCTGATTTATTTAAAGGATAAGGTTGGCTGCAAGCTTCTAATTGGTATTTGTATGTGTTCGGCTACAATTTGCGCTCTTAAAATATGATGATCACTTTCCAAAATGTGGAGGTACAAACTTCGACACTTCTAAAAGTGTAACTTGCTTTTTGAAAATGAGTCACTTTTCTCGTCCTCTCCCTCACCTTGCCGGTGGATTTGACTCCTTTCCAGATGCAGAAGAAGCAGATGATCCAGACGGCCAGGAGACACAGCGCCAGCTCCCACTTCAGACCGCCGACCTCGTCGATCCCTGAAGAGATGCTGAGGACGTTCCGCCTACAGACGATATCAGAGTGATGAGAACGGGCGTAGAGCGTCCGTCCCGGACACACACCCGCGCGCGATACTCACTCCCAGAATTCGGTGACCGGTGAGGTGAAGTTGACAGTGTTGGTGGAGAGCCAGAGGGTTTTGTTCTTGCGGACGGTGTCCTCCACACAGTTCTCCGTGTTCCAGCTGTGCTTGCAGCGGGCCCAGGGCAGCTCGTGCTGGAAACACTGCAGAAGGTAGTACAGACCCCACGCCAGGATCACGATGTAGTAGATGTTCAGCAGGGACACGATCACCACTGAGGCGTAGCCGATTCCTGTCAGCGTGAAAGCAACATTTACTTTCTTAATACACGTGGTATTCACTTACTGTTCACAGTTCTGCAGTGATTATTCAAAATTATACAAACAAAAAGAAATTGTTAAAAGATAGGGTTGCACCACCTGTTTTACACTAGCTTTTCAAAAGTTTGGAGTTGGTCATTTTTTTTACTTTTAAATTAATGATCACAGAAGCTGCATTTATTTGATCAAAAATACAGTAAAAACTGTAATATTATGAAATATTATTACAATTTAAAATGACTGTTTTCTTTTTTTATATATATATTTTTTTAATGTGTAATTTATTCCTGTGATCAAAGTTGAATTTTCAGCATCATTATTCCAGTCTTCAGTGTCACATGATCCTTCAGAAATCATTCTAATATGATGATTTGAGTATTATCAACGTTGAAAGCAGTTGTGCTGCTTCATATTTTGTGGAAACTGTGATACATTTTTTTCAGGAATGAATAGAAAGTTCAAAAGAACAGCATTTATTTGAAACAGAAATATTGTGTAACATAAAAGTCTTTACTGTCACTTTTGTTCAAATTTAATGCATCCTTGATAAATAAAAGCATCAATTTCTTTATAATTTTATAAAATTCTTATTAATTCTTTATAAAATTTCTCAAAAACGTGGTAGTCAAATTGTAGTTTATATAAACTATATGTACTACTACTATAATACTAATACCCTGAACTGGAAAATTTGCTATTAATTTGTTGTCAAAATTTTATTTTGTTTTGATTTAAGTGTTTAGTTTAGTCTGGTTTCATGCTTGAGAGACACTAAGTAATAATTTATAATATTCTCTCTTATAAAATGTACTGTAAATTATGTTAAATGTCAACATCATCATACATTCAAGAACTGAAGTCTGTTGGGTAAAACATGAGCTCACTGATCTAATTTAAGCGATCTGCTATTTTACTCCTACTTCTTTAAATATTTAGTTTATACGTATGGTTCAATGCTCAAATATTTAGTAGCACAACAGCTAACTTAAGCACACGCTGATGCAACCATACCCCAATGGAGAAAATCAAGTATCGCTATATTTTTTCTCAATGAATCATTTATTTCATTGAGAAATGTCACATTATGAAAGTAAAATGAGTATGACAGAAATAGTTACAGGGGTACTTCACTGCTGGCAAAGTGGGCTTTCATTAAAATGTGGCTGCCTTTATAGTAGAAAGGTGAAAAAATGTAAATCAGTGCTACCTGACAAGAGAAAAAAGAGAAAGAACTTGCTAGGAAAACTTCAACACCCATAATGCACTGGGCATGTTGCCATCCAAGGCCACTCCCACCTACCAGTCAAATACCTCCTTGCTTTAGTAGAAAATAATCCATAGCAAACTTTTAGCCATAATGGAGACTTCCAGTGAAGGATCCAGCGTGTTGTAGCCAGTGACTAAAGGTTGCAAAGAATCATAAATACGGAGAGAACACTGCGACGGAAAATCTGAAAAACCCATGTCAACATTTTCAAACTGGATGCCCATAAACACAATGTTTTAGGCCAAACGGAGGGGAAAAACTGAAAGAAACTGCAGTTCTGTCAGTTCCGCCCCCAACCCTCCGAAACAAAGCTGTCGCGTACAAGAAATCGGTTGCCATAGTGTTCAGTTTTTACCATTATGCTGTTTAAAGAGTAGACATAGTAAGATACAATTTTTAGTGATAAAACACCCTTACAATAACTGTTTTGTTAATAACACTATCATCTGGTGGACTTTGCTGACAAATAAAGTGAATTTCTCGGTCCAAGCATTATGGAGAACGAGTAAACATTGTTCATTTACATATGCTATGACATTGTAACAATACAAAGCGGGTTGAAAATCGGTGAAGCTACACTTTGATTGGACTACCAGCTAACTAACTTACTCTCTAAGCAATCTGTAGTGCTGTACTGGAACTAACAGTGTATTAACAACACAGATTAACATTAAAACATTAATCTGCCAGGATGAGAGCTGGTCATGAATGATAAGACAAGCATCTACTTGCACAGCATGTAACTTGCCACTCTTTGTGTTACAGACATGAGTGATATCTCAAATCATGCGCTTGTTAAAGGAGAGGTGCCACATCTAAGCAGACCGGAGCACAGTGTGAGACTTTATGAGACAGACCCACTGTGTTCTCATTCTTTTAATGAGCCAAACACAGCTGAAACGACTCTATTCTCAGAGCAATGAACCTTCACCTGTTGGCTCTGACACATCTGCGTCTGAAATTGTATTTTTCTAGGGTTGAGGGCAGTCAAAGGGCTGAATGTCAGTTTTATGCTATAATTAATACAAAGTGCCACAAGCTCGCTCTGCGGTGCCAGGAGCCCACTGTGACAGCTGACAACAGAATGCCAAACGTGCGTTTGAGTATATGCAAGAGCAGGACTTAATTTGTAGATGTGTGTGTGTGCGCTCAACAGAGATCGGTCAGCTGCCGCTGATGCTAAGAACATAATCATTGGGTGAAAGGGGACAATGGGCTCACGGTGTAAGAAATATCACTGGTATGTGCTAAATAAAACCCATCCACGTGAGCGATGTGCCCGTGCATGTGTGTAGCTATATAGAGGTCAGGCACCAAAATAATTCAAATATCCTTTAAGACAGGGGTTATCAAAATGAGGGGGTGCTAGGCGGTCTGTGGAAAAGTCGGATTAATTTAACTAAATAAATTTGAATAAAATAAAAAGTTAATTTAAATAAATAAATAGAATTGTATTTAAATAACTGGACAATAAATTAATACATTACATTAAAATAAATTGATTAAAATAAATAAATATAATGTTATTTAAATCAAAATAAATAAATAAAAACATTTTATTTAAATTAATAAATAAATTGATTTAAATATTTTTTTTAAATATTTTTTTAATCATTTTCATTTATTTATTTTAATCAAATGTTTTTTATATAACTACAACAATAAAAACTTTTGATTTAAATAAATAAGAAATGTAAAAATAAATAAATAGAAATAAGTAACTAAAAAAATAAACTGATTAAAATTTATTAAAATAAAAAATATTAAAATTAATCTGATTAAAAAAATTAATAAACTAATGCATTACACAGTACTAGAGTAAGTAAAAAAATGCAAATATGTAATTTAATAGAAAGTAAATATTTGACAAATTTATAATATTATTTTTCACAGTATTAATTAGGTCCTAATACATGAAAACGGCATCTAAAAATTGAAAAGCCCTCCTCTAAGAAACTCCTCCTGCCCTGTTCTTTCCCATCCTAACACAACTACTCCATTTTGGCTCCTGAGCAGAATATCTCTGAGCGGCGCCGGAGGACATCCCATCGAAAGCATCTCAGTCACCTCTCACGGCTGTTGCCATGGAGATCAGAATACATGCCCAAATGCGGAGCGGGGTGTTAGTCAAAGCACTCTGAAGCAGAGAGCGGCGGAAAGCAAACAAATGATGGGGAATTAATCGCACATGTAGTGTGTGTGTATGAGTGACCCGCATCCTGCTCACACACATGCAGAATCGGAACACGCCGACGCATCTGAAAAGAACACAGCGTCTTCCAGTGTTGCTCAGAAACCACAGCAGATGCTGAAAACAGGTCAGAGTGAAGATCAGTTTAACAAGCCACCTCAGCAGCCAATCAGACTCGGAGCGCATCACAGTAACGACCATGTTGATTGGTCGAAATATGAAATATGACTTATGCTGATTAAAATGTGCTTGAGCCAGATGAGTCATTAAATATCACCTGTCTCGTCCTCCCCTCACTCTCTCTATCTCTCTCTTGATCCATATATTTGTCTCACCAGTGAAAATGGGGCAGAGTTTCCCCCAGCAGGTGATTCCTCCCTCAGAGGTGAACTGGCCGAGCGCCACCTCCAGAAAGAAGACAGGTAACCCTCCGCCAAACAGAAATATGAAGTAGGGGATGAGAAATGCACCTGGAAAAAACAACAACAGGTAAGAACAGGTTTTAAGATACCAGTTTAAATTACAATTATAGTAATCAACAGTGTCACAGATGTTACTGGTAGTTAAACTTGTATTGAACCTAAAACCAGTGTTGTTATTGTTAACTAAAACTATTAAAAACTGTTTTAATTAATTGCAATAAATAAATAAATCGCACGGCACACATTCAGGAGCTCTATATGTGTGTGCGCAGTGCGATCTTCGCTGTCTGTGTGCGAGTGACAGTAACGTATGTGTGTGTGTGTGCGCTTCAATGAAAACAGCGCATTAATATAGAATGGGGATTAAACTGACTGGAACTACCTGTGCATTAAACGGCTTTATTGCACACCTTCCAGCCAATCAGAATCGAGTATTCAGACAGACCATGGTATAATCTTAAATATTAACTTATTAAGATTAGAAATGTTGCCTTAGCAACTAACTAAAACAAAAAAATTGAAGAACTCGAATTACTACAACTAACACTGAAATAAAAATTAAAGCAAGATAGAAATATAAAAAATAATACAATTACAAAAGCGCATAAAATTACTAAAACTGAAAATGTAAAAATAAAAGCTATTTCAAATTAATAAATATAATAATAAATACTATAAATAGTATATATATGATACTATATAGTTTTTAATACATATATTCATTAGCACAGCACGGAATATAATTAGGGCTGTCAAAAGATTAATCGCGATTAATCGCATCCAAAATAAAAGTTTGTGTTTACATAATATATGTGTGTGTACTCTGTATAATTATTTTGTATATATAAATACACACACATGCATGTTTATATTTAAGAAATATTTGCATACATATACTGTATATATTTATATATAATTTATATTATATATAAATATAATTTTTTTTAATATAAATTACACATTTTTCTTAAATATATACAAGCATGTGTGTGTATTTATATACAAATTTAATTATACACAGTACACACACATATATTATTTAAACACAAACTTTTATTTTGGATGCGATTAATCGCGATTAATCTTTTGACAGCCCTAAATATAATACATTAATATGTGAAATACTACGTAAACCAGCAAAAAAAATATTCTGCAATGAGCTCAAATGTATTAATGTCACAAGCTCTTATTTGCATGTGGCATATTTACAGTTCACAAAGACTGAAAAGTGTTATCTTTGTTGTCATATTACACATATAACACTCACCTCCGCCATTCTTGTAGCAGAGGTACGGGAAACGCCAAACGTTGCCTAAACCAACAAAACCTCCGGCCACAGAGAGCACGAAATCCAGCTTGCTGGCCCATTTCTCCCGCTGTGGTGCTCTGCCCTCCGCCTCGTCTTCCGGACGCGTGCCGGGACTCTTGCCAGGAGACGGCTTCAATGTGTCCTTATGGAAGTCTTTGAGACACTGCAACTTCTCCTTCTGTGCCATACTGAGTACAAGAGAGAGCGGAAGGGGTTGAGAATGATATACAGAGCCTATCAAAGTTTGATAGATGTTTGAAGAAATGAATACTGAGCAAGGATGCATTAAACTGATCAAAAGTCACAGTAAAGACAGACATTAATAATTTTACAAAAGAAAATGCTGTTCTTTTAAACCGTCTATTCATCAAATTCTATTCAACTGTTTTCAACATTGATAATAATCAGAAATGTTTCTTGAGCAGCAAATCAGCATATTAGAATGATTTCTGAAGGATCATGTGACACTGAAGATTGGAGTAATGATGCTGAAAATTCAGCTTTGATCACAGGAATAAATTATATTTTAAAGGGTTAGTTCACCCAAAAATGAAAATTATGTCATTAATGACGCACCCTCATGTCGTTCCAAGCCCGTAAGACCTCCGTTCATCTTCGGAACACAGTTTAAGATATTTTAGATTTTGTTCGAGAGCTTTCTGTTCCTCCATTGAAAGTCAATGGACGGCATACTGTCCATGTCCAGAAAGGCAGTACAGACATCATCAAAGTAGTCCATGTGACATCAGTGGCTCAATCTTAAGTTTATCAAGCGACGAGAATACTTTTTGTGCGCAAAAAGTAAACAAAAATAACGACTTTATTCCACTATTCATTTCCTTCTCTCTGGGCCTCGAGTGAGTTCACGTAGTGTTTTTGCGCAGCGCGTCTGTGTTGTACGTCACTGAGCCACTGATGTCACATGGACTACTTTGATGATGTCTGTATTGCCTTTCTGGACGTGAACAGTATGCCGTCCATTGACTTTCAATGGAGGAACAGAAAGCTCTCGGACTAAATCTAAAATATCTTAAACTGTGTTTCGAAGATGAACGGAGGTCTTACGGGCTTGGAACGACATGAGGGTGAGTCATTAATGACATAATTTTCATTTTTGGGTGAACTAACCCTTTAACATAGCCTGGTTAAAAAAACAGACCCTTCTCAGTTGAAACTGAGTGAAGGGTCTGGGGAAGCTATGTAGACGAATCATTTCCAAAGGGGCGTCACCAACCGACGTAGCTCAGCTTGATTGACAGGTGATCTGACCAATCATACTTCGCCATCCGCCTTTTTGTCCGACAAAGCAGTTAGGAGAGTAGATTAACATAGGAGGATTTGAACTTGAAAAACGGAGTGTACTGACGCCTTTCCGTGGTTAAAACAACATTCCTTCTTATGTTTGTTCATGTTTATTTGAGGCTATAAATTAACTAGAAGGAAGAGATGATCGGTTCACAAGAACAGCTTTAACTGATGCTCTACAGCGATCTGTCACGGCACATTAAAGAGCAACAAAACGGTATTTATTGTTTAAATTTCTTTTAAAAAAATTACCAAATTTGAAAGCTGAGACTTTGTTTAATGTTTAATATCAAACGTAACCGAAAAGTAGCCTGCTCTGTCCTGTAAGCCAGCGTGTTGTCAGTCTCCTCTCTGCTCCGCAATGTATTTTTCACTGCGTGAGAACTCCTTCAGCGTCGCTGCGCTGTCGTCATCATGTAAATCCCTCCCCAAACGTTTCTGATGGTGCCGTGATTTCGGCGGCACAGTAATGAGTTTGAATGGGCTCTTCTCCAGACTATCCTGAAGAGAGAATTGAAATTCGCCGGAAGTAGTCTGGGTTTTCCCAGGCTACCTTTAACATACAGTATGTTCAAATAGAAATCACTTATTCTGAATTGTAATAATATGTGCTTTTGATCAAAGAAATGCAGCCTTGGGGAACAGAAAAGACTTCAAATCAATTAAAAAACTTTACGGACCACAAACTTTTGACGGTAGTGTATCATAAATGTCTGTTTAAATGTGTGTGATTCATCTGGATTCAGCTTTATGAAGAACCACAAGGAAAGAATAAGTAAATAAGCAGAAAGTTTGAGCTATAAAAAATGACATCCTCTGAGACTTTGCAAAACATGCACTGTTATATAAGACAGATCTAGAAGCCAGAGCTCAAAAAATCTGCAAATCTCAATGCTGATTGCTCAAAGCTTATGCAAAAACATCCCTAGGTATTATTTAAAGAACACAGTAGCCTCAAAATCAAACACGTATACAACTAATTTCAGGTAAAGTGAACGATGCAGCTACAACATACAGAAACCGTTTCAATGCTTGTGGTTTTCACACAAACACCAGTATAGTGTTCCTAGCCTGTCTTTAATCAGAGTAATGCGAGTCAGGCTAGCAGGAAGCTGGTGCAGTCTGATATCCTGTTTGAAACTCACACTAACTCAAACACAGATGCTGATAAACTCACTCCAGTACACGTGTCCAGGTTAGCCAGTGCCCTTTTCTCTATATGTTTGGAGGTTTGATACCATTTGCAAATATATATTTTTACATGACTTACTAGCATCCTGCTTTTTATCTTCCTTCACTCTTAAAGTATAAAGGTTCTTTATAGCATTGATGGTTTCATTAATAACCTTTAACATCCACAGAACCTTTCCGTTCCACAAAAGATTCTTTATAGTAGAGAAAGTTCTTTAGATTTGTTTTTATGTTCTTTATATTAAGGGAAAAAATGGTTCTTTTGAGAACTGATCACTGACAGGTTCTTTAGGAATTAAACTAAAAATGGTTCTTCTGTTGCATTGCCAAAGGAGAGCACATTTCTCCTTTGGGGACCTTTATTTTTAAGAGTGTATCAGGAGTTATCTAAGCGCACTGACTCCGAATTATGGAACAACCTTCTGATGAAGCCGAGACAGATAAGACAGGATAATACAACTGTTTTTATTACAAATGATATGATCAGCATACAGCAAAGGTGAGTTGAAAATGCATATGAATTTGAAAATGTCTTAGTAATTTCTTAGTCTCTCTTTTGCTTTACTGAGAGCAGCACTGGAGCAACATGAACAAAACCTGATGATCGGGTTCTCCAGCATAATTTGAGAGGATCCAAAGAGCATCTTGATCTGAAATTTACATAGATTTTATTAGTGATCTAGAAAAAGTGCAGAATATTAAATATTGCTAATTCATTCTACGTTTCTTGGTTTAACAGTTTTCAAAATTGCTAAAACTTGTTTTGATTGTAAATTCGATTTTGAATCCCAATGTAGACTAATCTTGTGTATTTTTTAAATAATTAGATTCCGACAAACCATTAAATCACAAAAAATATTCATTATTTCATCTGAACAACAAGCAGTGTGTCATTATCTATTGTAAGCGATGTCAACGACCGAGCCAAACACTGAGATGTGCGCCCTCACATTCCTCTGGCCCGAAAAGTTAGATCAGTAAAACACCATAAAATAATAAACTTAAACTGAATTGAGTTGAATAATGACACTACTGTCTTCTGCTTTATAGCTGAAAGTTTTTTAAAACTGATGAAGTTTGCAACATCTACATTGTTTTTGAACTGATTTGAAGCAACATTGAACTGACGAGCTGAATAAAGACATTACTGTCTTCAGTAGAGCCGCTTATAGCTGAATTGAACTTGATTCATAATGAATGAACTTTAGGGTGTGTTCACACTTGGCAGGTTAGGATGGATTAAAACGAACCCTGGTGTGATTGCTCTGTTAGTGCGGTTCAAATGAATAAGTGTGAACTTTCCATCTGATCCCTGATGCGCACCAAACAAGTGGACTGAGACGCTGAAAAGATGAGTCTCGTCCGCTTCCAAATGAACTCTGGCACAGTTGAATGTAATATGAACTCAACATGGACCACAGACATGTAAACGAACCAAAAAGAGGACATGATATCACAGGATGCAACCCTAAAAAGGACAGAATGCTCAAGCATATCAGTTTTTTCTCATCATAGTCGCGATATTACCCATCACAGTTCGGTACAGGCATCAGAACGGCATCTCCTCGCAGCAAATCTTAATTTGTGTGTGTGTTTTGACTCCTTCACACATTTATAAGCTCTTCACGAGTTCTCAGATGGTCAAAATACCATCATATGTAGACTACGCTCATACAGCGAACGCGTTTAGCCCAAAACACAGCATTATTTTGGAAGTTCGACAAGTCCCGCAAAATATACGTAATAAAATCCATCTTTTTTGTTTTGTATCTTTAGGTTCGGTGTTAAAAATGTCAGTGTGACTAAATGTTTCATTTTCTTTTTTGGTCCAGACCAAAAGGACCAAGGGAACCGAAATACAATTGTGAACACACACGCACACTGAATAATGAAACTAATGTCTAAATACAGCAGCATCATTCATTTCCTGTAAATGTTGTGAAGCTACTTTGAAACTGTTTCAGTTGTATAAAGCACTTTAAAAATAAAGGTGACTTGACAGGCTTGTCAGATATTCAACTAGTAACTCTACTAGTTAAATGCCCTTTGTTGTCCCAGTGTAGATTTGGCCATGAGCAAAGACATATTGCAGGTTACAGCTCAGCTATTGACCCCAATAATGACCTTCTAAACATGGCCAGACCTCTCATTAGCCTTGATATAGATAAACAATGATAGCTCACTATCAAAACAAGCTATGCAAATGCATGTTTAATCAACCAGTGTCAAGAGCAGAGAAGAATGAGACAACGTATCAGAAGGCCACAAGCTGAGAAATAACATTGTCTGGATATTCAGCTGTTTAAAACACCCTGAAGGTTATAAATTACACTCTTTAAACTAACTATCAAATATGAAACATAATATTGGATGTATTCAAATACACAAAGGAATGGGGATAAAAGCTTTAATGCTCTAATGTCCATTTGTATTCGAACACAAACCTCATAAAGCAAATGGGATTTTATAAACAGAAACGACAACATTTAGCCTACTCTAACATCATTAATTATGGAAGGTCAGACACTATGAAGTTCACTGTTGTCTAGTCATTCCAACAGTGATTTACCTTTTTAAGTATGAGCCGAAAACGTTGCCAA
This sequence comes from Scardinius erythrophthalmus, assembly GCF_964197995.2. Taxonomy (NCBI): domain Eukaryota; kingdom Metazoa; phylum Chordata; class Actinopteri; order Cypriniformes; family Leuciscidae; genus Scardinius; species Scardinius erythrophthalmus. The sequence goes on along the minus strand of NC_138240.1, from coordinate 4,527,809 downwards.
CTTTGTACAACATCAGTAAAGGTTAGGGATTAAAAAAAGAACCAGTTGTAAAACATGGTGCAATTATATTACCTTTTTTTTTTACAATGGCACTTCTATAGCATATTGGTAACACTTTATCTTACAGTGTCCTTGTTACATATGTTACATACACTTACCATAATAACAGTAAATTATGCATAATAACATGCAACTAACCCTCAACCAAACCCTACCCTAACCCTATAGTTAGTAATGTTGTTCATTTATAATACTCAGTAGTTAAATATATAATTAGCCTACACTGTAACAGTGATACCTTTAAATAAAGTGTAACCACATACCTGGGTACTCTTTGAAGTTCATGAATATGACAATCATAGTCAAGTGTATGACACTGCCACAGTAGGTATTGATGGTGGCACAAATATATCAAGTAGTGAATACAAGCACGGCATGCCATGCTTAAATCTAAACCTGTCTGGTCTCAAAATGAAACCTGAATAATATCATGCATGTGCCCTAATTTTTCGGCGCGCGCTCCAAATGAAATTACATTTTTGTGAGTGTTTAATTTGGAAACCCGTGCAATAAATTATAATTCCCAAACAAATTTTTATTCCAAGTTTGCATGATACACAGACATTGCATGAGCCAGAGTAAAAGATTAACATGCATTTGTGAACCAATTATGTCTCTAATGCATTATCCATCAACGAGGGTTTTTGCATTTACCACACCACCAGGCCAATGTACATGATAAGAAGTTAAAATCGTGACTATGTCCCAATAACCTACATTGTGTCTGACGAACCCACATGACAGGTTTGAGAGCGATATCCATCTCCAGGCAGTGTCAGTGTTTACATGCACGAACAGTGCCGAATAAATTCACATTAACCTACATTTTATTGACCGGTTAAAGCACGCGCTATGAGGATGATGCTCTGTGATGGTCCTGAGGGTGCTGTCAGTCACCTGAGATGTATTAGACTGGTACACTGTTAACCAGTACTTAAAATTAAGCTTTAATTACGGTGCATCTAACATAAATTGATATGCATTTAATATTTAAAGACATTGATCTTGCAAAGCCTGTGAGAGCACTTAGGCAGAAAGAACATTTGTGCGCAACTAAGACACAAAGCTTCAATACAATGCCAGAAACCTGAAACATAGGGATAATGCCTATTTGTAAAAAAAAAAAAAAAAAAAAAATCTTATTTTCTATTTAGAACTGTTGAATAGGAAAATATGTTAAGTCTTTTTAAATGTAAAGCAGAGACCAGGTGTCGTTATTGTACAAAAAAAATGAGTTAGTTTAAAAATAAAAATAAATCTACACATAAAAATGTGCTTCTCAAAGATGCAAATCAAACTGAATTTTTAAATATATTTTTTAATTTAAAAAAAGACTATGTTTCTGCCTTAGACAAAAATAAACGAGTTCTTGTAACATAAGATGTGCACATAAAGATGCGCTTAATCAGCCTCCACTGTCATGATGGCTGCAAGGTGTCACTCACCTGACAATGGAATTTATTGCTCAAGTCTGTCCGAGTCTCTTGTTCTTTTGTCTTCTTTCTTGTGGTGAGGCTACAATGCAAGAGAAATAATATTTACGCCCTCTCCCCCCGACTTCTGTCTTATATGGGAGCGCATGTAATAACGGAGAGAGTGGAAAAACACCAGGCTCTCGTGCAACAGGAGTGTTTCTTAAAGAGACAAGCACACGCTCGCTTCACATCGCTCGGCGTCGCGAGCGTCGCGCCATTGGGCGGCAATCATGTTGCTTGGTAATAAGAGTTTACCAGACACCACCAGGGGGCACAGAAAGCTGTAACATACATCGAGTCTCATTAAAACATCATGTTTTATTTATTTTTGGTCTCATTTTAAACACGCTTAAATCTATTAGCTTTCAATGACTGGTACCTGACATAATAATGTAAATTATTTCAAGCAATTTCTATAAAATGATTCGCGAAAATCCTCATCCAGTTAATCACAAACGTCTGTGATTAGTCCATGATTACCAGCGAAGAAAAATGTAACAGGTATCACGTGACTGCTTAAAGGCTGGTTCAGCAGTGGTGTGTGTACTACAATTTAATTTACTCCTGAATAATGGTGCTGAAAAACATTACACAATTCACAGACATATAGGCTACCCAGTTAAGTCTTAAAAAATAAGATTTAATATTTAGACCTATTCAAACAGACTAATGCAATGCAAGCTTTTTGACATTAAACCCCGCCCATTTTAAGATCCGCATTGCCCTTCTACGCTCTTATTCATTTCTACATCTCATCGCGAATTTGATCTTGCGCATGCGCATTGTGAATAAGGAGGACAGAGACTGCTGCTTGCGCCACTATATTGGAAAGCAAACAGTCGTGCATGGATGCCATTCCATCAGAGACCTCGATGACTGACACAAACAATAAATCATTTCTCCCAGGTGTTTTTTAAGTTTCAGTCCCATGGTTGTCATGCTCAAGCAGATATAGGTAGTGCTAAAGTGAGGTCACATAGGGGTCAGCGGCCTTGTGAGGGGATAATCTTCCTAGACTCAAAACTTTGGGATCAACTTAAGAAGAAAAAGAAAGAGGGGGTAGGTGTCCAAACTCTGATATGGCAACAATGCTGAGCTAAACGTGTCTGCCAATCACAGCAAAGCCAAAGGATTGTGATCCTTCGTGGTGTTTTTCCATAAGGCTAGTGTGCCTTGATGCCTTCACATGTCCTCATCTCTCCTTTTATTATCTGCTTTAATAAAATCTTATGACAGCATGATCACAATCAAAGGTCACACATTGTCACGGATATCAAGGTCTAGTTTCTGGCATTTGAAAAATGAAGTTGAAGCTACATCGCTGCCCTTGCTATAGAATAATAAAGAGTTTGCTCACCCAAATCCATGCCTTACTATGACATGTGTGTGAGATTGTCTGCAGACAGATGGTCTGTCCAGGATGTTAGTCAAAGGGTGTGAGCTGCGGGCTACCGACTCTCGCTGCTTTTATTATTTTTCACACATACATGCACATTGGTGCTATACATGCCTTGCATTGTTAAATGGCAATGCACAAATGTAAGGTACATGCTTTTGAAACAATATATCCAATCAATGTAAGAATTTAGTAGCTTATCTCATATTGTTGAATGGTCATTTTGTGCAGCACATAATTGTATTTTTCTTTATAAAGTGATGTGATATTGAATATAAAATCAACTTAAAATGACATGCATTGCCTTTTTAAAAAATACAGGTACTGTAAATGATTGTTGAATGGTCACTGTAATTACACTATATTGCCAAAAGTTTTGGGACGTCTGCCTTTACATGCACATAAACTTTAATGACATCCCATTTTTAATCCGTAGGGTTTAATATGGAGTTGGTCCACCTTTTGCAGCTGTAACAGCTTCAACTCTTCTGGGAAGGCTTTCACAAGGTTTAGGAGTGCGTTTATGGGAATTTTTGACCATTCTTCTTGAAGCACATTTGTGAGGTCAGGCACTGATGTTGGGCGAGAAGGCCTGGCTCGCCGTCTCCGCTCTAATTTATCCCAAAGCTGTTCTGTCGGGTTGAGGTCAGGACTCTGTGCAGGCCAGTCAAGTTCCTCCACACCAAACTTGCTTATCCATGTCTTTATGGACCTTGCTTTGTGCATTGGTGCGCAGTCATGTTAGAGCAGGAACATCCCCAAACTGTTCCCACAAAGTTGTGAGTATGAAATTGTCCAAAATGTCTTGGTATGCGGAAGTATTAAGAGTTCCTTTCACTGGAACTAAGGGGCCAAGCTAGCCTGGGAAAACCCAGACAACTTCCGGCAAATTTGAGCGACGTCCGTTCAACTTTTAAATGCATTATTATATTCAAATTGCAAACACATGAGGACAGTCTCCATGAAAGACCCACTGGCAGATGAACGTGCTACTACATTTCTCTCCGAAACTGTAGGAAGTTAAATTAGATTTAATAGAGGATTTTAACTGTGACAAGATGATTGACAGGGCAGTTTACGTGACAGGATGCACGCGACAGATCCGTCCGATAAAGATGACGAAGTAGTATGTCCCAAAGCTTGCCTACTTTTTTGCTACACATTCAAAAGTAAATACATTTTCTTCACAAAAAGAGTACATACTTTTATGGCGTAGTGTAACTTGGGGCGAATTGGGACACAGCATATGGCTTTACACGATGACGATCGCTCTGATTGGTTTTAGGTCTATCCAATTGCGCCCAGAGGCATTTGAGCGACGTCCGTTGGTGACGCCCCTTTGGAAATTAGTTATTAATGAAGCTATGCCAGACCATAACTCAGTTACTACTGAGAATGGTCTGGTTTTAACCATGCTAGGGCCAACCCCTGAAAAACAACCCCACACCATAACCCCCCCTCCACCAAACTTTACACTTGGCACAATGCAGTCAGGCAAGTACCGTTCTCCTGTCATCCGCCAAACCCAGACTCTTCCATCGGATTGCCAGACAGAGAAGCGTGATTCGTCACTCCAGAGAACACGTCTCCACTGCTCTAGAGTCCTTAACACCACTGCATCCGATGCTTTGCATCGCACTTGGTGATGTAAGGCTTGGATGCAGCTACTTGGCCATGGAAACCCATTCCATGAAGCTCTCTACGCACTGTTCTTGAGCTAATCTGAAGGCCACACAAAGTTTGGAGGTCTGTAGCTATTGACTCTGCAGAAAGTTGGCGACTTCTGCTCACTGTGCGCCTACCACTTACGCTTTACGTGGCCTACCACTTCGTGGCTGAGTTGCTGTTGTTCCCAATTGCTTCCACTTTGTTATAATACCACTAACAGTTGACTGTGGAATATTTAGTAGTGAGGAAATTTCACGAATGGACTTATTGCACAGGTGACAACCTATCACGGTACCACGCTTGAATTCATTGAGCTCCTGAGAGTGACCCATTCTTTCACAAAGGTTAGAAGCGGTTTGTCTAGATGCTTGATTTTATACAACTGTGGCCATGGAAGTGATTGGAACACTTGAATTCAATGATTTGGAGGGGTTTCCCAATACTTGTGGCAATATAATGTATATACAGTATAATAAAGCAAACTGTATCATATTTAATATTTGTACTCCATATTTAAATGATATATTAATGTATAATTTTTATTTTTAATGTATTAAAAATTCATGCATTTCCTTTTAAAATACACATTTTCATTGTAAATACTTCTTGAATGGTCAGAATACTCTGATTATACAGCTTAGCTTGTATATTTCATATTTAAATTATATCATGTTAATATATCAGCCAACTTACAATGACATGCATTGTCTTTTAAAATATAAATGTCTACTGTAATATCTAACATAGGTTGTTGAATGGTCAAAATACACTGATTTTATATAGCTTGTATTCATATTTAAATTATATTAGTATTTCAACCAACGTAAAATGACATGCACTGCCTTTTTTAAATGCAAATTTTCACTGGTAAGGTAACTTAGTTAACCAATCATCATCATGTTTAATGTTCCAATAAACTTTTTAAAGCACACGTCTATGCAATTAAAAACTAATGCAAAATTTGCTCAAACAATATTTTTAATTCAGATCCCCATAATGCTAATGCCCATCAAGACATCAGCAAAACGCAGAGGATCTTATTACGATATGAATATTTGTTTGGATAGTTTCTGAAATCTGAGAGGTCTGAAATCCCCTTTCACTTTTATGTTCTTATATGATGTTAAACTTGAATTTTATGTCATTATTTCTCATTTTCTTCATTATGTCCATGTGAGGCACTTTAAATACCCGCATTAAGACAATGTTGAAGTCAACAAGAATTGTAATAGTTCCCATTTGAGTGCTTCTCTGTGTGCGTGTCTGTTTCGTGTTGCCAGGTTTCCTCGCTGGTCTCTGGAGCCTCCGCTCACCCAGGAGGAGATTAAAGAGCGAGGCAATGGAACAGGTTGTTTTTTATCCATGGCAAAATAATACCTGTAAATCAGCTCAGCTCCAGAGTGCTGAGTCCAGCTGTATTTGGTGCTCTAAAGGGTTGTGTAATGCTGACATTTCCATGTGATGAGATCTCTTGTGCAGCGTTCGCTTGCATTTAATTGAATTCTAAGCAGCGTTTTGCAAAGCGCTTATTGATACTTGGTAATTATTCATGTTGTCATTAGTTGTGCATTTTATTCCCAGTGTCATGTGGCTGCATGGATTTGCTTTAGTCATTTTGATAAAGAGATTTGTTGTGAAGTTGAGCTCTACTTTTACTGACATGTGTAGCAGGTGGAGTATGGGAAGAGTCATGTGGTGCCACAGTAAGCCTCTTTCAGTCTCACATGCACTGTTTGTGTCACAGGGCAGCTGGGGGATACTGAAAGATTTCATTCACATGCTGACACACACAAACCACCAATTCGCCAAAACTTCCCGAACTGCCATGAGATTGTGTTCACTCTTAGAAATAAAGGCTCTGAACTTTGCAGGGTTCTGTCAGAGGCTTCAATGAACCTTTTAGGGGTTCCCATCATATAATCATTTTATGGATTAAATCATTCATTTTGATTTAATTCATTTTTATTTTGATAAAATTTGATGAATTAAACAGCTCGCAAACATAATTTATCACTGTTGAAACATGAAAATATTATGTAAAGTGGTTCCTATTATAACCTTTTTCAAAGTCTTAATTATCTTTTTTGGTCTACTATAGGCTTTCATGCTTGAAAGTAAAAAAAACACACATTATTTTTCACTAATTTGACATTAGCCACGTTTCCATTACCCTTCAAACTGCGCAAATTGACATTGCGAATTGAAAATACGCCCAATGGAAACGCGTCAATTTCGCAAAAACTCCCATTTATCGCAAAAAAGTTTTTACGCTCGCATGAGGTGGTTTTTCAAGCAATTCGAAAAAGAAACAGTTTTTGCGCATTTACAGGTCACCTGACGTAGATGACGGGGTAGCCTATGTTTGGACAGAATACGAGACAAAGTTCTTTATTAAATTCATAAAAGACAAAATAATTACAGGATTCTAAACCTCAAAGAAATGTCACAATCAAGACCTCGAAGCAGATATGAGGGAGAAACACCCAGAAACACCTCATTTGTGCCGCTCCCAAGTATAAGGGTCTTTCCTTGCCATTAATGATTGGATAACACCCATACGTCTCCTTCGATTAATAATAATGGCCAGTGCAGTGGCTGGGATATACATAAACCTACCAACATCCGTTGCCATGATTTTTGGAATGATTTATTGCGAGAGGAAAAAGTTTCAAAAGTTTTAGTCGCATAACATCGGTTAATGGAAACGCCGTCATTTCGCAGTAGTTTTTTGTTGACATTTAGAAAAAAATCGCAAAAGTTTTGGCAAATCTGTAATGGAAACAAGCCTATTGTTGCAGCTCCTCTCTTACCCTCCTTCCAAAAAACGCAATGTGCTCTGATTGGCCGGATTCACCAGTGTGTTGAGATTGGTCAACCGCTTCAAGCATGTTTGGGAAATGTCACGCCCCTTACAATAACTGTGAGTTTCAACCAGGTTTCAACACAGTTGCTGCGTCCCAATTCGCCTACTTATAGGTTACTATGCCCTAAAAGTATGTACTGTTTTTGTGAAGAAAAAGTACATAATTTTGAGTGTATACCAGAAAAGTAGGCAAGCTTTGGAACAAACTAATTTAAAGGACAGCTCTGTCGCTAATTACGTGCTTCCTGTCACTCTAAACTGCCTCAATCATCTTGTCACATTTAAAATCCTCCACATTCAATTCAATTTAATTTCCTACCGTTTCGTAGAGAAATGTAGTAGCACATTAACAAGTTAATTGCCAAATGTATCTTTACATAAGTACATGGTGGATAACACTGAGGTTAGATACTGATTCTTAATCACTCAAACCCCTTTAACTCTCAAACTGTCATTCTCGCACATCCTCCATGTTTGTTTTTTACATTTTTTATTCGTGTTTGTAGTTCTAATCGAATCCTTGTCCAATGCGCAAAGGATTGTGGGCAGTATTAGCCGTTAGTGTGCACGGATCTGCACTTCAGATTCTAACTGGCATCCGGGTATATTTGGAATACTAATTTCAACATACTACAATTTGGGACACACTAATTCTCATTTCGAATGCTAGGACTCTATATGTTTAGGACGGATAGTATGCAAATTGGGATGCAGCAACTATTCAACTCAACCAGGCCACGCTCCTTTTTTGTGCATGCGGGAATTATTTAAATGAGGAATATTGTGACGTGTTCGTTAGAGAAAAACTCCTTTTGGAGTGACCTTTTTCAAAGCCTTTTATTCAAGGACCTTTTTCATGCTCAAGCAGCAACATTACACAGTAAAGAAAGTTAAAAATGTAGGACCCTTTTAAGAAATTTCTCCCTATATAGAACCTTTCTGGTTCTTTAAAATTGAGTTAAGAACCCTTGAGTTTTGTTTCGAACCACACTAAACCTTTTTTCTAAGAGTGTACACATGACCAACACATGCTGCCCTTGATTTAAACAATGCAGGAGAACTAAGCCTCACCAATTTTCCAACAATGCTGTGATCGCAGCAGGAAATAGGCCTCATTCCTGGAAAGACTCTAAATAAGTAATTCCCAGGGGTACAGAGGTGTGATTAAACCTATAAAACAGAAAATGAACAGATTAAAACTAGCTGTAAATGAAAATGTAAATGTGTGTACATATGTGCGACTGTTTTTGACCCACAGTATTTTATTGAGTGACTTGATATTTATGATAATGCTGAATGATTTCCACTGTAAGATTAGTTGAAAAGGTTACTTGTTACGTGTGGGGAAACATGTGATTCTCTGAATGCTCAGTTTTCTGCCCGTGGAAACATCAATATCACAGCAAAACTCCCGGTGTTAAATTAACACAGCCATTGTTTATATAACCCACACTAAACTGCTGGAGAACATACATGCAACACTCCGAATATATTTGTTTAATATCCGAGTAGGATATCTGCCTACTTGTCAGACTTTGACCTGCATGCCATTCTCCTTTCATTTTGGCAGAAAACATGGTTACCATGGTAATTTTGTGCAAGGGAAACTTCAGCTGACACAAATACTCTAGCAGGCTTAGAGAAACCCAACAAATCTACAACCCTGCTTTGATCAGTCATTCCAAGAAGTATTTGGACAAATTAAAACTCCTAACAATGAAGAATACCACATACACTACCGTTCAAAAGTTTTGAGTCTGTAAGATTTTTTTAAAATGTTTTTCTCTTACAAGGCAGCATTTCTTTGATCAAAAATACATAAACACAGTAATATTGTGAAATATTATTATAATTTAAAATAACTGTTTTCTATTTGAATATATTGTAAAGTGTTGCAAGCAACATGCTAATTCAGTTACCAAAATGCTAAATCTCGCTAGCAACATGCTAATTCAGTTACCAAAATGCTAAATCTCGCTAGCAACATGCTAATTCACTTGAGCAAAATGCTAAATCATGCTAGCAACATGTTAATTCGTGCCAACAATGTGCTAAAACCTTCAAATGTCAAGCTGTTCAAAGTTATTTTAAACTTTCAGACCTGGCTTTGTCAAGTCAACATCAAAGTTTGTCATCAAACTTTACTCATCTAGTTTATACAGTGAGCCAAAAGACCAAAAAATAAGCATATTTTACAAGCATTGCCTTCCTCGGCTTGTCTAGAGCGTTTGGTGTTTTATTGTTCCTCCTGATCAAAACACATGATGGGAGATTACATCATCAGATCTGGCTGTACCTCAGCGAGTGCTGTGGGTGAAGTGGGAGTTGTACTGGTTCTGACTGAGATCTTTGTGGGTGTATGTTTAAACCGAGCAGACCTACAGTAGTTAGTATCCTCACATTAAAGATCCATCCACCGCTGCCTGGTTAGTTACAGATTCATGGCATGTCTCTATCGTGTGTGACTCAGGGATCTGAGTCACACAAACACACACAGTTCTTATATGATAGATGTCAGAGAAACGCTGCACTGATAGGCCTTCATCCTTCACTTGAGTCGGTTGTCATGGTAATTCTGTCTCCTGTTGCCTGGAGAAACATGAAGCTTCGTGCCATCCTTTGACAAGTACCAAACTCCAGCAAACGAGAATTTAAATGGGGGTTCAGAGGTTTATAAGCTATAATAAATGGGAGGGGACAATTTCTATGTTGTTCTATGCTATCTCCACATTTCGTCCCTGGTAGTTTTAAACGCACTATACAAAAACAAATGTCTTTATCTCTATGAGCTGATTAAAAACAATGACAATCCTGCTAGACGCACTTTAGGGACATTCAGTTACGAAACATTTGATATGACTCTTTATATAACATAAACGTGTGATGCAAACCAGATAATATTTAAGACAATGTCTAAAAGTTATCGTTTAAAATAACGCTTGTCCTTCAGTGAAATCATGATCCCTGTTTGAGTCCTGCACTAATACTTAGCGCCTCCTGCAGGACAAAAATCAATAAATATTGACATAAAAATTAAGAAATATTGGTAACACTTTACACAATAAGGTCTGTGTTAATATTACTTAATGAATTACCTAACAATGAGTAATATATTTACACAGCATTTATTGATCATTGTTCACAGAGCATTAACTAATGTTAACACATGCAACTTTTGATCTTAAAAATGTTTTAGTAAATGTTGAGATTAATGAATGCTGTAAAAGTATTGTTCATTGTTAGTTCATTTTTGAGTCATTTATTTCTTAAAATATTTTCAACTTTTCACTTAAAGTATTCTGATGATACAATTTATAATAATAATTTGTATTGAATTAAAATAAATAAATAATAATTTTGCCAGTGGTCTCAAAAAGACCAGCATAAAATAGAATAAAAAGGCAATGAAATGTTCAGGTGTGGGTGCGGAGAGATGGCGAGGACTCAAATGCGTCAAAAAACAAAACAGAACAAAAACCAAAACCGACCGACCGACAAACACAAGACCACACCTAAACTGGGAATTAAAAAACACACACACAAACAAACACAATGAACCAGCACAGGACAGAACACACAGGCTCTGTCCAGAATAGCATACTCTCTTAAGTAGGTAATTATTCTGAATAAGTAATTACTTCATAATTGCTAAAAATATATGTTCTATATAGTTTAAATGTAATCTGGATGTCCTACATTCGCCATGTTGTCATTATCATGTGACCTACCAGCATCAGTTGCCTCGCTTCACCTCCATTCACAAATCCTCTCCCGTGGCCTCATGGGATAGTAAAGTGTCCATTGTATGCACACTTCAGGATCTCACCAGAAGTAGTAGTTCATCTGGGTACTTTTTGCCTCCTGTTTTATGAGTACTGTGAATTTGGGACATACTTCTTTTGTCACATATTGTTTTTCGCCAACTGTAGAGTAGGTAAGTATGCGATTTCAGATTTCAGTACGTGGAGAAATACTTTTGTAAAGTCAAATCAAACAGCCACAAGTAATACATTATTAAATAATATTTATTTTTTCTCACCTATGTACAGTACATCTCATTCAGTCACAGTATCCCACCCATAAATCATATGAAAGGAATCTGCAAAGCCAACGCATCCAATCATAAATGGATATTTCATGACTTTGACATTTATGAATGTTCATACACAAGTCTCATTTGTGGGATATTCTCCTGAGCACCCAGTTCAGTAACGCAAACACACACAAACTCAAGTGCTGCTATGAAAATGAGCAAAAGATAATGCTGATGATTTAAACCACATTGTGTAGACATGCCACTTTAAGACCTGCATAAAACAGAATAAATAAAATAAAATAAAATAAAAGCAATGCAGGGAAAAGAAAAGCACAAGCCAAAAATGTTTAGGTTGAGAAAGATTAAGGACAGTCAGGTTTAGGAGCACGTTTCCTGATTATAATATCGATATTAAATGCAAATATTGCATGCACATTAGCAGAAGTCTTTCCTGTGGGTGCAAAGCAGAGAAAGTTCTATATCAGTGCTGGAAGATGCATTTGTGAGTGAACGCACATTTGGAGGCATAAATAATCATTTGGTTTAACAAATGGCGCTGTCACACAAACACCAGAGAAAACAAGGGAAATCCTTTTGTAATTCAATTCTCGGATCAAATATGCACAACAGTGTAACTCTCAGTCCTATCATGACAACACCTTTCAAAACACTTTCAGATTCTTCCGACCATGTTCTATGCACTCCTATTCATAAATGCATTAATAAAATCTTTCTTTCCAAAGGAAATGCCTCATCTTTGATTAAATATTGACTCATAAACTCATGTTCAGCGATGTAACAGCTAAACCTATTTATTATTTATTATTGTTTTGGCTCTGCATCCACAACACTTCACAAAGAGTTTCCTGTAGAGTTAGTTCAATATTCTGCTACATCTGGAAGAATGAACAGTATAAGCCTGAACATCATGAAGAGCGCTAATATCAACTGAAACGCGACACTCACTATCGTGAAAATCAAAATGCCAAGCTTTTATCTCTCTGGTGTGAGTTCGTTCGTTCATGGAAAACAAAAGGAAGAACTAAATAAAGGAAGCTTCACTAAATCACAATAGGCCACTGCAATGTGACGCATCTGCAAGTGTGTTTTTGGTTAAAATCGACCATATTAGATTGGTACTGCTAATGTGATGCTAGTTTGCTACAGAGTATTTGTGCATGTAAAGCATTTTATAAATCATTCAGCGTCCCGCTCCCTCCCTCTCGACCTCAAGTTCCTTTTTGTTTTCAGCACTCCAGCCCAATGCTGGCCAGCAGAAGCTCCAGGGCGCTGAGTTTCTGGTTGGCTTCCTCGATTTCGCTGTACGTCTGAACGTTACTGGCGATGTGGAACCGGATCTCGTCCACCAGGGGGATGGAATCAGTTTCCTGTCTGGCCGCCACGTTCCCAGCATCCTCTCTGATCATATCAGCAAACTCTGGCCTTTCCACCAGCTGAAACAAACATGACTTCCTTTCTGAGCAAATCTTCCAAAAAATGCACACGCAATTTTTTTATAATAAGGCTTCTAGAGCAGAAAACAGTTCTAAGAAACTGAATTTAATTCTGAGTATTAAATGGTATTTTTGTCATTAGGATTAATTCATGTTGAAAATAGTTAAAGCATGATTTTCATATTTCATAACACATTTAACACAAGTTAAGTTAAATGTGTTATGAAATATGAAAGTCATGCTTTAACTAAACTTTAACATATTTTCCAGTGAAACTGAATAGTAGTCAGCGGGAAACAGGGCAGGACTTGTTGAAGGGCAGAAATTGTTACACTCAAAAAAAATTAAATAATAATAATAATAATATATATAAAATATATATATATATATATATATATATATATATATATATATATATATATATGAAAAATAAAACATTTTTTAAATAAAATTACTTAGCTTTTATTAACAAATAATATAAATTTATATCAAATATAATATTTATTTTTATATTTACATTTTCTAAAAATGTTATAATAACATTAAAAATATTACTTTTTCTTATGGAATGTACAATTACATGTATATCTTTATATTATATAACTCCAAATGTTTATTTATAAAAAAATATATATAATTTGTATATTGAATAATAAATGTTTTATATTTCAAAATATTTTTATATAGTTATATTAAATGTAGATTTTAAATTATATTATAATACAATTAATTTTTATATTTATATTTAAAAATACAATAAACTTTTTTTATATTGTATAAACATACATGTATATTTTTATATAAAATCAAATATTATTTCTTTATTAAATAACTAATTTTATACTTATTTTTTATAATAATATTATAAACATTTATTTTTATATATTTATATTATATAAATATAAATGTACAAACATACATTATAATTATGTTTATACTACATTTATTTGTATATTTACAAATATTTTATAATAATATTACAAAATATTTTAATATAAATGTATACTAATTTAAAATAAATTATTATTTTATATTATATAATTAATTTTTACATTAATATAAAATATATAATATATTTATATAACTGTTTTTTACAATAATATTAAAATGGATGAGCGGGCCACAATAACACCAGGGACATTCATTATAAATGTAAATAATGTGAATTTTGATAAGCACAAACGCAGCATAACCGTGAACGAACACACATCTGCTGTACGTGCCGTACCCGCTCGATGATCTTGGCCATGTATTCTGTGCACTGGTCCTCCAGACGCGAGAGCCGGAACAGTTCTGCCGTCTTCCACATGTGCAGCACGTTCTCCTCATTGAGCAGCGCGGCCAGAGTTCTGCCACACAGACGCTTCAGACCCGGCAACAGGTACATGTCGGCCACACACAGAACCTCATACACGTTCTCGTGAGAGAGCTGGAAAACAGTGCAAAGGCTTCACTAGCACATCTGACACTGAAGCGTTTATCAAGCTGGTTAACACGATTTCAGCTAAACAAGTACAATTTATGATACCATTGTTGTCAGGGGCATTATTAGCATCTAAATGATATGACTTGCCTTAAAAGGGCTTTAAAGAGAGAGTGGAAAACTACGCTATATTACGGCGGTTTAAGGTCAAAGTGTTTCCTCCTCCTGGGTTAACAATTTGCATTAAGGAACTTAAGCTTTGGCTGAAGGCAAATCATCTTAAATTTACCTCAGACCAAACGGAGGTACCGCAGGCCCTTCCTTCCAACAGCAATTAGACTCTTTAATTGCAGTAACGACACTATGTAGCACTTATTATATCTATTACAACCATATTTTTTATTCAATGTGTTTTTCCGTAATTGTGGAGCTGCTGTATTAGGTGAATTTCCCCGGTGTGGGATTAATAAAGTCAGTCCATCCATCCATCCATCCCTGATTGGTTCTAAATCTGTTGTGTCCAAACTTAGACTTGGATAGTGAGTTTGGTGTACTTCTTGATTCCACTCTTTCATTTACTGCTCACATTGTTAAGGTGGTAATATCTCTCGTATTCGATCTTCAAGTCAGCAGGAATCCTGAAACTGTCATACATTCCTTTGTCACATCTTACTTTGAATGCTTTAACTCGCATATTTATGGCCTTTCAGCTAAAAACATCAAACGATTACAACATGATCAAAACTCTGCAGCCCGTTTGATTTCTCTCACAAGAAAGAACGAGCACATTCCTCCAATTCTTCCGGTTTCCTTATGCATACACTTCAAGGTACTAACCCTCACGCACAAAGCTCTTCGTAACCTTGGTCCTTCATCTGATCTACTTCAACCTCATGCCCCTGTTCGTTCCTTAAGATCTTCTAGTGCGGGATTGCTAATGACTCCTAAATTTAGTTGGGTCCCTATGGGTGCCAGGTCTTAGTGTTCCATCTCCCAGGTTGTGTAATGCTCTACCTCAAGACATACGTCAAGCATCCTACCTTCTTTCTTTCAAAAACCTCTTAAAAACACATTTTTCTCTGAATATTTCTCTTCAGCTCTTGGTCTGTGTTTTTTGAGAGCACGTTTACATGCACAACAATACGCCGATAACTACCAAAAATCAGTTTATTGAAATAACCCGATTTACATGCAAATCAATAAACTGGCCATGCAAATAAACCACGTTTACAAGACTGTAATAAAAAAACAGGTTATTGCCCGTAGGTGACGTCTAAAACATCAGCATCCATGTATTTCACTCTGTTTATTATGAAAGTTGTGCTTTTGTAAATAAATATATTTATTTATGTAGCTTTAATACACTTTAATACATTTTTATTTCAGTTTTAGTAATTTTAGTACAACTTACACCTTCAGTTATTTGCCAAGATTTTTTTTTTTTAGATTAGGTTTTTCATATATAATATTTCTATTTTAATTTATTTGTTTTAGTCAATGATAACAACACTAATAAATATCAGTTTGTTTTATGCTAGAACTACTCGAAGCGTTCGGTAAATAGAAAATGTTCAGCATCTGTTGAGACATGTCTTGATTGTGTGTAGTGTTCATTGCACATGTGTGTGTGTACCTGAGTGTTGTCACTGTAGATGTAGTAAAGGATTCTTGTAAACAAATCGTGAGACACATCGTGAAGGGTGATGACGGGAATACTGGGATGAGCCTGTAGAGTTTCACCCTCGCAGAAATGATCCTCCATCAGCGCTTTAAAATAATCACTTCGACCACAGAAAAACGCCTGCGTACACACACACACACGTTTAATCTGCAAAAATGCCCTTTTTAATCAACCACAAATAGAATATGAAAGCACAACTGTCATTCTAATAATCGATTCTAAGTGATTAAAAATATAACCAAAGACAGACATTACACTGATGTCTTCATTTGCATTTGGGTTGCAACTAATGCCGTCCCAAATACAACAACCTGGGATTATGATTATCAGTATTACCAAACACTGACCTTGTGACACAGAAAGTCATTGCCCTCCACCCGGAAACAGATATCAGGATAACTTGGAAAGCTGTCAGTTAGATCGAAAGGAAGCTGACCGTATCCAACCTAAAAATCAAACAGCAGATATCAAACAAAATATCACTGTATAGAAATAATCTATATGTGAAAATCTGACTTTTTCATTAAACAGGAGTGGTTGACTTTAGTCTATAATACTGCAGCTCAACATTCTTGCACATGTATAAACAAGACCGTTCAAATGTTTGTGGTCGGTAAGAAAGAAAAGAAAAGAAAAGAAAAGAAAAGAAAAGAAAAGAAAAGAAAAGAAAGGAAAGAAAGGAAAGAAGTCTCTTCTGCTCACCAAGGCTGCATTTATTTGATCAAAAATACCTAAAAAACAATGATATTGTGAAATATTAACATATAATATATAAACGGTTTTCTTTTTGAAAATATTTTAAAATGTAATTTATTCCTGTGATGAGGCACTAACTATTTTAACCAGCAGTTGCTAGGCAACCACACATCCCATAATTATAAAACCGGCACGAATCTTCACCCTGGTGATAAGAGGCTATAGGTGCTGAGCTGAACTCCTGATAAAGGTAAGCGTGTGTGTGTGCGTCCTCTCACCCTGAGCTCAGCGGGAAGAGCGCTGTCAGCCAGCAGAGCCATCCCATCCTGCAGCTGAAAGTCATGAGGATCCAGTGTCAACACCTTCACACACGTCCCGGGCTTATTAGACACTGACAGAGACAGAGAGAGAGGGTTGTTCAGATGCTTCACTGCAATCAAACAACTGAGTTAGCAAATCATAACTAAACAGTTAAAAAAAAAAAACCAGTTTTTTTTTGTAGAAAAAAATTCACAAATGCAATTCTTCTGCTATTATTGCACTTTTTTAACTGTTAAATAGATTAATATTATTTAATGTATAAGGGCAGGGGTGAACAGAAGAGACTTTAAAATCGTACCATCTCCAAACCTTTGAAAGTTAGTGTCGCTTCGATGCAGTCAGCAACTTTTTATTGGTAGTTTGCAGTGTAGCTAATTTTTTTCTTTCAAAATGACAGCTTGACTGTACAGTAGGTACTTTAATTTACGAGTTTCAAATTAGCTTAACAGTTTCACTGTTGTGTGGTTCCTCACCAAACTCATAAACCTGTTTGCACTTCACTTCCAGCTCCTCAATCAGCTCGCTGATCTTGCACTGTTTCGCCAAGCGCTTGCAATCCTCCACGTAATTCACATCTATGTCCAAACGACCTGAAGAAAAAAAAAAGGGGTAGCATAAGGTGAGGAAAAAAAATAGTGTCTGACAGAAGATTGCTAACTTAACTCTCGGTCTTGGTCTGACGCTCACCAGTGTAGAAATACTGCATGATTGCACCAAATGCAGCAGGATTGACCTGGAAAAAAAAAAGGAAATTGAAATGGACACATTAGGATCATGAAAGTTTGAAGCATGCTGGTGATGTAAAAGGTTATAAGAGAGCTTCTTCTTAATTTAACACAACCCTAGGGAGAAGATAATTAAAGCAGCACAAAACGTGAACACTAGCATTAACACTTTCTGAAAAAACTATGAACATACACTTTCATGTTTAATACCAAATGATAAGAAGGTGGTACAACTTATTAGTCAGGAAAATGACACATCCAAATTTACATATACTTTTATAAAACATACTTTTCATAAGGGTATGAAAGAGTGTAATGCTTTGCATAATTAGAACACCTTAGACATGATCTCACAAACTACAGGCCAGTGTTATTTTAGCATTATTGAGATACTATTATAGTTTTTATTCATATTTTGAATCAGTTTTTATTTATTCCGTTTTCATTTTAATTTCAGATAAAGTTTTAGAAATGTTTTGTGTATTTGTGTCAATTTTTAAATGTCTATAGAGTTTTTATTAATTATTGTTATTATTTTTATTTATTTGAGTACATCAAGTTAAACTAAATGAATGCGTTGGCAACTAGCTGAAATAAGTTTTTATACATAATATATATATATACAGTATATTATACTTATATATATTTAATTTTATTTCATATAATGTTTGTTTCAAGTAACACTTTTGTTTTTATGGTTGTAGTTTGAGTTTTAGTGTAGTAATCTATAAGCACCCAGCTCCAGGCAGGATGAATAGTATCAGGATGAATAGAAATTGGAATTTTTGTGCAGTCAAACAGCGCCTACCAGTGGATGTTTGAGTGCGATCGCACTCTTGCCCTTCCACTTGGTCTCCAGCATGTGAGCGAAGTATTCAGATCGGGCACTCAAGATACACCGGTGGGCCTTGAACATCTCACCGTGCACCATAAACGTCACGTCACTGTAGTTTCCCTGCTCCAAAAGCCTACAGTGGGGAAAGCAGCAGTCAGTTTGTGAAAGTGACTGTGGTTTGGGTTTTGTTTGTGTGTGTTTATAGTCCTCACGTCTGCAGGAACTGGTCGTAGTAGTCTCTCTGCATGGCCTTCGCTGTGATGCGCTTGTACTCTTTGAGCAGGCGGCGGATGGGGTCGCTCAGCGCTCCGTACAGACAGCGCTCGCCGTCAAATGTGTTCGCCTCACACTTTGCTCCTGCCACAACAAAGATGTAATGCACTTACATAAATATCAGTAAAACGTATGGTGCAATTCTTACATTTTTTTATTAAGGGCACAAAATTCTTTTTTTCCTGATGTGACCTTTTAAAGGGGACCTAGTATTTAATTTAAGTAAAATAAAATTTAGTTTTACCACCTGAAAGTTTTTGGAAGGTACCTGCTTTCACTCATTTTTCATTATTTGTTGATTTTTTTTAAACATTTTCTTAATTTGATGGGTTTATATGGAAACTTGTTTCCACCAAGGAATAAATAATTCAAAAGTTAATTGCAACTTTTTATCTCACAATTTTTACTTTTTTCTCACAATTCTGTGAAAAAAAGTCAAAATTCTGAGAAATAAAATTCTGACTTTTTTCTCTGAAATGTGAGATATAAACTCACAGTAGCAATTGCGAATTATAATGTCAGAATTGAGAGATACATCAAGTTTATGGTCTGGTTTCACAGACAGGGTTTAGATTAAACCAGAATTAGACCTTAGTTCAATTAGGACATTTAAGTATCTTTAATAAACGCCTTAGAAAAACACATTACTGGTGTGCATCTTGAGACAAATCAATTTCAAAAACAGCAAAACAAAAGCAAGTTGCTTTCTGTTAAAACAGCTCAAACATGCATTTTAGTCTGGGGCTAGACTTAAGCCTCATCTGTGAAACCGGGGGTATATATCCTGTATATTTTACATCCTGCAAATTATAACTTTTTATCAGATATAAACTCACAATTGCTTATTGTGAGCTTAGTTATAAAGTCGGAATTGCAAGATAAACTTCAGAGAAAAAAGTCAGCAGATTAAAAGTCGCAATTACCTTTTTTTATTACGTGGCGGGAACAAGCTTCCATAGTTTCAGGCTTTATTTTGTATCTTAATCATTAAAATCTCACTATACAGAGCAGATTACAACTCCCTGGTTAGTTATGAATAATAACCGTTCTAGCATTTACCGTTGGCAAGCAGATACTGCACCAGCTCTTCATGTCCGCAGAGACATGCATAATACCTGAAGACAAAGACAGAAAGATATCAGTGGCTTCATCAAAACAGACATGACAGACAGTCAATGGAAATAAGCAAGCAGTCTTACAGAGGTGTGCTGTCCCACTTATCTCTGATGTTCAGCTCTACATCTCTTTGTTCAACCAGGTATCTGGAGAAGATGAAAAATGTCAGCAGAAAAAGCAGTGAACAGATACATTATAACCAACCAACATAATAATTGAGAGAATCACACACAGAGCTTTAAAGGGATAGTTCACCCTAAAATGAAAATTGTCATATTTTTCTTTAAAATATCTTCTTATGTGTTCAACAGAAGAAATAAACTTACACAGGTTCAGAACAACACGAGGGTGAGTAAATGATGACAGAATTTTCATTTTTGGGTGAACTATCTCTTTAAGAAATCTGTACTTAGAAAAGACTAAGTACAGTAATTCTTTACTGTATGTGGGCCAATACAGTAACATGTTATCTGTCACCCTCACATGCTTTTCCTTCTAATTCTGAGGCCACACAGGGTCTTTCACTGTTTCACAACATTTCACAACTGAATGCCACTGAAAAACAACCCTGGTATATTATGTTGTTACAAGCAAAGCGTATATTTCAATCAAAGGTGCTAGTCAAGCGTAATTCTATATTGCAATGAAACAGCATCTTAGCTAGTAGCTACTGAATGCACATACTAGATAATATATATGCCATGCAGTTGCTTAGATAGGCATATACAGAATCCAAACACTATATATGCCTTGGATTTGCACATTGTGTTGCATGTGCATATACAGTCTCTAAAGACAACACTGCTGTTTTAGATAAGCATGCAGTGACTAGATACCTAGAGATGAACTTTTGTTTAGATATGCATAATTAATTTCTAAAGACTATACAAGTCATGAATACTTGTTTAGGTATTACTAAACTGTATCTACAGACTATATAGCCCATGCACACTTGGTTACAATTAAATCAAGGTCTAGAGTTTAGGTAGGCTGTGCATATTGACTTGTATGTAACGTTACAGAGTCTATATGTAGTGTATATTTGCTCTATATAAAATATCTTGAGAATAAATAGGCCGTGGATATGTGTTCACATGGAAAACCTTCAAAACAACAACAACAACCCATCAGCTGTCTGACCTCACTCTGGCAATGTCGCCCTTTCTGCAGCTTGAAAACAGATCAACGGCGTCCATCTGCGCGGCGGTAAAGCTTCTCTGAAATGCATTGAAACGGCCTGTCTAACAGACAGGATCGGCTACAGGCACACGGTCAGAGGCGGTTGTGGAAAAACTAGTGCGGAGCCTGTTTCCAGGTGAGATTCGAGATGTCTGCTGTCTATTCTCGTACTGAAAGTGCTCAGCAAACGTAAACAGGAAGCAGATTTGTGTACGCACAGCTGAGTTTTACTGTTGGGTCAACAGCGCCCTCTTATGGACTGTGTTGGAATATACTGACTGTTGCGCCAGCGTTGAACTGCATGTTTATCACACACAAATTATATTCAATTTTAATTCTGTAATTCTGCTAATTTTGAGAATTTGATTTATTATTTAAGTATTTTAACGTAATCATTTAAATTATTTTCAGAAAAAATACATTGTAAATACAAGAATATACAAAATTAAAAATAGATAAAGTTAATTATAAAAGTTCATTCTAAAAAACAATTTTAGATATTTATTTTAATATGTGCTGAGAACTAACTTCTCATTAAACTCAATATGAGGCTTGAATGGTGCAGACAAAAAAATAATTGAGTTAAATCATATGACTGTGCAGATAGCCTTCCATCATAAAAAACAGAAAAGTATAAAATATATTTTGAATATATATATATATATATATATATATATATATATATATATATATATATATATATATATATATGTATGTATGTATGTATGTGTGTGTGCACAGCAAAAAAAAAAAAAAGAAAAAAAAAATTCGAAACTGTTTCATAGAATTAAAGATGTCATGATGACAGTGGGCGGGGCTATAGTGCGATGATGTAAAACTATTCGTCGATCGTCCTACACTGGAGGCAGGAATATGCAAATATATTTGCCCGTGTGACGTCACAGACGCCCCGCAATATCTAAAATATATTGATTCAAAAATGCTTTGTTTATAATAAAGAGGATGTTTTAGGCTATGAATATGTTAAAAGATCAAGGCAAATGTGATTTCTCATGTCATGACCCCTTTAAATGATCTAATTGTTTATGAACAAATAGCACAAAAATCACACCAAAAATCACACTAAATAAAGAAATTATTGTAAAACAAAACAAAAAAACACACATTTAGCTAATATTGCAGCTCATCACATATTTTAGACAATCAGGAACAGGAAAAATGGTCAAAATCAAAGATCTCTTGAAGGTAGGCCTAGGTTAGTTAACAACAGTTATGCTTGTCATTTCAGTTTGTGTCAGTGCATGAATGTGGAGCATGTTTGCTCTGAACGGGGAGTGGGCTGAACAGGTTTTTCAAAGGAAATAATTCTGGTATATATCCTCATTTATACACAAACACGCCCACCTGTCAGCAGTGATAAGTAGCCGAGTTCTCAGGAACCAACGTCTGTTTACCTGTCCTCCTCCTGCAACACTCTCCATCTCTCTCTCCATCTGTGTCTGTCTGGCCATGAGCGCTAATAACGGCTTCAGCAGCCGCTCAGTGGGCTCATACCCCCGTCAGGGCAACTCGTACTTCGGTTATGGGAACGTGTCACCGGCCCCCATCAAGCCTGTGTCCGTTAACACGAGTCTTCTGACCCCCGTGGACCTCCAGCTGGACCCCGGCCTGCAGGCTGTGCGGATCCAGGAGAAAGAACAGATCAAAATCCTCAACAATCGCTTTGCCTCCTTCATCGACAAGGTGAGACATTTCTCTCTGCATATTTTACGCTGCTATAATTGCTCATAATACACTGAGATTGTTAAAGGTCAGCTTTGTAATAAAATGTATGGACCTGAAAAAAAATATGAAAAACTAGCTACCGAATTTATTGATATTTATTGTATGTAGGCTACGCCTAGTATTTATACCTACTTATTTTTCTTATTTAATCTCAGCAACCAGATCTGTTAATAAACTGTAGGAAATAAATATTTATTCATTTTTACTAATTGTTTTTTTTTTATCCTTTTTTTATTATTGTATTATTTTCCATATCTTAATCCCAGCAGCCAGATGTGTTGATAACTAGGGGAGAAATAAATAAATTATTTTTATTTATTAATTATTTTTTTACTTAAATTCTTTCTCATTTTTATTTATTTTTATACCTCAATCTCAGCCAGATCTAATAACCTGTTGGAGAGAAAAATCACAAAATGATTTAATATCTCAATTGTTTCTCCTAGACGCCAATGAGATAAATGAGCGCAAACAGACTTTTCAATAAGTCTTCTGAGGAAAAAGACTCAAATAATCTCAAGTGCCTCTGATAGAATATCAGCAGAGGCTCAAATTATGCTCAGACTGCATGGCCAAACCTAAATATCAGATTTCAATATGTAGTCAAACGTTTTCACAATATCAGATGAACTGAGCTACCTGCTATCCATATTCATTTTACAACTCTACTGTGTGACAATTATTGTTTGTTTTGTTAATATTTTGCATTATATTTCTTTTCTTTTTTTCCTTTTCTTAAAGAAACATCAGAGTTGATGCTTAAATGAAACAAAATAGTTGCAAGAGCGACATTTGAACACTAAAATGTTCTCATAAACACACGCAGGTCCGTAAACTGGAGCAGGAGAACAAGCTTTTGGAGACTAAGTGGCATCTGCTACAGAGAGAGTCTAAACCCGAGTCTAAACTGGGACCCATGCTGAAGTCTTACATCAGTTCCCTGACGGAA
Source organism: Scardinius erythrophthalmus (assembly GCF_964197995.2). Classification (NCBI taxonomy): domain Eukaryota; kingdom Metazoa; phylum Chordata; class Actinopteri; order Cypriniformes; family Leuciscidae; genus Scardinius; species Scardinius erythrophthalmus. The sequence continues at coordinate 4,503,913 of NC_138240.1, read as the reverse complement.
CAGCTGGAGCGGGTGAAGAAAGACAAGGAACACCTTGATGACGAGCTCAGGAATGCTCTCGCACAGGTTGAGGAACAAAAACAAAGGTCTGTAATCAGACACTTCATCTTCAGTCTTCAGTTCACACTCGAAACCAGACCATAGTGTTCAGTTTCAAACCATCATAAGCAGAGCGGAGTATTTGTCTCAGTATTCTTAATAATAATAGTCTCAACATTCTGACATTCAATATCATTTTAAATTTAAAATGTAAAATCATGTACACTTTATTGGCATCTGTGGTTCTATGAACTTTTAACATCCAAAAACAAAAATGGATAACGTTGTTTAGAATGTTTTTAAAATGCTTAAAAAAAAAAGGCAATTTTAAGAACTGTTCACTGAAATAAAAAATTTGTTCTTCTATTGCATTGCTGTGAAATCCCAATTTGGAACCTTTATTTGACAGAGTGTCACAACAACATTCCTAACAATCATTTACCATGAAGTTTAAGCCAAAATACCACAGGTTCATGTAACTAGTACTAACATGAACCTGTCCCAAATATGATAATATGTTAAGATTTCAGTATGATAGGAATCTGACAAATGTATATTAACCGCAGTAAGTGGTAATTTAACCGCAGCAAGTGGTAATTTAACCATCACTGTCGTCAAAAAAGATAAATGATTTAAAACTACAGGAAGATTCTGAAACATTCTTAACATTGTTGAAGATCCCATACTACTTTATTATTAATTAATTAACATTAATTAAAAGTAACAACTGTAGTGATTATTTTTGATCAAACAACTTATTTTATTAGTATTTATTTATTATTTAGCATGATTTATAATAAGCCCAGTTTTATTTATTAATATTTTGAATTAGCTTTTATTTTTATATTTTGTTTTAATTAGAATTTTAGCTTCTATTAAATGATTTGGTCTTTTACTAGTTTTTTTATATTTCTATTTAGCTTTCATTTATTTTTATTTAAGTTTAGCTTTAATAATTTTAAAACCTTTTCTTTTCAGTTAGTTGCCAAGGCAACATTTCAAATTTTTGTTGTCATTTTTTTAAGTTTAAGTTTTTCATCTATGGTAATTAATATTTTGTTTCAACTCAATTTCAATAAATGAAAAGTATTTTGAATAGTATTAGTTAACAAAAACACTGAGTGAAGTTAACATGTAGGCTTTTACAGGTATGAAGATGAGATTAACAACAGAAACAAAACTGAAAATGACTTTGTTCTTCTGAAGAAGGTAAGACAAATCTAGTTACAGAAGATGTCTGATGTCTAGAAAAACCTCTGATCATCAGGGCTGTTGCCTGCACTTGGCAGACACTTTTATCCAAAACGACTAAATGACCGAGGCGTTTCTAGCGCCATCATCCTCTACTATATGAGCTCCAGGAACGTCCCAGGCCCTGTGAACTGAGGCGACGGCCCTGATGGTCAATACAAGTGTGTAATTCTGCCTACATTAGACATTTCGTTGCAAAAAGCATCTGCCAAGCTAACAAGTGTGAATGCCCTGACAGAATGTGGACACAACGTACTTGAGTAAAAATGCACTGGAAGAGAAATTGGCAGAAATCCTGGGTGACTTGAACTTTTTCAAGTGCTTCTATGAACAGGTAATTCAAACTCAAGACACATGAATGAGAGACCTAAACGTCCTGAGATTAATCTTATCCCTCTCTCTCTCTCTCTCTCTCTCTCTCTCTGTGTGTGTGTGTGTGTGTGTAGGAGCTGCATGAGCTGCAGGCTGAAGTGAAGGACACATCTGTTATAGTGCAGATGGACAACAGCAGGACGCTGAACATGGAGAAGATCATCTCTGATGTGAAGAGCCAGTATGAGGAGATTTCAGCATGCAGCCGAAAGGAAGCGGAGGCCTGGTATAAGAACAAGGTGAAGATCAGATCTCTGAATTCCCATTACAGAATCCGGTACCTTGGCAAATCTGAACGGGACGATGTTGAGATCTGAAACGCTAGAGGAGAAACGTGAGATTATTGGGTCTGTTTCTCATGAGAAAAAATCTGAGAAGCTGAAGCCTTAAACAAAAGACTCCATTTACAGGACGCCTCATTTAATCTCCGTGAACAGCAGTTGAGATCTCATTTGTTATTTCCTGGAGGTTCTCATGTTTTAAACTATTGTAATTACAGACTTTAGACTTTTGAAACAGCTGATATTTTAGCCTAATATAAATATGTGTGTATTCATTTCTAGCAGTTGACATGAAATTTAAAGTGGTTTAACATTTCAATCTTGCCACGGCCACCTAAATATGATAATCCTTGTGTGCTACTATGGATTATTTATTTAAATCAAACATTTTCATTTCTATTATTTATTAGAATAAGAAAATATTATTTTACTGCACACATCTAAAACTATTTTAAACAACGTGTATATTACATATAATAATTTTATCGTTGAAAATTAATGTCACACCATGCACAGAACATAAGAGAAGGCAAAAAGGTGATTAAATATTGTGACAAATACAGCAACTAAAAATTATAAACAGTACAATTGTGAAATATTTCTTAATATATAATATTATTACAATTTAAATTAACTGTTTTCTATTTAAATATATTTTAAAGTGTAATTTATTCCTGTGATGCAAAGCTGAATTTTCAGCATCATTACTCCAGTCTTCAGCGTCACATGATCCTTCAGAAATCATTCTAATATGCTGTATTTTTGATCAAATAAATGCAGCCTTGATGAACATATACGAACTTCTTTCAAAAACATTAAACAAATCGTAATAATTCTTGTCAGCAGTGTGTATGTGTGTGTATATATATATATATATATATATAGTTGGATGTATGATCTGTGTTTCCCCTTCATTGTGTTTTTGGTTCAGTCCTGTGACCTAGGCTGCGTTTACACTTGGCATTAACATGCGATCACCGTGATCCGATCAAGCAGATCGGATCATAAACCAATCAGGACACGGTGCGTTTACAGATAACAGATCAGATCTCGCATTCCTGTGAAAAAAAAAAAAAAAAAAAAAGTGTGTCACCACACAGAGCCCGGACCACAAGCGGAGTCTGACCAGGTGCGTGAGCCGGCAACACCGTGCGTCGCAGAGGGAGTGCTTGTGGAGCTCGAGGGCTGGGAGGAGAGCCCCGTCCACACCACTACTGTGGATGAGATGTCAGTGGCCTCTGGCATATATTATGAGTAATTGAAGGACATTTTTGAGGAGAACCTCATAGACTGGTTTAGCAAGGTAATTCCTGCACCCCGTGTATCTCCCGTGTCCCTTGTATTACCTGAATGCCCGCCCAGCCTCCCTCTCCCACCTCCTCAATCAGCCAGTTCCTCAGCCCTGCCTCCGCTGCCGTCCTTCAACCCCTCCTGCCCAGTGTCTTCAGGCCACCAGCTCCACCTAGCCTGGAGGATCCCCTGTCTCCACCTCCAGCCTCTGGGCCCATCGCTCCACCTTGGCCTGTCGACACTTAAGGTCCTTGCACACCAAGTCCGAAATTTTCCCATGCGTTTTTTCATATTCGTGTATATGCGTGATTCCGTGGCTCTGAATGGTCAAAACACCATTGAAAATGCTCGCTACGGATGCGAAAAACGCAGAAAATCGAACCTTTTTTTATGATGGACCAAAGTTTCAGAGGCAGTGTGCAAGCGTGATTGACATAACTGAGGTCGTATTTATTTTTTAACGTGCCTTTAAACTCCACCTTGCCTCCTCCCTCCCTCGGCTCCACCGGAAACCATCGGCCATACGGCTTCTCCAGGCTCCCTTGTCCCTCCGGCTCCGCCTTGGTCAGCCGTCGACCTGCCTGCACCTTCGGCTCCGTCTGGCTCCGCCTTCGTCCTCGGTCCCACCGGCTCAGCCGCTGTCCTCTGGTATTCCGGCTCCACCTCGGATGCTCGTCGCCACAGCTCCACCTCAGTCTCCAGGACCGGCGGTCTCGCATAGGCTCATCGGCTACTCAGCTTCACCAGGGTCTCACTCTGTGGCATCATCTTCGTCGGTCCTCCCCAGGGTGTCACTTTCCAGCAAGTCATCTACACCATGGCTCCTCCCGCCTTCGACTCCGCCCTGGGGTCTCGTCCGGTCTCTGGCATGTCATCTGGCTCCTCCTGCTTCTTGCTCCCCACTGGCTTCTCCCACCATCAACTCCTCCATGGACTGTTTTTTGTTAACCCCACGCCCTCCTCCAGAACCCCCTCCCTCCTCAGTTGGACTATGTACGGCACGAGGACGCACCTTTTTTGGAGGGGGGCGTACTGTTACACCCATTTGTGTTTTTGGTTCAGTCCTGTGACCTAGTGTTCCATGATTGCTCTAATTAGTCATGTCTATCACCTGTGCATTGTCAATCACCTCATTAGTTATCTTGTTATTAGTCTATCTAGTCCCTGTGTATTTATACCTAGTCTCCATGAGCTTTGTCATATATATATATGTATTACATAAACTTAATAATTGTGCATATTCCTGTGTTTTTCTCCACAGTTTCACATGATCTCATCGGAGGCTGACAAGTGCAATAATGAGCTGAAAGACAATACAAGTGCAATAGCTGATTTGAAAAGGCAGATCATGCGACTGCAAAATGACTTAACCTCAGCTAAATCACAGGTAACCGATCAAGATAATACTCTACTATGGCAACTGATCATGTCTGCATTTGAACACTAGGGTAACCATGAACATCCTCAATAAACGCACTGATAACTTTCTGTGCTATGGCAGATGGGATCTTTAAAGGCCAGGACTGTAAATGCATGTAAGCTCATTTTAAATGAGTTGTACTGTAATTCTCTGATATCATTACAGTGTGAGAGTGTGGAGAGGCAGATTGAAGAGGCGGAGCGTTGTGGCGAGGAGGCGGTGCTTGACGCTAAACAACAAATCAGATCACTGCAGGACGCACTGCTGAAAGCCAAACAGGAAATGACCAAACATCTCCATGACTACCAGGAGCTGATGAATGTCAAACTGGCCCTGGATATTGAGATCGCCACCTACAAAAAACTACTGGAAGGAGAAGAGAACAGGTGAAACTGTAAAGCTTAAGCAATTAACCGAGTGCTTTTTAAATTATTATTTTTATATGATTGTTTTAGTAGTATATTATACATTTTTTTTTTTTTTATTGTAATTAATAATTATATTTTTTTAGAAAATGTGTGTGTGTGTGTGTGTGTGTGTGTGTGTGTGTGTGTGTGTGTGTGTGTGTGTGTGTGTGTGTGTGTGTGTGTGTGTGTGTGTGTAATTTAAATTCTGAATGTCCTGAAATAAGTGGTTTCAGCTAATAACTCAAATCCGACCTCTCTCCCATCAGGCTTGGACTGGAATAACGTAAACATTCATCCAGTCCAACGCTAATGAACAGCAAGAATCCCACTGTCTACACATTTACATCACAGGTCAATCAAACAATCCCTGCTTGTCATTGCCGAGCGAAGTCTTCAAGGGTGGGCAAATGACAAAAAGAAGAAAATAATGTCCTCAGTATTATTTGGCATTACAAAAATAAATAATTTTATGCAGCAAATGTCATTTTTTTGTTATATAAAGGTCATATACTGTATATAGGCCATATAAATTCTCCAAATGCCATTTATGTAAAGTTTTTTTTTTTTTTTGTCTGAAATTCCATTATAAATCTGAAAAAATATAAAATAAATAAACTTAAGGATTATTTCATTTGTTTTGAGATCAAAATCTAAACTGGGTATTAAAGGTATAGTTCACACAAAAATGAAAATTTTGTCATCATTTCCTCAACCTCGTGATGTTCTGAACTTGAGTTTTTTTTCTTCTGTTCAACACAAAAGAAGACGTCTTCCATAGTATTTTTTTCCAACTATGTAAGTCAAAGGCTACCGTCAACTGTTTGATTATCAACATTCTTTAAAATATCTTCTTTTGTGTTCAGCAGAAGAAAGAAACTCATAAAGGTTTGGAACAACATGAGTAAATTATGTCAAAAATCTGTCCTTAAATGTAAATGACATGTAAATTACACAATTAGTGTCATTTGAAGAATCTGAATGATCTTTTTGCTCCACATCAAAGAAGAGCGAGACGCCAGGCAGCTTTACTCATGTCATAGTCTAACAGTAATAAAGGGGTGAAGCAAAGTTTGCCATTCTGTTTTCAGAGAGAGAAACAGGTGTTAACACAGGCTTGATAAGATTCCAAGGAAAGTAACTAAAGGAATCAACACCTTATTCAAGCACCTTTATAAATAAACACTCAACCATCAAGCAACTCTAAACCCAACAAAACGAAAAAGGAAAATACAAATAAATATTTAAAATAAATGGTTAAGACATATAAATAAAACGATTGACGTGTTAATGTAATCTGTCACTAGATGGCGCTATTTAACTTCTTTTTGGTTCCGCGCTCGTAAGCGCCGCATTGACGCTCTACAAACAGGTTAAAAGCTAGAATGTTTTATACACACAAGTGCTATTTTGTATCAGGCTTTTCTTCTGTAGATCAGTTTATGTCCGAGATAACAGAGACATTAGAAAACTTTGCTCTGACCACCAGCAGCGCCATTAAATAGGCAAATATCAGGTGTCCACAACTACAACTTCATTGTAATCAGAGGGTCTTATTAAACAAACACAACTCACTTCCTCATTCTCCACTGATGAGAGAGCAACGACTGACCAGCCTGTCAGAGACACAACAGTAGACTCATCTACCGCTCGTATAACGTCAGAATCCCCCACGATATCAACATCTCCAGTCATGCAGAGCGAGATTTCATATGGTGAGCAAAAATAGTTTCAGTTTTGAGACTGAAACCTCTGGCTGTTAGATGTTTAGCTGTTACATGATAGACAGAAAGACATGCTACAGGAAGTTGAACTGGAGTGTGAATTTTAATGACAGGAATGACATTTCGGTAACACTTTATAATACTGTATCTTACTTACTGCATAACTAATAAGTAATTATTGAAGAACTAATTGGTACAGTAATTATTCATTAACTACTTCTTCACTACTGTTAACTACTAAGGAAGATGTGTTAACTAATCAGTATGTAATATATTTTTATGATTGTGT